>NC_060194.1:49680322-49887822 GCF_021184085.1 Oncorhynchus gorbuscha | reverse complement strand
TCCTCTCTCCTCTCTCCACTCTCCTCTCTTCTCTCTCCTCTCTCTTTCTCTCTTTCTAAATGGATTATCTGAGAGAGGAAGTCTCTCCGAGCGAAGCATCAATTTCAGTCATCTGTGACACTGCAGTCTCTGTGCAACGTTTAATGGCTGCAAGCCGAGCAGAGCAGAGCTGAGATTCTTTTGACAGGGACTATGCAGTTTATTACACCTTAGTGCATTAGTGCACACACACACACACACACACACACACACACACACACACACACACACACACACACACACACACACACACACACACACACACACACACACACACACACACACACACACACACACACACACACACACACACACACACACACACACACACACACCTGCCCCCTTGAGCGGTATAGCATAGCATACACTAGGAATACCCCTCAATAGGTCACAACTCTATATTAAGGATGTAGGTTTTTAGAATACACACACACACACACACAAACACACACACACACACACTGGTTCCATATGCATTGCTTTACATGCTGATTTCATAAGGTGTTGCTGTTCCTTTAGGGCAACAGACTTATAATCCAGTGCAGGCCTAAGAAACAGCGTGCTATGACACATCATGAGTGTGGTATAGGTTAGAGTTCTGTTATAGCACTACGCAACACAACCCCAGGGTAAGACAGGTAACCACGGCCGTATAATGCTACTATAGGACCCTCTCTGTTTGGTACGTAGCCACAGAAAACATCCCAACAACAATGTAATATCTCATCATCTCTATGTTCTATTTCTGAGATGGTTGTTGTGATTGTTGAAAATAGAACATGATGCACATTTCTGGATTTATTGTTGTTGATAGAAACAATCATTGAGAAATATAACTCAGTCAAAAACACCAGACACAAAGCAGCATCATGAATGTAAATACAGAGTATTAGTTCACATGTCCTCTACACCATACCCACGCCCTCCACTGGCTCTGCTGCCATTTCACACACAGCCCTCATCCTCCATCCAGCCCTCTGTGCCCTGTTCATCTTGCTCTCTACCAACAGTTAGCACTAGCTACCCAGCAGAAAGAAGAGAACGCACAATACCTGTTTTATAGTTGTCAGCCTCCGTCCTTCTCCTCTTTTCCTCCTTCCTCGTTCCCTTCTTCCTCGTTCCCCTTCTTCCTCGTTCCTTCTTCCACAGCGAGCTGAGCGGAGCAGGAATGAATCCTTCCCCGATGTGAAAATGGCACCAGTATTCCCTGTCAGCCGCAGCCTCTCTCTGTTTCTCCTCTCACTCACTCTCTCACTCTCTAGCTTGCCGCTTCTCCTTCCCCCTGCTGCCATGTTGTGTGCAGGGCGGGGGTGGCTGGAGGGGTAGGGGGTGAGGGGGAGGGGCGAGCGATGGATAGAGGAGGAGGAGGAGGGAGGGCTCTGGGGGATAGGAAAGCAATTAGAAGGCAGCCCCTCTCCTTTCCAGATGGGTAGGGGAGGTGGAGGGTTGGAGGGGGAGTCTATAGGGGGATGTATAGTGGAATTATCTCAGGGGGCCCGCCTCTGACTCTGCTGGGGAGTCTAGTAGTCCGTCCACCAGTCACAGAGCCACAGACTGTGTGTGTGTGTGTGTGTGTGTGTGTGTGTGTGTGTGTGTGTGTGTGTGTGTGTGTGTGTGTGTGTGTGTGTGTGTGTGTGTGTGTGTGTGTGTGTGTGTGTGTGTGTGTGTGTGTGTGTGCGTGTGTGTGTGTGTGTGTGTGTCAGAGGCAAAGGCAGAGATTGCTGATGCACAGGGAAAGAAAGGGAAGGGAGGGGGTCAGTGAGAAGAGGAGGGGTCGATCAGTGGGACCACCTGCTCCCGTACTGAGGAGCACAGAGAGGCAGAGAGAAAGGGAGGATGCCAGCTTCAAAGCCTCTCAGATTTGCTCTTCTCTGTCCCTTCCTCTCTGTCCCTCTCTAATGTCTTCCCCATCTCTCTCCATCTCCTCCCTCTCTATCTCTCTATCTCTCTATTTATATCTCTCTGGAATGTGTGTGGCAAGGATACTGCATGCATGTGTAAATACACAAATGTGTATGTGGGAGAGGTTGAGTGTTTGTTTATGTGTGTGTGTTTGTGTATGCAGATGTAGGATCTTAATTTGAGCTGGTTTGCTACAGCAATAGGAAATGGAATTATTATGGATTAAAATTCTGATATTTCAAAGTGGAACTGACAAACATTAGAAGTCTTTTTAAAACTCAAAATACACAACAGGTGTTCATTTCCCTACTGTGATAAAATGAAGAGTCATCAAATTCTAAGATCATACATCTCATGTGTTTATGAGTGTCATTGTGAGAAAGGGGGAGACAGAGGCAAAGAGTGTATCAGAAAGGGAGAAGGACAAGTGTATGTGTGTCTCTCTCTACGAGAGGGAGAGAGGAAGAGGAGAAAGAGAGAAAGAGAGGAAGTGAGATAGAGACAGAAAGAGAGAGAAAGACTCTTTGAGTGGAGAGGGACTGTGCCAGAGACTGTGTATTGTACGGAGAGATAGAGGTGTGCGTGGCGTGTGTAACTGATTGTGCCATGAATGAAAATAAGGAGGGAGGAGGTGATTAGGAGGGAGAGGACTGTCTCTCTCCTCCATCCGGCCATCTTGCTATCCCTCCCTCCCCTCGCTCCTTCCTTTCTTCCCTGAATCTCTGGGATTAGGCTGGAGGCTGACTGCTGGCTGCTGCTCAGGTGCCTGTGAATAATAACATTATATACATATCAAGACTTCCTTTCTATAAACTTCATCTCTCTCTCTCTGTTTCTCTTTCTGTTTCTCTCTGTTTCTCTCTGTTTCTCTGTTTTCTCTGTTTCTCTCTGATTCTCTCTCTGTTTCTCTCTGTTTCTCTCTCCCTCTGTTTCTCCTGGGTTTCTCTCTCTCTGTTTCTCGTTCCCTCTGTTTTTCTCTCTCTGTTTCTCTCTCTGTTTCTCTCTCTCTGTTTCTCTCGTTCTCTCTCTGTTTCTCTCTTGTTCTCTCTCTGTTTCTCTCTCTGTTTCTCTCATTCCCTCTGTTTCTCTCTCTGTTGTTTCTCTCGTTCTCTCTCTGTTTCTCTTTCTTCCTCTCTGTTTCTCTCTGTTTCTCTTTGTTTCTCTCATTCTCTCTCTGTTTCTCTCTCATTCTCTCTCTGTTTCTCTCTTGTTCTCTCTCTGTTTCTCTCTCTGTTTCTCTCGTTCCCTCTGTTTCTCTTGTTCTCTCTCTGTTTCTCTCTTGTTCTCTTTCTGTTTCTCTCTCTGTTTCTCTCATTCTCTCTCTGTTTTCTCTCTGTTTCTTTCTGTTTTCTCTCTGTTTCTCTCGTTTCTCTCTGTTTCTCTCTCTGATTCTCTGTTTCTCTTTGTTTTCTCTCTTGTTTCTCTCTGTTCTCTGTTTCTCTCGTTCTCTCTCTGTTTCTCTCTTTGTTCCCTCTGTTTCCTCTGTTTCTCTCTCTGTTTCTTCATTCTGTTCTCTCGTTCTCTCTGTTTCTCTCTCGTTCCTCTGTTCTCTCTCTGTTTCTCTTGTTCCTCTGTTTCTCTCTGTTTCTTCTGTTTCTTCTCTGTTTCTCTCTCTGTTTCTCTCTCTGTTTCTCTGTTTCTTGTTCCCTCTGTTTCTCTCATTCTCTCTGTTTCTCTTGTTCTCTGTTTTCTCTTGTTTCTCTCATTCTCTCTGTTTCTCTCTTGTTTCTCTTTCTGTTTCTCTCTTGTTTCATCTCATTTCTCTCTCTGTTTCTCTCTGTTTCTCTCTGTTTCTCTCTCTCTGTTTCTCTCATTTCTCTCTGTTTCTCTTGTCTTTCCCTCTCTGTTTCCCTCTGTTTCTCTCATCTCTCTGTTTCTCTTTGTTTCTCTCTGTTTCTCTCTCTGTTTTCTCTTATTCTCTCTCTGTTTCTCTCTGTTCTCTCATTCTCTCTGTTTCTCTCTGTTTCTCTCTGATTCTCTCTGTTTCTCTCTGTTTCTCTGTTTCTCTGTTCCCTCTGTTTCTCTCTCTCTCTGTTTCTCCCTTGTTCTCTCTCTGATTCTCTCTGTTTCTTTGTCTGTTTCTCTTGTTTGCTCTGTTTCTCGTTCTCTCTCTGTTTCTCTCTGTTTCTCAATTCAATTCAATTCAATTCAACTATGGCTTATTGGCATGGGAAACATGTGTTAACATTGCCAAGCAAGTGAGGTAGACAACATACAAAGTGGACTCTGTACTGGTACCCTGTGTACATAGCCAAGTTATTACCTCGTACCCCTGCTCATGGACTCTGTACTGGTACCCTGTGTACATAGCCAAGTTATTACCTCGTACCCCTGCTCATGGACTCTGTACTGGTACCCTGTGTACATAGCCAAGTTATTACCTCGTACCCCTGCTCATGGACTCTGTACTGGTACCCTGTGTACATAGCCAAGTTATTACCTCGTACCCCTGCTCATGGACTCTGTACTGGTACCCTGTGTACATAGCCAAGTTATTACCTCGTACCCCTGCTCATGGACTCTGTACTGGTACCCTGTGTACATAGTTATTACCTCGTACCCCTGCTCATGGACTCTGTACTGGTACCCTATGTATATAACCAAGTTATTACCTCGTACCCCTGCTCATGGACTCTGTACCCATGTATATAACCAAGTTATTACCTCGTACCCCTGCTCATGGACTCTGTACCCATGTATATAACCAAGTTATTACCTCGTACCCCTGCTCATGGACTCTGTACCCCATGCCAAGTTATTACCTCGTACCCCTGCTCATGGACTCTGTACCCATGTATATAACCAAGTTATTACCTCGTACCCCTGCTCATGGACTCTGTACCCATGTATATAACCAAGTTATTACCTCGTACCCCTGCTCATGGACTCTGTACCCATGTATATAACCAAGTTATTACCTCGTACCCCTGCTCATGGACTCTGTACCCATGTATATAACCAAGTTATTACCTCGTACCCCTGCTCATGGACTCTGTACCCATGTATATAACCAAGTTATTACCTCATGGACTACCCCTGCTCATGGACTCATGGACTCTGTACCCATGTATATAACCAAGTTATTACCTCGTACCCCTGCTCATGGACTCTGTACCCATGTATATAACCAAGTTATTACCTCGTACCCCTGCTCATGGACTCTGTACCCATGTATATAACCAAGTTATTACCTCGTACCCCTGCTCATGGACTCTGTACCCATGTATATAACCAAGTTATTTCGTACCCCTGCTCATGGACTCTGTACCCATGTATATAACCAAGTTATTACCTGCTCATGGACTCTGTACCCATGTATATAACCAAGTTATTACCTCGTACCCCTGCTCATGGACTCTGTACCCATGTATATAACCAAGTTATTACCTCGTACCCCTGCTCATGGACTCTGTACCCATGTATATAACCAAGTTATTACCTCGTACCCCTGCTCATGGACTCTGTACCCATGTATATAACCACCCCTGCTCATGGACTCTTACCCTAACCAAGTTATTACCTGCCCATGTATATACAAGTTATTACCTCGTACCCCTGCTCATGGACTCTGTACCCATGTATATAACCAAGTTATTACCTCGTACCCCTGCTCATGGACTCTGTACCCATGTATATAACCAAGTTATTACCTCAAGTTATTACCTCGTACCCCTGCTCATGGACTCTGTACCCATGTATATAACCAAGTTATTACCTCGTACCCCTGCTCATGGACTCTGTACCCATGTATATAACCAAGTTATTACCTCGTACCCCTGCTCATGGACTCTGTACCCATGTATATAACCAAGTTATTACCTCGTACCCCTGCTCATGGACTCTGTACCCATGTATATGGACCCCTGCTCATGGACTCTGTACCCATGTATATAACCAAGTTATTACCTCGTACCCCTGCTCATGGACTCTGTACCCATGTATATAACCAAGTTATTACCTCGTACCCCTGCTCATGGACTCTGTACCCATGTATATAACCAAGTTATTACCTACCCCTGCTCATGGACTCTGTACCCATGTATATAACCCCCTGCTCATGGACTCTGTACCCATGTATATAACCAAGTTATTACCTCGTACCCCTGCTCATGGACTCTGTACCCATGTATATAACCAAGTTATTACCTCGTACCCCTGCTCATGGACTCTGTACCCATGTATATAACCAAGTTATTACCTCGTACCCCTGCTCATGGACTCTGTACCCATGTATATAACCAAGTTATTACCTCGTACCCCTGCTCATGGACTCTGTACCCATGTATATAACCAAGTTATTACCTCGTACCCCTGCTCATGGACTCTGTACCCATGTATATAACCAAGTTACCAAGTACCCCTGCTTACTCTTACCCTACCAAGTTATTACCTACCCCTGCTCATGGACTCTGTACCCATGTATATAACCAAGTTATTACCTCGTACCCCTGCTCATGGACTCTGTACCCATGTATATAACCAAGTTATTACCTCGTACCCCTGCTCATGGACTCTGTACCCATGTATATAACCAAGTTATTACCTCGTACCCCTGCTCATGGACTCTGTACCCATGTATATAACCAAGTTATTACCTCGTACCCCTGCTCATGGACTCTGTACCCATGTATATAACCAAGTTATTACCTCGTACCCCTGCTCATGGACTCTGACATGTATATCTGTACCCCCCATGGACTCTGTATATAACCAAGTTATTACCTCGTACCCCTGCTCATGGACTCTGTACCCATGTATATAACCAAGTTATTACCTCGTACCCCTGCTCATGGACTCTGTACCCATGTATATAACCAAGTTATTACCTCGTACCCCTGCTCATGGACTCTGTACCCATGTATATAACCAAGTTATTACCTCGTACCCCTGCTCATGGACTCTGTACCCATGTATATAACCAAGTTATTACCTCGTACCCCTGCTCATGGACTCTGTACCCATGTATATAACCAAGTTATTACCTCGTACCCCTGCTCATGGACTCTCTGTACCCATGTATATACCTCGTACCCCTGCTCATGGACTCTTATATAGTTATTACCTCGTACCCCTGCTCTGGACTCTCATGGACTCTGTACCCCTGCTCATGGACTCTGTACCCATGTATAACCAAGTTATTACCTCGTACCCCTGCTCATGGACTCTGTACCCATGTATATAACCAACCCCTGCTTGGACTCTTACCCTCAAGTTATTACCTCGTACCCCCCTGCTCATGGACTCTGTGGACCCATGTATATAACCAAGTTATTACCTCGTACCCCTGCTCATGGACTCTGTACCCATGTATATAACCAAGTTATTACCTCGTACCCCTGCTCATGGACTCTGTACCCATGTATATAGCCAAGTATTATGTATATCATGGACTCACCCATGTATATATTACCTCGTACCCCTGCTCATGGACTCTGTACCCATGTATATAACCAAGTTATTACCTCGTACCCCTGCTCATGGACTCTGTACCCATGTATATAACCAAGTTATTACCTCGTACCCCTGCTCATGGACTCTGTACCCATGTATATAACCAAGTTATTACCTCGTACCCCTGCTCATGGACTCTGTACCCATGTATATAACCAAGTTATTACCTCGTACCCCCCTGCTCATGGACTCTGTACCCATGTATATAACCAAGTTATTACCTCGTACCCCTGCTCATGGACTCTGTACCCATGTATATAACCAAGTTATTACCTCGTACCCCTGCTCATGGACTCTGTACCCATGTATATAACCAAGTTATTACCTCGTACCCCTGCTCATGGACTCTGTACCCATGTATATAACCCCTGCTCATGGACTCTGTACCCACCCAGTTATTACCTCGTACCCCTGCTCATGGACTCTGTACCCATGTATATAACCAAGTTATTACCTCGTACCCCTGCTCATGGACTCTGTACCCATGTATATAACCACCCCTGCTCATGGACTCTGTATATAACCAAGTTATTACCTCGTACCCCTGCTCATGGACTCTGTACCCATGTATATAACCAAGTTATTACCTCGTACCCCTGCTCATGGACTCTGTACCCATGTATATAACCAAGTTATTACCTCGTACCCCTGCTCATGGACTCTGTACCCATGTATATAACCAAGTTATTACCTCGTACCCCTGCTCATGGACTCTGTACCCATGTATATAACCAAGTTATTACCTCGTACCCCTGCTCATGGACTCTGTACCCATGTATATAACCAAGTTTATCGTTACTCATTGTTTTTATTCCTCTCGGCTCTCAGCTTTGATGCACCTGTACTGACCTCGCCTTCTGAATAATTGTGGGTTGACCAGGCAGTGGTTGATATTTCGGAGGGCAGGCGGTGTGCCCCCTGGAGTGAGGCGTTGGGCATACGGTACCACCCTCTGTAGAGTCCTGCGGATGTGGGCGGTGCAGTTGCCGTACCATGCGGTGATACAAAGGCTACAATCAACAGCCTGATCAACTCTGTGTGAAGGAGATGTGTTGCGCTGCATGAGGCAAATGGTGGTCACCAGATACTGACTGGTTCTGATCCACACCAGATACTGACTGGTTCTGATCCACACCAGATACTGACTGGTTCTGATCCACACCAGATACTGACTGGTTTTCTGATCCATACCAGATACTGACTGGTTTTCTGATCCACACCAGATAATGACTGGTTTTCTGATCCACACCAGATAATGACTGGTTTTCTGATCCACACCAGATACTGACTGGTTTTCTGATCCACACCAGATACTGACTGGTTTTCTGATCCACACCAGATACTGACTGGTTTTCTGATCCACACCAGATACTGACTGGTTTTCTGATCCACACCAGATATCTGGTTTTCTGATCCACACCAGATACTGACTGGTTTTCTGATCCACACCAGATACTGACTGGTTTTCTGATCCACACCAGATACTGACTGGTTTTCTGATCCACACCAGATACTGACTGGTTTTCTGATCCACACCAGATACTGGCTGGTTTTCTGATCCACACCAGATACTGGCTGGTTTTCTGATCCACACCAGATACTGACTGGTTTTCTGATCCACACCAGATACTGACTGGTTTTCTGATCCACACCAGATACTGACTGGTTTTCTGATCCACACCAGATACTGACTGGTTTTCTGATCCACACCAGATACTGACTGGTTTTCTGATCCACACCAGTTACTGACTGGTTTTCTGATCCACACCAGATACTGACTGGTTTTCTGATCCAAACCCCTACTGTTTTATTAAGGTATCAGTGACCAACGGATGCACAGCTGTGCTCCCGGTCATGTGACTTCCATAGATTCATTTATTTAGTCTCATTTCCTTATGAACTGTAACTCAGTAAAATCTTTGAAATTCTTGCATGTTGCAATTCTATTTTTGTTCGGTGTAGCTAAATACAAATTTCATAACCAAAATATAATATATATATATAATCATTGCATTAGTATTCAGCCACTTTAAGGCACGCCTAAATTAGTTCATTAATGTGGCGTAACACATCACATAAGTTACACGGACTCTGTGGGGAGGGGGGATCATTTCTCACATCAGATAAAGATTGACATGCTTTTTGAACTACTAACGCTGTGCCTCGTGATATAGATAGATGAGATCTACGGTCCTTCTGTCAAGTAATGAATTTCAAGCACAGATTCAACAACAAAGACCAGGGATCTTTTGAAATGGGTAACACATATTTTTTTTAAATCTGACCTTGAATATCTCCTCAGTAAAAGGTATATGACAGCCCACTTGGGAGTTTGCCAAAGGCAGTTAAAGTTTCTTAGACAATGAGGGAAAAAATGATCTGGTCTGATGAAACCAAGATTGAAATCTTTGGCCTGAATGTCAATCGTCATGTCTGGAGGAAACGTATCGGTGATCATCGGCCATTACACAACCTGGAAATTGCAAATTCAACGATGAGTGGGTTGGAAGGAATCAGTGGCTAACTGCAAGTGTTGCAAAGCAATCACTATTTTGCTTCCTGTCTGTCATCTCACATTTTCCTCCATCTGTGTGCACGGTTGTGAACCTTAATTCATAGGTTGTAGCATGATAGATATAGTTTAGGTGTAGACAGCTACAAAATACTTATCAATGTTCCATTGAACTGGGTGAATGGAATATGAATGACAGTAACCTAAACCTATCGATGTTACATTGAACTGGGTGAATGGAATATGAATGACAGTAACCTAAACCTATTGATGTCACATTGAACAGGGTGAATGGAATATGAATGACAGTCATCCAATATGCTGTAAAAGAAATAAGGCCATGCTCATGAGAAGGGGAAGAAATCGTCCTCGTCATCAACCGCAGATGGTTGTCCGTCTGAACTGAGCTGCAGGGTGGGAAGGAAACTGATCAGGGATGATACCATAAGGCCATTGGTGATATTAAAATGGCTAGAGTTCAATGTCTGATGGTAGAGAACTGAGGAGATTGATCAACAACATTGTAGTGACTCCACAATGAGTGAAAATATAATCATTTATTTTCAAGCATGGTGGTGGCTGCATCATGGAATGCCTGTCATTGGTAAGGACTAGGGAGGTTTTTTTTTTGTATAAAAATACATGGACTGGAGCTAAGCACAGGCTAAATCCTAGAGGAAAACCTGGTCGTCTGCTTTCCACCAGACACTGGGAGATGAATTCACCTTTCAGTAGGACAATAACCTAAAGCAGAGGGCCAGATCTACACTGGAGTTGCTTACCAAGAAGGCAATGAATGTTGGCAAAGTTAGTTTCGACTTCAATACTGTCTAATAATGATTCCCCCCCCAAACATCTTGAATAGTTTTTGAAAAGAATACCGGGCAAATCTTGCACTATCCAGGTGTGCAAAGGCCTTGGCGCCCAAGAAGACACCACTTTAATCGACTCCAAAGGTTTTTCTAACAGGTATTGACTCGGGGAGCTGACTCGGGGAGCTGACAACTTAAGCAACGACTATTTCAGTTCTTATACATTTTACATTTTTCTTTATTTTGTGTAGATTTCTTGTAACCTACATGTGTAGTTATTAACTATAATATTATCTCTCTCTCAGTTGTCAGAGCATCACAGGGAGCTGCGTAGTGCCTATGTCCTGAGGTCTCTATACCACTACCCCTTGTAACCTACATGTGTAGTTATTAACTATAATATTATCTCTCTCTCAGTTGTCAGAGCAGCACAGGGAGCTGCGTAGTGCCTATGTCCTGGGGTCATGCATAGCTATTAATCCCTTCTATGAGGAGGCCATACAGTTGGCTGAGGAGGGAAAGATCTCCTGCAGAGTACACAGGTGAGACAGAGACCTTCTCTTTCCTTATAGTTTCCTATGATTGTTTAGGTTGCACCTTGGCCCCACCTGCTGGTTGATGATCTTGGTGTGAATTGTCTCCTGTTAAAGGAACTCCACCCCCAAACAAACGTTTGGTACTTATTTCATTAGTCCATTGTTGGCACAGTCCCAAAACCTGATTGCTGATGAACAATCTTTCAAGATATGTAACTTGGAATTCAAAATACAGATATCATCCCCGTATGATGCTGCATAATTATATAAGGTGATGATTTCTATATTTTTAAAAGTTACATATCTTGACTAAATTGCTGACAAGAAACAAACAATTTAACTGTCAATGGACTAATGGGCCTCCCGAGTGGCGCAGTGGTCTAAGGCACTGCATCACAGTGCTAGCTCTGTCACTAGAGATCCTGGGTTAGAGTCCAGGCTCTGTCGCAGCCGGCCAGGAGCGGGAGACTCACAATTGACCCAGCTTTGTCCGGGTTAGGGGAGGGTTTGGCCGGCAGGAATGTCCTTGTCCCATCACGCTCTAGCGACTCCTGTGGCGGGCAGGACACGGTAGCCAGGTGTACGGTGTTTCCTCTGACACATTAGTGCGGCTGGCCTCCGGGTTAAGCGGGCATTGTGTCAAGAAGCAGTGTTGCTTGGCTGGGTTAAGGAGGACACACAGCTCTCGACGGTCACCTCTCCTGAGTCCGTACAGGAGTTGCAGCGATGAGACAAGACTGTAACTACCAATTGGATACCATGAAGGGGTCCAAAAATAAACAAATTAACATAAATGACAGGTTCATTTTTATATTTTTATTACATTTTAAAATGCTTGTTGCCTTTTTGTCACTGGTGTTACTTTTTTTAATTATTTTTTTTTTTACCAGAGACCAATGACAAAGATACGATTATTTTCAAACAAATGTTATACATTTATTAGTCATATTTTTAATTGCAAATAATAAGATGGGTTGATTTTAATATGAACCCTTAAAATGAGGGTTATTGGTCAGAGTAAGACTAAAAGATCAAGCCTATTGACTAACATTAGAAACACTAACATTGAACATTAGAAACACTAACATTGAACATTAAACACTAACATTGAACATTAGAAACACTAACATTGAACATTAGAAACACTAACATTGAACATTAAAAACACTAACATTGAACATTAGAAACACTAACATTGAACATTAGAAACACTAACATTGAACATTAGAAACACTAACATTGAACATTAGAAACACTAACATTGAACATTAGAAACACTAACATTGAACATTAGAAACACTAACATTGAACATTAGAAACACTAACATTGAACATTAGAAACACTAACATTGAACATTAGAAACACTAACATTGAACATTAGAAACACTAACATTGAACATTAGAAACACTAACATTGAACATTAGAAACACTAACATTGAACATTAGAAACACTAACATTGAACATTAGAAACACTAACATTGAACATTAGAAACACTAACATTGAACATTAGAAACACTAACATTGAACATTAGAAACACTAACATTGAACATTAGAAACACTAACATTGAACATTAGAAACACTAACATTGAACATTAGAAACACTAACATTGAACATTAGAAACACTAACATTGAACATTAGAAACACTAACACTAACATTGAACATTAGAAACACTAACATTGAACATTAGAAACACTAACATTGAACATTAGAAACACTAACATTGAACATTAGAAACACTAACATTGAACATTAGAAACACTAACATTGAACATTAGAAACACTAACATTGAACATTAGAAACACTAACATTGAACATTAGAAACACTAACATTGAACATTAGAAACACTAACATTGAACATTAGAAACACTAACATTGAACATTAGAAACACTAACATTGAACATTAGAAACACTAACATTGAACATTAGAAACACTAACATTGAACATTAGAAACACTAACATTGAACATAGAAAGTGTTTTAGAAACACTAACATTGAACATTAGAAACACTGATGGGAACATGTGAACAGTAGAACATGTTCATAGAAACACTTCATTGTATTAGAAACTTTGAACATTCAGATCTTTGACTCTTTCTTTAAAAATATATATAATAATCCTTTCCCTTTGCTATAAACTGTAGAACTCATTGAACAGTGAAACACATCTTACGAAACACTAACATTGAACATTAGAAACACTAACATTGAACATTAATAATCAAATTGTTAGAAACACTAATATTGAACATTAGAAACACTCAACCATGAAACACTAACATTGAACATTTAACAAAACATTAACATTGAACATTAGAAACACCATTGAACTAGAAACCATTAGAAACACTAACATTGAACATTTGAAACCTAACAGGAAGAATTTGAAACACTAACAATGATGTTGAACATAAGTGTTTTTTTTTTCAAAGTGATGGTTTTTATACATTTTAACACCAGTGACATGAAATTGAGGGACAGCTAATACTTGTAAATGATTTGTAATATTCATTTGATATTTTAGTTTTAAGTAGTCCACTAAATAACGATATAACTTTCCTTTGTATTATGGCATTTTTTTTTGTAAATGATGGTCATTTTAAGTCCATGACATGATTGGAACAAGCCAATACTTGTAAATGATTTGTAATATTCATTTGATATTTTAGTTTTAAGTTCCACTAAATTTAACTTTCCTTTGTATTATGGCATGTAAATATGTCACTAAGTCCATGACTCATCAATTAAAACAAACCATTTGTGTCATCTCTACAATATAATAAATGTTTTTAAAACAAACCATTTGTGTCATCTGAATACTAAACTTCAATTAAAACAAACCATTTGTGTCATCTCACACTAAACTAATTAAAACAAACCATTTGTGTCATCTCACACTAAACTAATTAAAACAAACCATTTGTGTCATCTCACACTAAACTAATTAAAACAAACCATTTGTGTCATCTCACACTAAACTAATTAAAACAAACCATTTGTGTCATCTCACACTAAACTAATTAAAACAAACCATTTGTGTCATCTCACACTAAACTAATTAAAACAAACCATTTGTGTCATCTCACACTAAACTGTTTTTCCTAGTGAATAAGGCCGGAACAGGAAAGGCACCATTTTCATAGAATGACTCTCCTAATAATATTTTGTCTCCTGTTAAAGGGACAATTTTCAACTTTATTTCCATCACCACCCCAACATCTGTGAAAATGACACGATTCTATGTTTTGTAGTAAAAGAATAGAGGAAGACGAGTGTTTCCAATGACATCTACTAATTAGTAGACAATGCCTCATAATTGGTTAGAATCACATGGTGCACAACGATGTCATTGGTAACACTTGTCTTCCTCTTTTACTACAAAACATAGAAATGCTCCCTTTTCACACATGTTGGTAGTGCTGGAGAAGATATGAAGTTGACATTTACCATTTAAGTGTTGACTCCTAGTATGTCTGATTTATAATGCCTAATTTCCTTGTTTTATTTTTTAGGACTGAGCTGCTGGATTGTCTTGGGGACACTGACTTCCTGGCCAAGTTACACTGTGTGCGGCAGGCCTGTCAAGTATGTGCCTCTATACTCTTAAAGAATACATCATGATAAACCGTAGTACTATAATCTAAACTAGTGATTGATCCATTTCAACTCTAGCTGATTCTGTGTGAGAGGGCAACGAGGACGTTTCTGGCCGAAACCGGAAAGAAGATACTGTCTTCCATTATTGTAAAAGCGCATAAGGTAAGATGGTAATTATATTTATTTTGTTGTTTTAGAGAAACTATTAATGCTGAAACTATACACTTCTACCATTAGTTGTTCCTGACTCTTTGTGTGATAGGATAGTCACACTGGGTTGATCAGCTGATTGGGTGCTCCTGTCTGACAGATGTTTTTGATTGGTTGATAGTGTTTGTCTACTCTTAACGGATGTGTAATTGTTTGACAGAGCCCGAAGAGGTTTGAAGAAGTGTTTGAGGAGATGATTGTTTTCCTGGAGCACCCGGAACACTGGGAGAACACCGAGGTGGAGCTGGCCACGAGAGGGGTGAGTCACTCACTCATTCACACTGATCTGAAAGGGTTTTAAATGTTCCCCCGCTAAAGGTAAAACACCTGAACATTGTGTTGGACTTCATCCTGATTTCACACTGATCTGACTGCATGTTATTCCTCCTGACCAGGTGAAACACCTCAACTTCTATGACATAGTGTTGGACTTCATCCTGATGGACTCATTTGAGGACCTGGAGAATCCTCCCATCTCCATCCAGAACGTTGTCAACAATCGTTGGCTCAACTCGTCCTTCAAAGAGACCGTGAGTCGGAGACACTTTGTCTCCCTATGTAGATAACTACTGTCCAGAGAGCAGGACCCACGTTGTCTGGCTTAAAGGACCATGAAAAGGCTGTCTAGAATAGGCAAAGGTGTGATGGGAGAATTTGTTGCAGCATTGTAATGCGTTGTGTTTTGTGTTGCCAGGCGGTGGCGTCTAGCTGTTGGTCGGTGCTGAAGCAGAAGAGACAACACATGAGGGTACAGAAATGTTTTTTTGCTGGAATGTTTTTGTTGTATTTTTCTGGTTAGCCTGTATTCAACCTCTCCTCCTCCTCTCTAGGTGCATGATGGGTTCATAGCCCACTTCTACTCTGTGTGTGAGCAGGTCAGTCCTGTCCTGGCCTGGGGCTTCTTAGGGCCCAAGACTTCCCTGCACGACTTCTGCTGCTTCTTCAAGGTAGAGTAATGTTAACTTCTTTTTATCAGGTTGTCAAGGGAGACTTAGCCATTGTAACACTACTCTATATCAATCAATCTGTTCTTTAAGGATGTTCTCATGTCTCCATATCCCCTACTCAATGTACCGGTTGCCTAGACTGGACTAAAAACATGCTAAATGATCCAGGATTAGGCTTGTCCAGTGTCTTAGATAAAGATGCTCTTTGGGATGGTTTCTGTCTTCCTCCAGGATCAGGTGCTGTTCTTCCTGAAGGATGTCTTTGACCTGGAGAAGGTGCGTTACTGCAGTGTGGAAACTCTAGCTGAGGACATGCTCCACCTCCTCCATCGCCGGTCTGAGCTGCTGTTGGCCTACCTGGGGGCGGACTCCCACTCCCTGCAGCACATCAACAGCTGCGTCACTGCCACCCCCCTCACCACAACAGCCAGCCCCCAACTCCACCCCTCCGCCCTGGAAGAGGCAGTGGGAAGCCAGATCTATCCCTAGATCTGAGAAAATTAAATGGGTCTCTAAAAGTGCATTGGGTTGATTTGGGATTGGGCAAGAGACACCCAGTCCCAAAGTAACTGCTAGCCACTTATGGAGAATGGATAAGGGGGTTGATTGGGCAGAGACTAAGCTAGTGTCACAACCCTTGTTCTCAACCCAGATTGACAGATCTCTTTATGAAGGCCCCATATGATGGTGACCGACTGGAACATTTTAATACCTTTCTGTCACTTCTCTCCACACACAATGATCATGGTGTCTGTGCATGTTATAATATGGATGTTTCCCCATACGAAATCATGCTTAAAGTAACCTTGGAATGAGTGATGTTTTTGACAGAATGAGTTTGCATTGTAAATGCAGACAGTATTTTAATGGGACTATGGACTATGAGGGTTGCAAAATTCCAGTAAGCTTTCCAAAATTCCTAGACGTGTTTGGTTAGAAGATTCCTGGAATCAGGAGAGAATAAGCATGAAATCTGGGAATCCTCCAACTGGAATTGCAGGGAAGATTTTGGGGAAGTTCCCAGAATTTTGCAAACCTAGACATCAGTCTGAGCTGTTTTAGAAGCTAAACACTGCGGTTTAATTTAGGTATTTATTTGACTGGCATCTAGATATCTAGAGGTCATGGTATGCAACTGTCCTCTAGACGTCTAGGGAAAGAACCATGACAAAGGTTTTATATGGTCATTTCATTAGTCTAATATAAATCAAATCAAATTTTATTTGTCACATACACATGGTTAGCAGATGTTAATGCGAGTGTAGCGAAATGCTTGTGCAAGTATAGGGTTTACTGTTCTAGTATGTTAATAATGGGGCAAGTCAAGAGGATGCTACGAAATGAAAATGTAGGTTTCTTTGCCCTATCATTTTAACTATTTAATGATTCATTGTGTGATTTATCTACAATATAACCTTCATGTACTTGCCAGTGTTGATTAAAGTATAATGTTAATTTGCTGTGACCATTGCTAGTTTCTGTGGCGATTTAAGGGAAAGACATCAGGAACAGGTTATCTGAGGGGGGAGGTATTGAAATTGTCTGAGAAATGGGTCTAATTTCTGTTTGGTATTCCGCGTATTTAATTTAGAAAAGGCCCATGTTCACTCACGAACCTGCAGCAACTTAGTTTGCTCGTCAGTTGACGTTCAAAGTTAGCGCTGTTCTGCCGTTGATCATTCCGTTTACTCTGAACATGCTAAATTCTGAGTAAATCTAACTTTTGAACCATACATGCGGTTTGGGCTATTGTTTTCCTGAAGCAAATCTCTATTGGATGGAAGTTTATATAAATCTTGAATTAATCATTTGACTGGTGAACACCCTGTAATGTAGGAAATAGGAGCCCTAGGTTCCTAGTTCCAGTACCTTCAGCCAATGTTATTTTTGGCACTCTTTATTTAGTTTAGTCTTAATCACATTTTTTAAAAACATTTAAATAATGTTTGTCAGAATGAGTGTGAGAGACAAGTATGGTGTTGCACCGCAGTCGCGTCGTTTCCATTGTTATCAACATTCTAGATGCTGCAGCATATTGAAGTGCAGAAGTAGTACAGGAGATAGTGACTGTTTCACCCAGTGGAGTCACTAAACCTCCAGATAATGACTGTTTCCCCCAGTGATGTAGTGGAGTCACTAAACCTCCAGATAATGACTGTTTCACCCAGTGATGTAGTGGAGTCACTAAACCTCCAGATAATGACCGTTTCACCCAGTGATGTAGTGGAGTCACTAAACCTCCAGATAATGACTGTATCACCCAGTGATGTAGTGGTCACTAAACCTCCAGATAATGACTGGTTCACCCAGTGATGTAGTGCAGTCACTAAACCTCCAGATAATGTCTGTATCCGCCAGTGATGTAGTGGAGTCACTAAACCTCCAGATAATGACCGGTTCACCCAGTGATGTAGTGGAGTCACTAAACCTCCAGATAATGACTGTTTCACCCAGTGATGTAGTGGAGTCACTAAACCTCCAGATAATGTCTGTATCCGCCAGTGATGTAGTGGAGTCACTAAACCTCCAGATAATGACTGTTTCACCCAGTGATGTAGTGGAGTCACTAAACCTCCAGATAATGACTGTTTCACCCAGTGATGTAGTGGAGTCACTAAACCTCAAGTTAGAGTCCCCTGCTCTCGAGTCCAAGTCATGAATGGTCGTGCCCCTAAGGCTGAAGTCTGAGTCCCCGTGCTTGAGTCCTGGCTCAAGTCTGAGTCATTGGGTCCACATGAACTCAAAATAAAGTTATTCACCCAGTCACATATGGTGTAGAGGCAAGAGGAGTTAAGTTAAAATGTTTGATTTCCCTTTTTCTATCCCACCAAATGTTTGCATATAGATTACTGGTAATGCTGAGCGATTAGCCGTAATGTGTTAATTGTCGTAATTGACCGACATCTGTTCATCTATTTGGAGAAGACATGGAGAGGAGAGGACATGCGATCTAGATGGATACTGACTAATTCAACGTTAGCTTTTGTTCCCATTCACTTAGTCTGTGAAGTGTATAGTGGCAGTATTGCATGGTCATCACATAATTGATACGATACTAACGTTACGTTTTCGCAGATGACAAAATCCCAGGTTTGCTTTTCCGTTTCACAGACATCCATGTGCTTTTACAGAGAAAATATGGAGGCGTATACAACATAAAGCTTATAGTAGGTTGTTACAAACAAGTCGGCTGTCATGTACTGTCACCACTTGCTTTCCTGGTAACACATAAAGCTGTTGACTCAAATGACAGTGCTCATTAACCATAGGTTTGAGCCATCCTTCGCATCAAGCTTTTGGAAAACTGTTCACTGCTGGTCCATAGCCCCGAAACGGATGATTCTAATAATGCATGTAAAATGTTTGCTTTTTTAACCCAATTTCGTGATGTCTAATTGGTAGTAGATTACAGTCTTGTCTCATGGCTGCAACTCCCATACGGACTCGGGAGAGGTGAAGGCCGAGAGCCGTGCGTCCTCCGAAACACAACCAAGCCGCTCACAGCTTCTTGACACAATGCCCATCCAAACCGGAAGCCAGCCGCATCAATGTGTCAGAGGAAACAGAGTACACCTGGCGACCTGGTCAGCATGCACTACGCCTGGCCCGCCACAGGAGTCGCTAGTATGTGATGAGACAAGGACATCCCTGCCGGCCAAACCCTCCCTAACCCGGACGACCCTGGGCCAATTGTGCGCCGCCCCATGGACCTCCCGGTTGCGACTCGAACCCAGACCACTGCGCCAACCTGGGAGGCACATAAAGCTGTTTTACATGTGAGTGCTCATTAACCATAGGTTTACCCCTCAGACTCAACTCTGGACCTGTTCATAATATAGCCTGGACCTGACTCAACTCTGGACCTCGATTCTAATATAGCCTGACCTGACTCAACTCTGGACCTTTTCTACCCATAATATAGCCTGACCTGACTCAACTCTGGACCTAGTTACAGTCTTGCCTGGACCTGACTCAACTCTGGACCTCGGGACGTAATATAGCCTGGACCTGACTCAACTCTGGACCACAACCAAGCCTCATAGCCTGGACCTGACTCAACTCTGGACCTCGTCATCAATATAGCCTGGACCTGACTCAACTCTGGACCTGGTCAGCATAATATAGCCTGGACCTGACTCAACTCTGGACCTGCGATGAGACGTAACATAGCCTGGACCTGACTCAACTCTGGACCCCGTCTACATAATATAGCCTGGACCTGACTCAACTCTGGACCTCGTCTACGTAATATAGCCTGGACCTGACTCAACTCTGGACCTCGTCTACATAATATAGCCTGGACCTGACTCAACTCTGGACCTCGTCTACGTAATATAGCCTGGACCTGACTCAACTCTGGACCTCGTCTACATAATATAGCCTGGACCTGACTCAACTCTGGACCTCGTCTACATAATATAGCCTAGACCTGACTCAACTCTGGACCTCGTCTACATAATATAGCCTGGACCTGACTCAACTCTGGACCTCGTCTACATAATATAGCCTGGACCTGACTCAACTCTGGACCTCGTCTACGTAATATAGCCTGGACCTGACTCAACTCTGGACCTCGTCTACATAATATAGCCTAGACCTCCAAGCCAGTTCCACTGCATTTATTGTTCCACTCTAATCAGGGACTGATAGAACAGAAAACCAACAGGTTCCGGACCTTGTAGGGTAAGAGTTGAATACCCTGGCCAACACTACAGCAGCAATGGTTATTTATGTAGCAGTGCTTGTAGCCTATGTTGGTTTGCAAGAGGGACTCCCAACAAGCACCTCGTGAAATGTATTTGGACTTGTTAAACACTTATTTTAAAATAACTGCAATACTCTGGTGGCTGATGAGTGCAATATTGTTACACACGCCTCTATGAAGAGGGAACGCAACACCCTGCTACAACTCAACTCTCCGTGAAGTGAAAAAGGTCTGGACTGTAGGCGTGAGTAAGGATGACAACATGCAGAATGTGGTACCGTTTACAAGGACTTTATTCCTTCACACGGTAATATGGGGAAACGGGGCTGGACGGAACCAAAGAAAGTAAATCTCAAAGCCCCCCCCCCCTCTCCTATCTAACCAATACTTACCTAATTTAGCACCACCTGGTGCCCTAACCAAAATACAGGGGGTGGTCCGCCCAGGTCTTACCTATTGTGCCTAGACAATGAATGTACTACAGGTATATGTATGCCCGCGGGCCCCTTGCCTAAGCACTCCCTAGGTGCCTTCCCCTTCCCCCCTGGGAACAAATGAAACAGGAGAACAAATAATTTCTCAAACAAACTAAGAAACAAAGGACATCAAATAAGCTCTCTGAGCAACAAACTCACAGAACATACCAACTGCTACCAACAACTAACATAGTAAATTATCCACAGCCATCAGCCTCCTCTCTCAGCAATGATCTCCCTCACATTCAATCTCTCTGCAATGACCTCCCGCAATGACTCTCCTGAACAGAACACTGGCTTTTATATCGCTTCAGAATGAATGCGTAACTGGAGACAGCTGCGTCTTGACGAGGGGGCGGGGTCAGCTCTCCAATTAGCCATGGAGTCGACCAATCAGCTGCTTGAGGGATTTCAGGAAGCCATTTCCTGAAATAAACACATGCAAATACACAAACTACAACACAAACTGGGAACGTAAAAAATATGTAATCATCATTGAGTTAAATAACGCATGTGACAAACATGATTCTAAAAATGCATATAAAACATTGTAGGCCTACCATTTAGGTGTAGGTCCATATCGTTTAGCCTACGCAATATGATTATTAGGCAATCACTGTGCTTGTCTGCAAGGCTGAAGAAAGAGGTAGCTCCCTAATTAAATTCAGTCTTAGGGAACTGTATGTTATTTGAGGGATACCTGGAGAAAATTGGATCTGAAATTAAAATAGGCCTCCCTTCATTAACACTGATTTTTACCCGACTCTCCCTGAACGCAAAAATATAATAGAAAAGAAGCATTTGCATTAACCTCTTGCTTCTACCTGGCACGCAGGCGTCCCATCTAGAGCTCTGGAAATGCAAATGCGCTACGCTAAATGCTAATAGTATTAGTTAAAACTCAAACGTTCATTAAAATACACATGCAGGGTATTGAATTGAAGCTACACTCGTTGTGAATCCAGGCAACAAGTCAGATTTCTAAAATGTATTACGGCGAAAACATAGCACATATTTATGTCAAACCACCACCGCAGACATAGCTCATTAGCATAGCCAAGTAGGAAAAAATATGCAATCAACAAACGCAGGATTTAAAAAAAAATCATTTCACTAACCTTTTGAAATCTTCATCAGATGACAGTAATATAACATGTTACACAGTACATTCATTTTTTTTCCAATAATCTGCAATATATATCCATAAATCTCTGTTTACAATGACGCATCGTTCAAAAAATGCTACTAAAATGTCAGGAGAAATTAAATAGCTCCGGCAGATAACGTCAGCTAACAAGGAATACACTTTGACTAAATATGCATGTTTTACATATGTATAGGAAGATACACTTCTAAATGCAATCGCTGTGTTACATTTATTTTTAACGTTACAGGTAGCGTTCACTAGGCTATACTAGGAGTCGGTGCTCCAAAGGTATCATTATGCCTCCTCTATCTTGGAGTCGACAGAAACCCAAAATTAATACATAAATATTCCCTTACCTTTGCTGTTCTTCCATCAAAAGACCTGGAAGGGATTATACTTACCAAAACAGCGTTTAGTTTTCAAGTCTGCGTCTTTCGGTTCTCAAAATAGCCACATTTCGGTCAAAATGTAGGCAAAATTCAAGTGGATGCGCACCAAAACGTCTAAAATATATATTATATGTCGAGTAAACTTGTCAAACTATGTTCATAATTAAGCTTTAACATGTTATAAAGGTGTACAGCAATTGTGAGGACGAAGCGAAACACACACGTCTTTTAATCGATCCTGAAGAAAAGACTTCACCGGAGCAGAGTGCGCATAATCGTACACTTTTTTTTCGCGTGACCGAGACCTTTCGGCACGCTCAACGTCTCGTGAGCGCGCGATTGTCACAATGAGAAGCCCCATTGAAAGCAGGCTTCGCGCTGAACACGTACAGACTGTTCCCAGAGCTGTAACTGTTTGGGAAGTGCGTATACGATGACGTCAAAGTTGGGCCAACTTTTTCCATGACAAGAGAGACTTTGGGAGAATGCATGCCCTGAGACTTCTGCTTTACATAGAGACAAAATTTAAACGGTTTTAGAAGCTTTAGAGTGTTTTCTATTCGATAATATTTTTGTATGCATATATTAGCAACTTTTGACAAAAATGTATCCTGTTTTATATGGGTACCCAATTCCTCCAGAAGGGGCAGTAAACAGGGGTAGGCTTAACAGGCTGTTTTCTAGTGCCATTTATTTGGATACATCCATAACAATGAGCTAATGATGTGCTGTTTCACCAGGCATAGAATATGTCCTCATCAGGACACTGTTGTTCAGAGGAGCTAGCACAATCACTTCAAACTGAAGCTGGAAAGACTGCAAACTAGCTGCACTTGGTTTCATTTTTCCTGTTTTCTTTTTATGTTTCTATCCATAAAAATTATGCTGATTTATGTTTTTGGCTGCCTGTCTGTCTCATCCCGACATGTTCATTGCTATGGGACAGCTGGAGATTTTAATTTGAATATTCAAATCATGTTGCAAATGTCAGAGACTGCAGTGTTTTACAGATATTTGCCGTTGAATCTTAAAATGTTAGTCTAAAAGAAATGTGAGAGAATGTCTAGATGCTTTTATAGTGGAGATCGAGTTTATAAAATTGACTGACGAGACGGGCTTGCGCAGTCAGATGGAACAGAGTACTTTAACGTCATTGATTTGGCCTCCCGAGTGGCACAGTGGTCTAAGGCACTGCATCTAAGTGCTAGAGGCGTCACTGGTTCACAGACCCTGGATCGATTCCAGGCTGTATCAAAACTGGCTGTGATTGGGAGTCTCATAGGGCGGTGCACAATTGGCCCAGCAATGTTAGGGTTTGGCCGGGGTAGGCAGTCATTGTAAATAAGAATTCAACTGAAATGTGTCTTCCGCATTAGACATGACAGCCTTTATAATGAAACGATTGTGACCACACACACACACACACACACACACACATCTAAATATTGCACTTGGGAAAAAACATCTTAAAGTAGAAATATAATGAAACAAACAGGCATTCTGTTTGCTCTATTATTGTGACCACTATAGTAGACATTGATCAAGTGCACAAGGCTACATGTGTGCAAAAATAACATTCACCGTGTAAAAAATGGAATAATCCCACTCACTCAAACACAAGTGGTCAACACAACAAAAGCAAGGTCAACACAACAAAATCAATATATTCTGGCTACACATTATTACATTGTACACTTTCTGCCTGTGGACATCTGTTCTACAATGAGCCAGCAGAGCATGATACCCTTTGTTGACATAATTGATCTCTTTCAGACAGAGTACACCTGAAATACCCCTTTTTATCCACTGTATTGAAAAAGTGAGAAATAGAATGTGTGATGGTGTGATGGATCCATGTAATTCCAGTTTATATTGTTTACCTAGTCTTGTTTGGGCAATGTGTGGTGTGGTATTTCTTTCACCTCTATAGTGGCATCCAGCTAAAGCCAGGCCCAACTCCAGCTACACTTGATCCCTGAATCCAGTTGTTTAACAACGTCTCATTTTCACCTAATTCTCTCATTGTGAAAATTAACCACATACTGTAGAAGGAAAACATTAGTTCACAGATAGTAGTTAGTTCGTTAGCTGGTTAACGTTTCACACATATCGCCAGGGTCCAGTAAGCAACTAACGTGTTATAAGTTGAGGGGCAAGGAGTCTTATACTAGTTAATACGACAGCAAATTGGTTAGGTTACAAACGTTAGCTCATATGATGTTGTACCGTTAGCTAGCTGACGTTCGCTGTCTGACTTTATTAGCCAGATCATTTTCACACCATAAACTCGATTATTCGATCAGTTAAGTCGACTACTGTTAATGGATAATTCGATCCAACTAGCAATATACTTAATAATGCTAACACTTGTTCCACCACTTTCTCCCTCACCTCAAACTTTCCAAAATGCCAGTTGTTTTTCGGTTACAGCTCATGAATTACGTCTCCGGTAGTCAGGCGTCTCACCTAACGTTACCTCTCCCGTTACCGTTCAGGGATAACGTGTAGTCAGGCGTCTCACCTAACGTTACCTCTCCCGTTACCGTTAACTGACAAACTGCCTTTCCACTCTCCCGCTCTTTCCAGAGCGCGCGCTGATTCTGTAACTAACGCATTGGTTGTCGTCTCGTCTCTCTTCAGTCACGTGCTGCGTCCTGTTGTTATGGGAACGGTTGGCAGACCGCCAGTTGTGTTGTTGGGTCTGTAACCATGTTTACCAGTGATAGTCTTTTCCAGTTCCATTTTTGACAAAATCATCAACAAAAAGTCCAGTAATGGATCCATGTAATTCCAGTTTATATTGTTTACGTTGTTTTGTTTGCGCAATGTGTGGTCTGTGTTGGGATATTGTCTATAAAAGTGGATTGTTTTGATTGTATTTTCCTTCCGTTTTAGACCACATAGACCTAATAAAACGATAACCTTGTGTAGTGGCTTTGCTGTCAAGCACCGAAAAAAAACTTAGGCCTTCAATAGTGCAGTCTGATATAGCATATAATCAAGGCCTTCAATAGTGCAGTCTGATATAGCATATAATCAAGGCCTTCTCTAGTGCAGTCTGATATAGCATATAATCAAGGCCTTCTCTAGTGCCTTCTCATATAGCATATAATCAAGGTCTTCTCTAGTACCTTCCCATATAGCATATAATCAAGGCCTTCACTAGTGCAGTCTGATATAGCATATAATCAAGATCTTCTCTAGTGCCTGTCCATATAGCATATAATCAAGGCCTTCTCTAGTGCCTGCCCATATAGCATATAATCAAGGCCTTCTCTAGTGCCTTCCCATATAGCATATAATCAAGGCCTTCTCTAGTGCCTTCCCATATAGCATATAATCAAGGCCTTCTCTAGTGCCTTCCCATATAGCATATAATCAAGGCCTTCTCTAGTGCCTTCCCATATAGCATATAATCAAGGCCTTCTCTAGTGCCTTCCCATATAGCATATAATCAAGGCCTTCTCTAGTGTCTTCCCATATAGCATATAATCAAGGCCTTCACTAGTGCAGTCTGATATAGCATAAAATCAAATCACTGGTTGGATTTACTGTACTTCAGAACTCATGCTCTCTCCCTCTAAAAGTTTCACAGACTTGAATTAAAACCAACATGTCCATCCCTCTGTCCCCAGGTGAGTCTGCTGGGCTAAAGAACTCAAGCAACACATCAAACCTGTCACACTGTTGTCAGCAATCAGCAGACCATTCCCTGAGGAATGTCAATAACCAGATTATGGGATTGGCTAAATACAATAAAGGAGTGTAAAATGTTATAAAACAGCTTTTTCATTGCCTGTTGGTCTTCACATTTTTACTCTGGTAACTTAAACATGCAGACTTAAATCAAGACAACACAGAGGTTATGATTAAAAAGTTCAAAAAATACAGTATTATGTCCAGGGTGAATGTTTTATTTATGTATATCAGACATCCCAGTAGGTTTGGCTGGCAAGGAAGTTCTTGTCCCATCGCACTCTAGGCAACTCCTGTGGCGGGCCGGGCGCAGTGCACACTGACACGGTAGCCAGGTGTACGGTTTTTCCTCCGACACATTGGTGCGGCTGGCGTCCGAGTTAAGGGGGCGTTGTGTCAAGAAGCAGTGCGGCTTGGCTGGGTTGTGTTTCGGAGGACGCACGGCTCTCGGTCACCTCTGAGTCCATACAGGAGTTGCAGCGATGGGACAAGACTAACTATTAATTTGATATCACGAAATTGGTGAGAAAAGGTGGTATTTTTTTAAAAAGTATTTATAAACCTTGAGACAATTGAGACATGGATTGTGGTGTCTTTCAGAAGATAAATTAACAAGACAAAAAGCTGTAATGTGTCTTTGAACAGGGTAAAGTAGTAGGTGCCAGGCGCACCAGTTTGAGTATATCAACAACTGCAACTCTGCTGGGTTTTCCCACACTCGAGCCAACTTAAGTACTGTGGGAAGCATTAAAGTCAACCTGGGCCAGCCTTCCTGTTAAACGCTTTTGACAACTTGTAGAGTCCATACCCTGACGAATTGAGGTTGTTCTGAGGGCAAAAGGGGGTTCAACTCAATATTACGAAAGGTGTTCCTAATGGTTGATAAACTGTATATCAAAGACTGGATTGAAGAATGCTAATAGGCCCCAGGAAGAATAATGGAACACTTAATAAATAGACAAGTGAATGTCAGTAGTTTCATTTGTATCAGTTTGTAAGAATGAGTGGTTTCAAGACATGTAGGCCTCCCAAACACAGAAAGAAGGGTGTTCCACAATCTGTTTAACAATGGCTAAAAGTCACACCTGGACAAGTCCAAACATACAATGTTAAAGTCCTTGAGGAATGTTCCGTGGAGGGAAGGATCCCCTGCAGAGTACATACACTTCAATTAATCTACTCAGTCTGCAACCCAGAGTTTGTAAGATTCTAGTTGAATGAAACCGACATGAGACCCAGCTTACAAAAATTAAAGTGTTTATTCACGAGAACGTTCTCGTCCATTGCACCAAAACATCCATTTTATACTGGCTCCTTACCCACATACCTTCACGCAAACAGTAGGTGAGTTTTTCCTTCTCCATAGTTCTCACCACAGTGTATCACTACCCAGCCGACAGTTCCATTCCCCCGAGATTAGAGAAACCTTGAGAAGTACTCCCCGTCCTATCATGAGTTTCTCAGAGTTCTAGCCAGGACGAGTCAAACACTTTAAATGTTCTGTATTGTCTTCGGCACACACATACAAGTTCAAATCTAAAGCTACGCCTTGCTCAGTGTTTTTCCACTATACAGATACATAATTTAATCTGCAACATGTTTGATAATTTTCTGCAAGCCTAACAGTTTCTCCCCTCCACGGGTGGAGACAGAATGTCCTGTAAGGCACACAGTAGTACAACTAGTCTGTCGATAGCGCCTCATCATTTGTTTCCCACTTACGCACTAAAAAGGAACAAAAAGGTCCTTGATCTAATTCTGACTAAAACTACACACATCAGATTATAGTTTTATGATTCTAATCAATTATATGGTTTTGAGTGGAATTATTTTATCATCATCTTTAAACAAATTATTTTATCATCATCTTTAAACAAATTATTTTATCAAGTGCCAAATTCAAATACTTTAAGCCCCTCAAGCGAACCCTGTGGCTCAAGTAATGTTCTGTACCATTAAAGGACAAGGTCTTTTCAGTAAATTCAGGTTTTCAATCGTCTGTAGTAAGCAGGGACGGACACACACACACACACAAGCGACTCAAATAGTTTGGATGTGAGCTGCGAGTACTCAGGAAGAAAAGTCACAAAAAAAAATCTGACTTGTTGAGTGTGATAGAAAGCAAATTTCCCCAGTTGTGAGTTTATAAATGGTGCGATGGAAAGAAGCTACTTGGACGTGCATTAACGCGGGTAATACAAGGGTGGACGTGCATTAACGCGGGTAATACAAGGGTGGACGTGCATTAACGCGGGTAATACAAGGGTGGACGTGCATTAACGCGGGTAATACAAGGGTGGACGTGCATTAACGCGGGTAATACAAGGGTGGACGTGCATTAACGCGGGTAATACAAGGGTGGACGTGCATTAACGCGGGTAATACAAATGAGCAGAGCATTTCGTCAGGCAATGCTATCAGGACAAAATATTGGAAATTAACTACGGAGGTACTTCACTTTGGACGCGTTCACCCTCCCAAATTCCATGAAGCTATTCTCGAAGCGGGTTGGTCTGCTCCAGCAACAGCACGCTTTTCTCCTGTCACCTAGGCAACCACGCTGCTCCCATCAATGGCGTGCTGCTTCTGACGTTCAACTTAATAAAATAAATCTCACATGCTGACCAGACCACACAGATGTTGATTTTGTCCACCCACACCAGACCCGATCAGGACACACAGGTTGAAATAACTCAACTGAACTCTGAACCAACTATATAAACCATTTCCAGACAGGCCGAAAAGGGTTAAACTTATGGCAATTTAACTAGCTTGCTGTTGCTAGCTAATTTGTCCTAGGGTATAAATCATTGGGTTGTTATTTTATGCACAAGGTCCTTTATCTGTGGAATAATTGTCAGCGTAAACAGAGTTAGTTTCTAGTAATCTCTACTCGTTCAGACTTCTTTGGAATTAATATGGCAACCAACTTCAAGGTGCATTAGCACCTCCAACTGAATTGTGGACCTCCGGTCATCTTTCAATCATCCACGTGGATATATGCTCCTAACAACCAGAGGAGACGAGTGCTTTACACCACTATGCTCCTAACAACCAGAGGAGACGAGTGCTTTACACCACTATGCTCCTAACAACCAGAGGAGACGAGTGCTTTACACCACTATGCTCCTAACAACCAGAGACGAGTGCTTTACACCACTATGCTCCTAACAACCAGAGGAGACGAGTGCTTTACACCACTATGCTCCTAACAACCAGGAGACGAGTGCTTTACACCACTATGCTCCTAACAACCAGGAGACGAGTGCTTTACACCACTATGCTCCTAACAACCAGAGGAGACGAGTGCTTTACACCACTATGCTCCTAACAACCAGAGGAGACGAGTGCTTTACACCACTATGCTCCTAACAACCAGAGGAGACGAGTGCTTTACACCACTATGCTCCTAACAACCAGAGGAGACGAGTGCTTTACACCACTATGCTCCTAACAACCAGAGGAGACGAGTGCTTTACACCACTATGCTCCTAACAACCAGAGGAGACGAGTGCTTTACACCACTATGCTCCTAACAACCAGAGGAGACGAGTGCTTTACACCACTATGCTCCTAACAACCAGAGGAGACGAGTGCTTTACACCACTATGCTCCTAACAACCAGAGGAGATGAGTGCTTTACACCAGTATGCTCCTAACAACCAGAGGAGATGAGTGCTTTACACCACTATGCTCCTAACAACCAGAGGAGACGAGTGCTTTACACCACTATGCTCCTAACAACCAGAGGAGATGAGTGCTTTACACCACTATGCTCCTAACAACCAGAGGAGATGAGTGCTTTACACAACTATGCTCCTAACAACCAGAGGAGATAGGAGCACAGTGGAGTCAAGTACTTAAGTAAAGATACCCCCCAAAAACGACCTAACGTAGTAGGTTAAAGTATGTACTTTACTATTTATAATTTGGCCAACTGTTACTTCACTACATTCCTAAAGACAGTAACTTACTTTTTACTCCCTAAATTTTTCCTGACACCCAGAAGTACTTGATACATCAATGCTTAGCAGGACAGGACAATGGTCCAATGCACACACTTCAAGAGAACATCCCTACTGCCTCTGAACTGGCACACTTAAACAAATATTTAAATTATTGTCTGAGTGTGCCCTTGGCTATCCGTAAATAAAATAGTGTGGTCTGCTTTTCATAATATAATATATTTGAAATGATTTACACCTACTTTCGATACTGAAGTATATTTAGAACCAAATACTTTTATAGACTTTCTCAAGTAGTATTTTCCTGGGTGACTAACACATACTGGAGTCATTTTCTATTAAGGCATCTTTACCTGTTCTTAAGTATGACAATTGGGTACTTTTTCCACCACTGACCAAGCGTCACAAATAGATCCAAGTTCTATTTTAGAGGCTGGCTACGCAGACCCTCGTTGACACGCGCGAGCAGTGTTGGTGCAACGATTGAATAACGTGTACATTTATTTAGCAATGAGAGCGGTGTGGTCAGCTTGTCAGGTCCAAATCGGTGACGATTGTTTTTATTTATTTAACCAGGTAGGCCAGTTGAGAACAAGTTTTCATTTATAACTGCGACCTGGCCAAGATAAAGTAAAGCAGTGCGACAAAAACATATTTACTCCAACGATCAACATTTTTTTTTTTTTAAAGCAACATTCAAATATTTTACTAAGTTGCAGTTCAAATTTAAGTCAATTTAAATACATGAATTCAGCCCTAATTTATGGATTACACATGACAGCGCCAAAGTGAAGCGATGGGTGGGGCTGGGAGGGCACAGGCCCACCCACTGGGAAGCCAATCAATACCCCCCCCCACAAAAAAAACGACCTTCATTACAGAAATACTATTAAGCACCACACCCACATTCTCTAAAATGACTTGAGAAGCCTTATGGTAGAGAAATTAACATTCAATCCTATGGCAACAGCTCCGGTGGACATTCCTGCAGTCAGCATGGCAATTTCACGCTCCCTCAACTTGAGACATCTGTGGCATTGTGTTGTCTGAGAAAACGGCACATTTTAGAACGCCCTTTTATTGTCCCCAGCAAAGGGTGCAGCTGTGTAATGGTCATGCTGTTTAATCAGCTTCTTGATATGCCACACCTGTCAGGTGGCTGGATTATCTTGGCGAAGGAGAAATGCTCACTAAACAGGGATGTAAACTAATGCGTGCACAACATTTGAGAACAAACAGCTGTTCAGTTATAGTGTTATAGTAAGTGAACCCCCCCCCATGTGTGGGGCGGCAGGGTAGCCTAGTGTTTAGAGCGTTGGACTAGTAACCGAAAGGTTGCAAGTTCGAATCCCCGAGCTGACAAGGTACAAATCTGTCGTTCTGCCCCTGAACAGGCAGTTAACCCACTGTTCCTAGGCCGTCATTGAAAATAAGAATGTTCTTAACTGACTTGCCTAGTAAAATAAAGGTAAAATAAATGTGTGCAGCACCCAGGAAAGCAGGTCCCACCCTGTACAGAGAGCTTCATGCAGCGTAAACAATTATTGTCAGTGGTAAAAATGCACACAGGTGTGTTCATTTGGGAATCGTTCCCAGACAAACCAGGAATATAAGTGTTTAGTATCGGTAACTTCAAAAAAGGAACAGACAACGATGGCTAAATGTTACAACTTTATTACTGGACAGGGCAACAAATATGCAGAACAGTAATTTCATAAAGACAGGAAACAAAACCAAAAAAAGATACATTTGATAATATTAAGGCATCACAAGAAACATGTTTCAATTTGTTTACCTCTAAGGCATGCTCCATATTTCTCCCTTCTGATTTAGTCTTCTAGACTACACCTAGCCCCCAAACTCCTTGAAACACTTTGCTCAGAGATGATAGAGCATCTAACACACAGATTACACTAATTTATGGAAAGAAATGTGAATAGCAAAATCACTAGCAGAGGTATGTGGGTTCTCATGAATGAAGTGAAAACTAGAATAGCCAACTACAATTTCCTGCCATAATGGTTGAAAAACACAAACGCAGCAGTTCCTGGTTACATCTCATCTAACCTCTCTAGCTGGGGTCTAAATTAACAGTGGTAGCACTGGTGCTCCTAACTTAAAATTATCTAGGCACACCAGAATATTAGTATTTTTTTGTTTGAGGAAGCATAATGGGCTTTAAATTTAATTTAAGCTACTTTTGAAGCACATTGTGTAGCTCTAGAAACTAATATTAAACCCTGTAGAAAGAAAATGTTGATTTTAAAACCTTCCATTGAAATTATATACTAGGTTTCGACATTGTGTCAAAGCACTACCTATTGAGATGATTTAAATTCTACACTGTCTCTTTAAGAGCATCAAGTTCGTGATGAGACATGCAAGTCACTCATTCATTCAATGATGTCCTGAAGAAGCTAACCCTTCCTCTCCCTCTGTGCCCCCAGATGTTTGATATACTGGTAAAGTAACCAGGTTGTTAGCTAGCTAGGTTGAGGTAACATGACTAAACAAAAATACAAATAAAAAAAAATATTTTAAAAAACGCCAGTGAGCAGCTTTGGAACGACCCACGACCTGGTTTATGAACAGGACCTAAAAAAGTTATCCACCCAAAAAAAAAAAAAAAAAAAAGTACATTTATGTTTTTATTTTTTACTAGCCAATACATTTGCCATGACACCAAAATCTTTACCTCGTGTGGGATCCTCCCCCCTTTTTTATTTGATAAGGTTCACTCAATCACAAAAATAAATAGGATATTCTAAGTCCACAGCGATGCTTACACTAGATCAGGAGTCCACTTAAGTAGTCTTGGGGAAGAAAATATGTATAGTTTCCCTTAATAATTTAAATTGCGCACCTGAAAAGGGTTTTGGCTGGCGGTGTCTACTGTACTGTATGCAATAGCAGAGTTCGCAAAACAAAAGACCCTGACATTATATCACGATGCCAGTTAAGCCTACGTTGCAGTTAACATTTAATGTGTACAGTTATTGGAAAATTTAGAAATGACTATTTGGGCATCTACCTGGCAACACAAAGCAGCCGACAGCCATGCCGGTAGGTCGTCAGAAATTTGCAAGAAATAGAAATCACTGATTTATTCTTTAATATTCTTTACACGTAGGCTTCAGATGGTATGAATCTGTGCTCGCTTTCTCCAGGGCACTCTGAAACACTGGCCAGTTTAGAGCTTCCGAGGGGCGCAGCGGCCTAAGGCACTGCATCTCGTCACTACACACCCTGGTTCATTTCCAGGCTGTACCACAACCTGCCGTGATTGGGAGTCCCATAGGTCGCCGCACAATTGGGTTAGACAGTCATTGTAAATATATATATATATATATATATTTGTTCTTAACTTACTTGCCTAGTTAAATAAGGAGGTCAAATAAAAAAAATGACCAGTATCATCTGGGCGATTATTTACCTGGTCACACTGGTGCACCCAAAATAAAACCCGCCACGTCACACAAAATATCTAGGAGCATTTGCAACCCCCCCCCCCCAAAAACAATGGGGGACACTTTAGAATCCTGATGACAAGCATTGGTGACTTCAACTATGCAACAAGGCCTAGTTATGACAGTGGCAACATCCCAAATGGAACCCCATGGCATTTCTAGTACACTACTTTAGACCAGAGCCTACAGGGCACTGTATGGAATAGGGTTCTATTTGGGACACAACCCAGCGGGTGAGCGGGCAAAGGAAGGCATTCAATAGAATCATCATGAAAACATGTGGAGAAACACTAGACATCAGTTCAGTTAGACAACTTGCAATAATTCTACGACAGGTTACCTTTTAATTTTTTTTTATAACGAGACGAGGGGAAACCTGGACTAAAAAAACAGCCCTAACTAGCAAACAGCATGGTAAACTTGAGCAAATCACACAATTCTGTATTTCATTGCTTTTGTTTACCTTATCTGGAGCTCGCTCTCGAATGGTCACCTACACCTTGATCATCAGCCTCAAAGGATGCCTCTCAGAGCAGTCTCCTTTACGGTAGGGACAAACTTACAGGTTCCTGTTCCTGAATCTAGAACCTACGCTGGCTTCTAGAACCTTCTCTGGCTTCCAACAGCATCTGAGTGAGAGGTGGAGGGAGGCAGGCAGCAGGGTTTTATGAGAACACCATTACAGCACTGTGGCAGCGGCAATATAGAATGCATATTCAAGTTCACAGCTTTCAGTCAACAGCAATGAGTCAGTTGAACAGCATTGAGCATCATATGCAGGTGTACTTTCATAAACGTTTGTAGACTTACTAATACGTACGCATATATATACACATAGGGCTGGCTTTGTGACAGACCGAGTTGCCTGTTTGCAGTTTTATAGTAATGTTAAAGTACAGGGCTCGAGCTCTATGCATCAAAGATCACACTGCAGAGACTTACCAAGGTATGGGTTATATGCCTCATGATCGTTTATCTCAATAACAACAAAATGACCTCAGAAAATGAGAACTTAAAACAGCATGTAGAGAGAGAACGCTTTTTTTTGTTGCAAAATTTTACTACAATAAAGTCAGGTGGGAAAAGCCATCAAACCACATTGCAATTGGCCTAAGAGGGGGGAAAAAAACGTTGCCGCTCCTTAACAAACCATACGACTCATGTTGAAACCATGCAAATCATTCAGCACCATCAAATCACAGCACTATCATCAATATACTCTATGAACAAACAAAAAACAGCTGTTGATATCACTACGAATCCTACCTGGACATGACTCATTATCAGGAGCACAGCTGGTGTTACGACACAGCACAGGTAAGCAGAAATATCAAATCAGGCAAATTCTAGTGAGTATAAAACAGATCCCCATCTGGGTGTAAATATATATATCCTGTATATGATAGGTCAGAACACAGCTTTTTTTCCTTAGGGTTGCTTACCTGTGTGACCGCAGCAGAACCTAAGGGGATCGAGGTCTGGGATGACAGTGATACTGCAAAGATCTCACATATGATATCTGCACCGTTTGCCGCTCATATCAGTTCCAAACAGCCTTATAGGTTGTGTTTCAGAACAGTACTCAATGGCAATAGAATGGGAAACGTCCATGGAATAACTGTATCACTTGGAAATCAGAAGCACTTGTAGAACATTCTACTGAATGACAACCCAACATGCTGGAGACATCAATAAACAGCATAGAAACAACTTCAAAATGCTACTATGGGTGGGGGGGAAGCTAGAACATTTCAGACTGAATCACACCATTACTGCAGTGAACAAAATATGCATCTCTAATAGTAACTCAATTCTTGAGACTTATCAAATGGCATTTCTTTTTCAAATATTGATGAAATAAATGCATAATTACATCTCTATTCTGGCTAGGCAATGGCACGTGAAAAAAAAAACTGATTGTTAAAAATCAAGCACGTTAACGATTTCTAACATTCCTAAATGAACCACTGCGCAAAGCATTCTGCATCGCAAGAAACAGAACCTTCAGTTCAGAGTTCCAATAGAACCTTCAGTTCAGAGTTCCAATAGAACAGTCTGACTGGTATTATGACAGAACACTTTCCTACCTAAAAAAACAGAGCCTAGATTGAACTACAATGCCATATTCAATGTAATCTTTGTCCAAATGGTTAAACGGTTATAATTTCTAAATTACAATTCCAAGATACTGTACTTTATCATAACTTTTGATACTTACCCAGTATTTTTTTTTAAGGAAAAAAATATGCAATTTGACAGAAACAATAAGTTTTGTAATCATCAGTCAAAGAAATACATTGACAGCCAGAAAATAACTGGGTTTGTTATATATAGTCACAGTATTGTACTTACAGAGTAGGAGGTCAGAGGTCAACCATGTTGGCTGATGGTACCGCTCAGACCAGCTCAGACCACCCCTCGGCCCTACAGACAACCTACGTTCCTTCCGTTGGGTAAACTAACAGAACAATGCATGGGCAGAGCAAAAATAAAAATACGACTTTTGCATGTCACGTTCTTTTATAGTATCAAAAGGCCAGGAAATGTATACATTTTAGGGAGGGGGGGTGAGAAAAAACGTTTGAATGCAATGCAATACAGCAGAACAGAACGTCAGTTTACCTGTCCTGGAAGAGACACAGGGAGCAGCAAAAACATACCAATAATAAACTAAAGCAACATTTCGACAGTGAGAGTCACATTTTCTGAGGAACATTTCGGATTAAATTATTTCTCTCCATATATATATATATATATATACACACTTGCTTTGCTTACCGCTTGACTAAGCTTGGCTGTGAAGGAGGAAGTTACTCTTAATATGAAAACAATGCAGCACACTAACGTTACCTCAACAAAGTCTGCTTCAGGATGTATCCAATGGCAACACCCTATTCCCTATATAGAGCACTACTTTTAAGGGAGCCATGTGCACTAAACAGGAAATAGGGTACCATTTCATTCAGCCAGCCAGTCAACACAACAGACAAGATTCGATCAGTTGTTTGACAGATATGCCAAAACAACCAAACACGTCGGGTAATGCATGAGTCCAGATGTATCATAACATTATGCCACTAATACTACATTATGGTATAAGAAACATCCGTCTAGTCCTACAATACAGGCGGAGAGGTAGGGGAAAAACAAAGGCGAATATAACCAAGAGTAAAGACAGGTAAATTATTCTATTCAATAGCGGTCCTAAAACAGAACCTTGGGGAACACCGAAACTGGACCCCCCCCCCAGTCAAAAAGGCAGAGCGAAGGACACATCTAAAACCATTTTACTAAGTTACCAGGAGCTGTGTAGAGTTGGAGAGAAACTGAACATTGCAAAACAAAATAACAAAAAAAAAAGTACACAATTTCAAGTCGAGTTCATATTGTAATAGCTATTACCAACCCAACTTACCAACACAGGAGGTTTCACTTAGTTTTATTGCAAAACACAACAGGCATATTATTTAAAAACGGAGATGATTTTCCATGGTAAACTAGCTAAATAACAGGAGCTCTTGAGCCACATAGCATGAAGATACATGGGGCTGGAATGAACATATAATTACCTCACTAAAAACCCAAAACCGTTCATTTACAAGGGGGGGGGGAAGTAGAAAAACCAAAAAGATAGCAAAGGATGAAGGGTTTGTGTCTCCGGGTCGACTGCTGCCATCACATTCTTGTGAAACACTTGAAAACAAACCAACCAAAGGGGAAATTAAGATCTTCAAGGCATCTGCACCATCCAACACATTTAACAAAGGGTTTTTGTTTCCACAATGTCGCATTTACTTTATGTCCACTTCACATTACTGGCCCTGTGCAGAAGAAATACATAAAAACACAGGCCATGTTAACAGCAGAACCCACGGACGCAGCGTCTCCATACATCATATTAACCCTGTTTTAAAATGTTTTTTTTTTTTATTTATTTTTTTTTTAAAGAGAGGGAAGAGTAACTAGCTTTAGTTTCTTCTCGCGGACCACACCGACTCCTCTGCTTCCCCCTAGAACACCTCGAGGAAGGAACGGGGTTAATGACAAACAGACGAGCTAGAGACAGGGGTTTATAAAAAATTAAAAAAACACAGCAAGGGAGTTGAAATGAGGGTCACAGCGGTCATTTTGTTCTTCTTCATTTAAAAAAAAAGACAAGACAGACAATACAGGAAACAAAAAAGATAGTGGAGAAGTCGAACAAGGGTGGTGCGAGGAGACAGCGGGAACCGGGGGTAGGACAGTAGAAGTCTTACTGGGGGTGTACCTGAGGTGCTTGTGGCTGTGCCCCCATGGCCTGTGGGCTTCCCTGTCCGTAGTAAGCAGCCTGTTGACGGTAGTACTCTGCCCAGGCAGCACTGTAGTCCGGCTGACCGGCTGGCTGACCGGCCGGCTGACCACCTGGTGCAGCTCCCGCCTGAGGGGCCGCTTGACCTGGGGAGGGAGGGACACGGTTAGAAACATGGATGAGACCACATTGACTCAGACAAACAAGGCTTGGCATTGACGCCAGTCTGGTGAATAAACTTTAAAATGTTGACACCCAACCAGACAAGCGGGAGGGGCAACGATGAGTTGAGACACGAGGTGTGAACATTTAAACTATATTGTGATCGTTAAATTATAGAAAAATAAACATCTGTAGACCCTTTGGGCCGCAGAGATGTATTGCTGTTTTAAACCCAATTTCCTTCAATTCTACACGTTTTGTCACGCGGCTGAGAGAAGATTTAAGTTTCAACGCTTATTTCCTAAAATTCTACACATTTTGTCATGGGGCTTTATACCGTGTTCTTATGCCATCTGAGTGACTAAACATGCTAACAAATATCAATGGGGCACCATGTCATGGGTGCAATTTTAGAATCTCCCTGACTAGTTTATATTATGGTAATAGTTACTTCATCGGAGATATTATTCAAATAAAAAATAAGTTCATAGTGAAAATGTTTTACCACCCCCCCAAAAATAAAAATAAATGTAATCATCGTATTTGAGTGGTGGCCCACCACAGCTAAATGAATATAGGGGAAACAGATGATGACATGCAATGTTTACAAGGAGGACTTCATCTCTAGAACCAGTACAGATGTAATGTTTACAAGGAGGACTTCATCTCTAGAACCAGTACAGATGTAATGTTTACAAGGAGGACTTCATCTCTAGAACCAGTACAGATGTAATGTTTACAAGGAGGACTTCATCTCTAGAACCAGTACAGATGTAATGTTTACAAGGAGGACTTCATCTCTAGAACCAGTACAGATGTAATGTTTACAAGGAGGACTTCATCTCTAGAACCAGTACAGATGTAATGTTTACAAGGAGGACTTCATCTCTAGAACCAGTACAGATGTAATGTTTACAAGGAGGACTTCATCTCTAGAACCAGTACAGATGTAATGTTTACAAGGAGGACTTCATCTCTAGAACCAGTACAGATGTAATGTTTACAAGGAGGACTTCATCTCTAGAACCAGTACAGATGCAATGCTTAACAATCTGAATGGGAGTGGGCAGCAGCGCAGGTCGCCAGACAGACGGGGCCCATACAATCACAACGCCGATTACAGAAATGATTGCATTTGATATGCAGCCATTATCAAAATGGTAGACGCCCGTTTCAATACCCTAAAGGTATATCTAGAACCACACTATAAGACCCCACGTTGAAAAACCATGACGGTCTGGGATGGAGAAACGATTACTATGCATGTACAAAGCGGCAGATTTCCAACACCATGTGTGGTGTTAACAGGTTGGATATCTATGACCACGCCGTCATACAGCGCTGCTAGCAGCCATCACATTGATGAGAAGTGGGACACGAAGACACTTGTACTGACCACATGGAGTAGAGGCACACAGCAGAGAACCTAAAACAGTAGCCAGGAGTGGAGTAGATTGAACTACAACGCCCCCTGGTGGTCATAAGCAGGACCATATCTGCATTGTGAATTCATTATAGGATTCCTTGATATTGTTTCAACAGCAATTTATTTTTTTTAATGGCTGTTTAAACATTAAGAAAAATGTCGTCACATCCTTAGTTGAAGGACCGCGGGCCGTATGGGGCCGACCTGGCTCCTTCTGATATTTCTTAATGTTTCTACTACTACTACTACCACTGTGTTGGAGCTTGGAACAAGCCTTACAAGACACCTGCAAATCGGTGTACTACACAAATTAACAATTGATTTGGAGTTGTGCCAGCAGCTACCAAACTGGACCAGGTCTACACGAGATCAGTCAAACGGTTGGGATACTAAAGGAAAGTTTAGCTCAGTTGGTAGAGCATGGCGCTTGTAACGCCAGGGTAGTGGGTTTGATTCCCGGGACCACCCACACGTAGAATGTATGCACACATGACTGTAAGTCGCTTTGGATAAAAGCGTCTGCTAAATGGCATATATTATTATATATTATTATATTATTATTATTATATTATTATTTATAGAAACAACTACATTGATACGACTGTGAGAAGGGGAACGAACCCTCCACTGGTTCTCTGGGTGGCGGGACAGAAACCTTCTGCTTTGCTCTGGGGCAGCTGTGGCTACAGACACTCTACTAGAGAGAGAGCTGAGTATGGACACAGATGCCCACATCATCTGTGCCTAACTAAACCCGCTACAAGGACAAGTTTAAACTTTTAACAGGTTTGAGTTGCAGTGGTCTCACCTTGTTTCTTGTAGTACTCCTCCCAGGCCTTGGTGTAGTCCTGTGGTTGCTGACTTTGCTGCCCTGGAAATGATAAAACACTGTTTTAGTCACAACAGAAAAACCTTCCAATCAAAGAGTCAACATAAAAGCTATGTTCCTTCACGAACTAGTCATAGCGGTAGTTGTAGCACAATGAGCAGGTAAGAGGTGGACAAGACAACAGTATGGAGGTGCAGAGGACATAAGCCAGCCTTTGTTAAAACAAAAGAGTATTGTTTATTGTCTGTCATGTGGCTGGATTAAAGAAGACCAATACAAAAACCAGTCTAAACAGCATGGGCTTGAAAACCAACCAACCGGTTAACAGCAAATGGTCACGGCAGCCAGTGAGCCTCAAGACATCGCAATCACAGCCAACTCCCCCAAAAGAAACGCATTTGTAAGTTTGATTTTATTGTCGTTGCCATTTCAGAGCCCCATAGCTGTTTCCACTGATCCTCAGTTAGTTGGAACAAAAAAAAAGACTCAGAACTGAAGCTTGGCAAAACACATTTATGTTTATACCCATTTTCTTGTAATATTCCTCCCAGGCCTTGGAGTAATCAGCCTGCCCAGTATGCCCAGGTCCCTTGGGGTCACCTGTTAAAAATGGTACAATATAGTATTGAGAAGCATTCTGAGACTTGAACCATAGTTAGTCCTCCACCCCGCTATGGGCGCTCTGCTCTGACACCTGAGATGATTCAAATTCAAGCTACTCTGTCCATTGAGGTATTTTTTTTAAAGAAAAAAAGAAGAAGCCGCCATGTTTTTAAGCGTTTACTACACGACACAGGCAATACTGTGAGGCCGGGATTCAAGCTGTAGTACATTGAGCGAACAAAGTGTAACTGACACTTATGCAGACATCTAAAAACCTTTAACCATTCTCTGCTAAAGTCTGGGAACAACAAAAAGGTGCCTTGTCTGTGGTTCAGTGCAGCAGCAGCATCAGAACGCACTTAGAATGAATCCCGGTCTTAGTCGAGGTGTCTACAGACCATGCAGAGGTTACCTGGGTTGTATTCATTAGTGCACACGGTTTGGCAACAGAAAATTATGTTTCTATTGGACAAATTGAGGTATGTTCCTGCCCGTTTCATTCCAATTGCTTCTGTTTGGTTCATACTGAATACATCCCAGCAGAGACCCAGAGGCTGTGATGGGGGGGGGGGCAGGTTACCTTGCCCGTTGGCCTGTGTGGTGCCAGGGGCACCGCCGGTGGGCGTCATGGGGGCCTGGGGTTGCTGCTGGTACTGGGAGTAATACGCTGCCCAGGCCGCTGCGTTGGCATCAGCTGCAGCTTTACCTACAACCAACACACACATTAGATATGTCTACCTGTTGATATACCGATACAGAGCAAAACATGTCTTCGCTTAGGGCCTTGCAGAACGGAGCAAATAAACTAAACAGATTGAACATTGTTACTGTAGTTGAGACAATCTATTTAACCAGGCGAATGCATCCATTTCTCAATAGATTCTTATATTGGATGGTGTTATCTTACCAGGATCAGGCTGTCCTTGCGGCCAGTGAGGGAAGCCGTTGCCCCAACCCTGAGGCTGGTAGGGAGCCGGAGGACCACTGAGAAGACGACAAACCATCAAAACGCTGGCCAGTAACAACAAACTATAATACATGTGATGAATGAAAAGCTTCCGTATCAAATATGATGCTCTCCCATTTAATTGTATTTCATAAAAGCTAAAAATAAAAAATTAAAGTGGCAATGTGACTTTTTAGGAGACCCGACCACATTCACATAGAAATCTGAGATGGAGATCTGTGATTCTACTTGAAAGGGAGTCTAAGTAGCAATCTGTTCTATTTCTATACTTGTTCTTAAGTTTAGTTTGTGTCTTTCACCTTCGTATTTTTGTACACCAGCTTCAAACAGCTGAAGAAACAATATTTTTGGCTATGAAAAATATATTTCACAGCCATTTAGATGGTACAATGATTCTCTACACTATACTTTCTTATTTTGACAAAATTAAATTTTGACAAACTGAAATTACTTGAGTTTCAGCAACCAGGAAATGGCAGAGAAATTTCTGCAGAGTGCAACTTTAATGCACTCAGTCAGCCTACTTTGCTTGTAAAATATCATTGCCATCCATGAAGTCTTTTTTTAAACGTGGTTTCTGCTAAATGAAATGCCTAAGACCAAACCAATAAACAGCTCCCCCCAGAAGTAAATATTGGTGTGGGAGAAATGGCTTTTTAAATCAGTGAAAAGCTTCAGAAGTCTCCTTACTGTGGTCCTGGCGGTCCCTGGTTGTAGGGGCCGGGGTTGTAGGGGCCCATCTGAGCAGGGTGCCCAGGAGGACCGGGGGGGCCGTGGGGAGACGGACCTCCGTGGGGGCCTGGAGGACCTTGGGGACCACCCATTGGACTGACTGGACCCTGGGGAGGGGGGGGGGGGAACATGAGTGTAGGGTGTCAAAGAACATACTGGGATACATAATTAGAAGACATGATAAAGGTAATGGCTGTAGAAAGTTGAGAATGTGTGAAGATAAAGATGTAGGCTCACAGTGCTTCTAGTTAAATATGTAAGTGAGCCACTAAACTGCTTCACTACTGTCTAGTGATTGAAATGAGTATCATTTCTACTACAGACAAATAAACACTGAAAAACCACTCACCCCGATCTTCTCCTCGACCAGCTGCCGTGCGTAGTCTATCTGTTGATGAGATCCCCGGACGGTGAACATCTTAATGTTGGGGTCGGAGTTGGGGGGAGGATTTCTCTGGAGCTCAATACGCGCTCCAGACTGCTGACTGATGCCCTTGATGGTTTCTCCTCCTGGAGCGGGACAGAGGGAGGGAGGACTGTTCAGACTAAATCGGAGAAAGTCCATTTCCAGAAGAGAAGGTCCTTCCGCTTGGTCCCTAATGAACACGACCCAGGGCTACTTAATGGAACCAGGCCAGATTCTGATACTTGGTTGCCTAACATTACTGATATTTTTATATGATAAAGCCGTTCGTTTTAAAATGTGATCTAGTTTCGTTGGAGTTTAAACACTTGATCGGTGTATATATATATCAGAGTGTAATTGTTAAGGCCAGCTGTTCTTAGTAGAGATGTGTGTGTTTTTAATGTAATATGTAATTGTTGTACTGTGTGTTTATAGTTCTGTTTAATGTTGTGTTAGGTCAGGTTACGGTAAGGGAGAAATAAAAGTTTATGGCCCATATCACTCGTGTCCTGCAGAGCATTAAAGACTGATGTTTGTTCAGATGAGTAGGGGGAGACAGCCTAGGAAGAAGGGTTGAATATAGGTGCTAGGTGTGATTCTTCGTCTAATGCAGCTGTATTAACCTGTTAAGCCTACCCCTGTTTACTGCCCCTTCTGGAGGAATTGGGTACACATAAAACAGGATAAATTGTCAAAAGTTGCTAATATATGCATATAAAAAAATATCGAATAGAAAACTCTAAAGCTTCTAAAAAACGTTTAAATTTTGTCTCTATGTAAAGCAGAAGTCTCAGGGCATGCATTCTCCCAAAGTCTCTCTTGTCATGGAAAAACTTGGCCCAACTTTGACGTCATCGTATACGCCTTCCCAAACAGCTACCGCTCTGGGAACAGTCTGTACGTGTTCAGCGCGAAGCCTGCTTTCAATGGGGCTTCTCATTGTGACAATCGCGCGCTCACGAGACGTTGAGCGTGCCGAAAGGTCTCGGTCACGCGAAAAAAAAAGTGTACGATTATGCGCACTCTGCTCCGGTGAAGTCTTTTCTTCAGGATCGATTAAAAGACGTGTGTTTCGCTTCGTCCTCACAATTGCTGTACACCTTTATAACATGTTAAAGCTTAATTATGAACATAGTTTGACAAGTTTACTCGACATATAATATATATTTTAGACGTTTTGGTGCGCATCCACTTGAATTTTGCCTACATTTTGACCGAAATGTGGCTATTTTGAGAACCGAAAGACGCAGACTTGAAAACTAAACGCTGTTTTGGTAAGTATAATCCCTTCCAGGTCTTTTGATGGAAGAACAGCAAAGGTAAGGGAATATTTATGTGTTAATTTTGGGTTTCTGTCGACTCCAAGATAGAGGCATAATGATACATTTGGAGCGCCGACTCCTAGTATAGCCTAGTGAACGCAACCTGTAACATTAAAAATAAATGTAACACAGCGATTGCATTTAGAAGAAGTGTATCTTCCTATACATATGTAAAACATGCATATTTAGTCAAAGTTTATGATGTGTATTCCTTGTTAGCTGACGTTATCTGCCGGAGCTATTTCATTTCTCCTGACATTTTAGTAGCATTTTTTTGAACGATGCGTCATTGTAAACAGAGATTTGTGGATATATATTGCAGATTATTGGAAAAAAAATGAATGTACTGTGTAACATGTTATATTACTGTCATCTGATGAAGATTTCAAAAGGTTAGTGAAATGATTTTTCTTTTAATCCTGCGTTTGTTGATTGCATATTTTTTCCTACTTGGCTATGCTAATGAGCTATGTCTGCGGTGGTGGTTTGACATAAATATGTGCTATGTTTTCACCGTAAAACATTTTAGAAATCTGACTTGTTGCCTGGATTCACAACGAGTGTAGCTTTAATTCAATACCCTGCATGTGTATTTTAATGAACGTGTGAGTTTTAACTAATACTATTAGCATTTAGCGTAGCGCATTTGCATTTCCAGAGCTCTAGATGGGACGCCTGCGTGCCAGGTAGAAGCAAGAGGTTAAACTTGGTTAAGCTTTCATAATGTTCGGTTAGTGTTTTACTCTGAGAATTACAACCTAACAATTTAGACAAGGTTTAATGACTTGGCATTGACCACTGATATGAAGAGTCTTCACTACGGCATTTAGCTGTGTGTGAGGGCTGTACCAAGGGTGCAAACTGGGGGGGGGGAATCTGAGTCAAGTCTGAAAATAGACATTTTCTTGCAATGAGGTTGTCACAAAACCAACAATTTTACCAACGATGTGATACCAGGCCAAGCATCACAATCCAGAATTATAGGCTGTGACCAACCAACTTTAGAGGCCCTCTTTGCTGCTGATGATGTTTGTGGGGGAATGAGGACAACTATTTAGCAGCTATTGATTAGCGTTGGCCCCATGATTGGTTTAAACCGCATTCCAGCCAGTGTCTGTTCCACAAATTACCGCTGGCTAAATCTATGGTGTTAAAAATGGCTATTTACTCTGTTCCATCTGACTACGCAATCCACTCATCAGCCCAGCCAGGCAATTTATAAGCTTCTTGTCCACTATAAAAAGCATCTCGACATTCTCATTCCTTTTAGACTACCATGTAGTTTCCAACAGTGGAGATGTGTATAAACTCTCTGTCTGTCCGACATTTGCAACATTGCTTCGAAATCCACAAATTCAATCTCCAGCTGCCCACCAGAGTGTCAGGTTCTAGTTGAGTCACCCTACGTACACTATGAAACCTTAACCAAGTTCTTTCTCCCAGAGGGTCAATCCAGGTGTATCAAGACAACAAAAACATTCAAACAAGCACTAACATTTAACCCTTCCTCCTGGGCTGTCGTCTCCTACACATCTGAACAAACATTTGATCTTTACTGCTAAGCAGGACACTAAGAGATACGACCCATAAACTTTTCTTCCTCCCTTAACGTGACCTCAACCTCCCCTAATCACGAATCCATGGCTCTGTCCTCATCAACGCATGCCACATGTAATCGCTTCCCCACACCCACACACACACACACACACACACCAAGCTTCCTTATATACCTTCCTGCTACAGATAACCGCTAAATGGTGGTGCAAAAACCAGTCTATCACCCCTCAGATACAACGATAGTAATGACCGTCTCGTGAGTCGGGATGAAAGGCAGCATTTCTCAGCCAGTCGAAATCACGAATCAGCCTATTTTTTTTAATCGATAGAAACATCAATAGAAAACATGTCAAATGAAACAAAAGTGCAGCTAGTTTTCCGTCTTTCCAGCTTCAGTTTGAAGTGATTGTGTTAGCTGTGTAGTTGGCTAGCTCCTCTGAACAACAGTGTCCTGATGAGGACATATTCTGTTCTGCCCCATAATACAGGAGAAGCTCCCCATAATACAGGTGTGGGGAGAAGCTCCCCATAATACAGGTGTGGGGAGAAGCTCCCCATAATACAGGTGTGGGGAGAAGCTCCCCATAATACAGGTGTGGGGAGAAACTCCCCAAATACAGGTGTCAAGCTGGTAGCTTCCTACCCAGTACTGCTTCAACAAAGTACTGAATAAAGAATATGTAAGTAAATCTGATACCTTAAATGTGTTTGTTTTTATACATTTGAAAACAAACTACAAAAACAAACATATTTTTTGCTTTGTCAATATGGGATATTTTGTGTAGATTGATGGGGGGCTCCCAATGTAATCCATTTTAGAATAAGGCTGTAATGTAAACAGTCTGAATACTTTCCAAACGCAGTGCATCTTCCAAACACCGGCTTCTCTGGCATTATCACATCAGTTTGAGGGCCTTCCAGTCCAAAGAAGTGCACTATCTAGGAAACAGGCTGTCAATTTGGACGCAACCAGTCTAAGTTCACCTACCTTTGCCGATGATGAGTCCAGTCTTCATGGTCGGGACGGTGAAGGTGAACTCCTGCAGTCCTCCTGGAGGACCCATGTTCCAGTTACCACCCCGTTACCCCCCCTGCCTCTTCCCCTGCCCCCTCCGTTAGGACCACCCGGACCCCCCTGCTGGACACTCCTCAGGAGGTCAGAGATTATCTCTGCTGCATGCTGGGACTGTTCAGGAGGACCCACGATCTGGGCTATCCTCTCCGGGGTACTGCCGTCGTCTGGAGAGGAAGGGGGAGAGGAGGAAGTGGGAATGAAGTAGGGAGGGAGGAGGAGAAGAGAGAAAACTGGTTAGGGTTGAGGTCAGTGTTTCCCCTTAGCTCAGTGGTGTTGCCCCTCCGCGTAAAGGAGTTTAGTTAATCAGTTTGAATTGTCCGATAAGGCAGTTAAATCCTGGTAAGCGGCAGCGTCCGAATACGCTCCCTCTAGTCAACCGCTTAATAACCACGAAGCGCATTGAGACTGGGTCTGTTTTTATAAAAGTAGCAGTGAAACAGGTGGCGTGGCCATGGGGAGAGGTCAGGTCAAGAGGGGCGTGGCCACGGGAGAGGTCAGGTCAAGAGGGGCGTGGCCACGGGGAGAGGTCAGGTCAAGAGGGGCGTGGCCACGGGGAGAGGTCAGGTCAAGAGGGCGTGGCCACGGGAGATCTTCAAGAGGAGCGTGGCCACGGGGAGAGGTCAGGTCAGTTTGAGCGTGGCCACGGGGAGAGGTCAGGTCAAGAGGGGCGTGGCCACGGGGAGAGGTCAGGTCAAGAGGAGCGTGGCCACGGGGAGAGGTCAGGTCAAGAGGAGCGTGGCCACGGGGAGAGGTCAGGTCAAGAGGGCGTGGCCACGGGGAGAGGTCAGGTCAAGAGGGGCGTGGCCACGTGGAGAGGTCAGGTCAAGAGGGGCATGGCCACGGGGAGAGATGGCGTGGCCACGGGGAGAGGTCAGGTCAAGAGGAGCGTGGCCACGGGGAGAGGTCAGGTCAAGAGGAGCGTGGCCACGGGGAGAGGTCAGGTCAAGAGGAGCGTGGCCACGGGGAGAGGTCAGGTCAAGAGGAGCGTGGCCACGGGGAGAGGTCAGGTCAAGAGGAGCGTGGCCACGGGGAGAGGTCAGGTCAAGAGGAGCGTGGCCACGGGGAGAGGTCAGGTCAAGAGGGGCGTGGCCACGGGGAGAGGTCAGGTCAAGAGGGGCGTGGCCACGGGGAGAGGTCAGGTCAAGAGGGCGTGGCCACGGGGAGAGGTCAGGTCAAGAGGGCGTGGCCACGGGAGAGGTCAGGTCAAGAGGGCGTGGCCACGGGGAGAGGTCAGGTCAAGAGGGCGTGGCCACGGGGAGAGGTCAGGTCAAGAGGGGCGTGGCCACGGGGAGAGGTCAGGTTAAGAGGGGCGTGGCCACGGGGAGAGGTGGCATGGCCACGGGGAGAGATGGCGTGGCCATGGGGAGAGGTCAGGTCAAGAGGGGCATGGCCACGGGGAGAGGTGGCATGGCCATGGGGAGAGATGGCGTGGCCATGGTGAGAGGTCAGGTCAAGAGGGGCGTGGCCACAGGGAGAGATGGCATGGCCATGGGGAGAGATGGCGTGGCCATGGGGAGAGGTCAGGTCAAGAGGGGCGTGGCCACGGGGAGAGGTCAGGTCAAGAGGGGCGTGGCCACGGGGAGAGGTCAGGTCAAGAGGGGCGTGGCCACGGGGAGAGGTCAGGTCAAGAGGGGCGTGGCCACGGGGAGAGGTCAGGTCAAGAGGAGCGTGGCCACGGGGAGAGGTCAGGTCAAGAGGGGCGTGGCCACGGGGAGAGGTCAGGTCAAGAGGGGCGTGGCCACGGGGAGAGGTCAGGTCAAGAGGGGCGTGGCCACGGGGAGAGGTCAGGTCAAGAGGGGCGTGGCCACGGGGAGAGGTCAGGTTAAGAGGGGCGTGGCCACGGGGAGAGATGGCATGGCCATGGGGAGAGATGGCATGGCCATGGGGAGAGGTCAGGTCAAGAGGGGCGTGGCCACGGGGAGAGGTCAGGTCAAGAGGGGCGTGGCCACGGGGAGAGGTGGCATGGCCACGGGGAGAGATGGCGTGGCCATGGGGAGAGGTCAGGTCAAGAGGGGCATGGCCACGGGGAGAGGTGGCGTGGCCATGGGGAGAGGTGGCGTGGCCACGGGGAGAGGTCAGGTCAAGAGGGGCGTGGCCACGGGGAGAGGTCAGGTCAAGAGGGGCGTGGCCACGGGGAGAGGTCAGGTCAAGAGGGGCGTGGCCACGGGGAGAGGTCAGGTCAAGAGGGGCGTGGCCACGGGGAGAGGTCAGGTCAAGAGGGGCGTGGCCACGGGGAGAGGTCAGGTCAAGAGGGGCGTGGCCACGGGGAGAGGTCAGGTCAAGAGGAGCGTGGCCACGGGGAGAGGTCAGGTCAAGAGGAGCGTGGCCACGGGGAGAGGTCAGGTCAAGAGGGGCGTGGCCACGGGGAGAGGTCAGGTCAAGAGGGCGTGGCCACGGGGAGAGGTCAGGTCAAGAGGGGCGTGGCCACGGGGAGAGGTCAGGTCAAGAGGGCGTGGCCACGGGGAGAGGTCAGGTCAAGAGGGGCGTGGCCACGGGGAGAGGTCAGGTCATAGTAACTAGACATATCTGACAATTTCCTTCCTCATCACTGGACAATGAAGTCAGTAGTCACTAACAGTCTACATTCAGGTAACAGACTAGTTGCATCCCCAAATGGGCCCCATAGGTTCTGGTCAAAGTAGTGCACTATATAGGGAATAAGGTTCTGGTCAAAGTAGTGCACTATATAGGGAATAAGGTTCTGGTCAAAGTAGTGCACTATATAGGGAATAAGGTTCTGGTCAAAGTAGTGCACTATATAGGGAATAAGGTTCTGGTCAAAGTAGTGCACTATATAGGGAATAAGGTTCTGGTCAAAGTAGTGCACTATATAGGGAATAAGGTTCAGGTCAAAGTAGTGCACTATATAGGGAATAAGGTTCTGGTCAAAGTAGTGCACTATACGGGAATAGTGTTTGGTCAAAGTAGTGGCACTATACGGGAATAGTGTTTTGGTCAAAGTAGTGCACTATATAGGGAATAGTGTTTTGGTCAAAGTAGTGCACTATATAGGGAATAGTGTTTTGGTCAAAGTAGTGCACTATATAGGGAATAGTGTTTTGGTCCAAAGTAGTGCACTATATAGGGAATAGTGTTTTGGTCCAAAGTAGTGCACTATATAGGGAATAGTGTTTTGGTCCAAAGTAGTGCACTATATAGGGAATAGTGTTTTGGTCCAAAGTAGTGCACTATATAGGGAATAGTGTTTTGGTCCAAAGTAGTGCACTATATAGGGAATAGTGTTTTGGTCCAAAGTAGTGCACTATATGGGAATAGTGTTTTGGTCCAAAGTAGTGCACTATATAGGGAATAGTGTTTTGGTCCAAAGTAGTGCACAATATAGGGAATAGTGTTTTGGTCCAAAGTAGTGCACAATATAGGGAATAGTGTTTTGGTCCAAAGTAGTGCACTATATAGGGAATAGTGTTTTGGTCCAAAGTAGTGCACTATATAGGGAATAGTGTTTTGGTCCAAAGTAGTGCACTATATAGGGAATAGTGTTTTGGTCCAAAGTAGTGCACTATATAGGGAATAGTGTTTTGGTCCAAAGTAGTGCACTATATAGGGAATAGTGTTTTGGTCCAAAGTAGTGCACTATATAGGGAATAGTGTTTTGGTCCAAAGTAGTGCACTATATAGGGAATAGTGTTTTGGTCCAAAGTAGTGCACTATATAGGGAATAGTGTTTTGGTCCAAAGTAGTGCACTATATAGGGAATAGTGTTTTGGTCCAAAGTAGTGCACTATATAGGGAATAGTGTTTTGGTCCAAAGTAGTGCACTATATAGGGAATAGTGTTTTGGTCCAAAGTAGTGCACTATATAGGGAATAGTGTTTTGGTCCAAAGTAGTGCACTATATAGGGAATAGTGTTTTGGTCCAAAGTAGTGCACTATATAGGGAATAGTGTTTTGGTCCAAAGTAGTGCACTATATAGGGAATAGTGTTTTGGTCCAAAGTAGTGCACTATATAGGGAATAGTGTTTTGGTCCAAAGTAGTGCACAATATAGGGAATAGTGTTTTGGTCCAAAGTAGTGCACAATATAGGGAATAGTGTTTTGGTCCAAAGTAGTGCACTATATAGGGAATAGTGTTTTGGTCCAAAGTAGTGCACTATATAGGGAATAGTGTTTTGGTCCAAAGTAGTGCACAATATAGGGAATAGTGTTTTGGTCCAAAGTAGTGCACTATATAGGGAATAGTGTTTTGGTCCAAAGTAGTGCACTATATAGGGAATAGTGTTTTGGTCCAAAGTAGTGCACTATATAGGGAATAGTGTTTTGGTCCAAAGTAGTGCACTATATAGGGAATAGTGTTTTGGTCCAAAGTAGTGCACTATATAGGGAATAGTGTTTTGGTCCAAAGTAGTGCACTATATAGGGAATAGTGTTTTGGTCCAAAGTAGTGCACTATATAGGGAATAGTGTTTTGGTCCAAAGTAGTGCACTATATAGGGAATAGTGTTTTGGTCCAAAGTAGTGCACTATATAGGGAATAGTGTTTTGGTCCAAAGTAGTGCACTATATAGGGAATAGTGTTTTGGTCCAAAGTAGTGCACTATATAGGGAATAGTGTTTTGGTCCAAAGTAGTGCACTATATAGGGAATAGTGTTTTGGTCCAAAGTAGTGCACTATATAGGGAATAGTGTTTTGGTCCAAAGTAGTGCACAATATAGGGAATAGTGTTTTGGTCCAAAGTAGTGCACAATATAGGGAATAGTGTTTTGGTCCAAAGTAGTGCACTATATAGGGAATAGTGTTTTGGTCCAAAGTAGTGCACTATATAGGGAATAGTGTTTTGGTCCAAAGTAGTGCACTATATAGGGAATAGTGTTTTGGTCCAAAGTAGTGCACTATATAGGGAATAGTGTTTTGGTCCAAAGTAGTGCACTATATAGGGAATAGTGTTTTGGTCCAAAGTAGTGCACTATATAGGGAATAGTGTTTTGGTCCAAAGTAGTGCACTATATAGGGAATAGTGTTTTGGTCCAAAGTAGTGCACTATATAGGGAATAGTGTTTTGGTCCAAAGTAGTGCACTATATAGGGAATAGGGTGGCATTTTGAGACATGCTTTTTATCAGTGAGGTCTCACCTGGTTTGAACTGGATCCTGACTCCTGTGTCGCTCTGGATCTTCTTGATCATCTCTCCGTTTCTCCCGATCACGATTCCTACCGCAAACCTGGGGACAGGAACCTGAGGAGGGAGGACACAGGCCAGGTTAGAGGTCAACTCAAACCTGGGGACAGGAACCTGAGGAGGGAGGACACAGGCCAGGTTAGAGGTCAACTCAAACCTGGGGACAGGAACCTGAGGAGGGAGGACACAGGCCAGGTTAGAGGTCAACTCAAACCTGGGGACAGGAACCTGAGGAGGGAAGACACAGGCCAGGTTAGAGGTCAACTCAAACCTGGGGACAGGAACCTGAGGAGGGAGGACACAGGCCAGGTTAGAGGTCAACTCAAACCTGGGGACAGGAACCTGAGGGAGTGAAGACGAACATTAAACAAAGCATTCCATTACATAGTCTCCTGTAGGCTAGGGCGGTATACTGTATATAGTGGTCCTTCTGTAGCTCAGTTGGTAGAGCATGGCGCTTGTAACGCCAGGGTAGTGGGTTCGATTCCCGGGACCACCCATACGTAGAATGTATGCACACATGACTGTAAGTCGCTTTGGATAAAAGCGTCTGCTAAATGGCATATATTATTATTATATTATTATATACCCAATACCGGGGTATATGGAAAAAGCCACCTTTATTTCAATACCGCCGAAAACATTTCTTATAAGTTATTAGTTTATATTTGGAGTTATTTCTGCAGTGAACTTGTGGCAATATGTTAGGAGAACATTGCCTCCTTCATTTCACTGGTCTCATTACGTAGTCACGTAGTCACGTAGCGTTTGTTTACAAACACATGACGAGTAAACAGAGCATTGTGAAACACTCACTGTTGTTCAACAAGAGCCACGTGATCTAAATACAGTATGGAAATCACAACGAAAATGTTTGCCAGCTAGATATAACTATTAAGTTACCCGTCTAAAATATTCTAAATGCTCTTAACACTGAACCAGAGCCGACTGCGGGCACCATCGTGCATATATTTATTGTTCGCAATGTATTTAGTTAGTGTTCTCCATGAGAATTACTTCGTACTTGTTAGCTGCGTCGTAGCCGGCCGCAACCGGGAGACCCAAGGAGGCGTCGCAAAATTGGTACCAGTGTCATCCTGGAGGGCTATCAGATATTCGCTTCTTAATGCTCTCGTCAAAAAGCTTTTTAAAATCTGACATGTTGGCTGGATTCATAACGAGTGTAGCTTTGAGTATCTTTCTTACATGTGTGATTTAATGAATGTTTTATATCATTATTTGAATTTGGCGCGCTGCATTTTCCCAGTTCCCCCCAAGTGGGACGCAAGCATCCCCTATACCATAAGAAGTTAAAGCACAGGGCCGTTTTAATCCTGTAGATACGACAAAGCAACGTGACCCTTGAGAAAACCCAAGTCTGACATCGTCAACCTGCCAAGTCTACCATTAACTCTGTATTCCTTGTGAGTGTAAGATGAGTGTTACTGTTGACTTACATCCAGGCCCTCACCTCCTCCTCCTCCTCCACCGCCGCCCATCCTAGAGCCGTACTCTCCTCTCTGCTCCCTGAAGCCCTGCTCTCTGATCAGCTCCATCACCATGTCTTTGGCTTGCTGAAGGACCAGACAGTCAACCGGATAAAACACAGGAGGAGAAAGTCAGGGAACTTAACCCCAAAAATATTATCATGGGCAAATAAGCATGCAAATTTAGTTATGAGTAGTTTGCAATTTCTTTCAGAGTGACTCATTTCACTTACAACATTTCAATGTAACTTCAGGGAGTGAGAATCCATTTACCTGGACTTTAAAAGGTTCCCCAGAGATGCGTAGAGGTTTGTCCGCTCCTGTGTTCTGAGGCCCTTCCTGGATCATGACCATCTTGACCCCGGCCCTCTCCTGCAGCTGTTTAATGGTCTCTCCTCCCTTCCCGATGACCAGGCCAGCCTTGGAGGCAGGGACCAGCATCTCCTGGACAGACATACCGGGGCCACCGGCGTCGTTGTGGTGGAAGGCTGGAGTAGGACGACCCTTATCAACGATCTCCGTCAGCAGCCTCTTGGCAGCTCTGGTTGGGGACAGCAACAATGTTACCATTAGCTAAGAGCATGGACAGTTGGCCTACGAAAAAAATTAACTAGTAACTAGACACATGGTTAGCCTCTTGCTAGCTCTGGAAACACACACCAGGGACAGAGAGACTGTCAGCTATGGTCTCTGAGGGCCACATCTGTGATAATGGGACTAGCCTACTAACTAATGTAATGTTGTACTGGCTTTTTTTTTGTCACCAGAGAATGTGTGATTACTTACTGTATTGAGTCTGGGGATCCTGTCAGTGTGACTGACCTATCAGGCATTCCTCCACTGTCTGGAATACAGAGAAATGAAGAAGCGTTTCAGAGGAGAGATAGCATGCAGAACTCTCCATCAAACAGTATGAGGAAACCGCTGTCATAACATCGTGGAAATCTTACCGGGGGCGATCTGGATTTTGCATCCCGACTCTTGCTGCATGCGGGATATCTGTTCTCCTCCTCTTCCAATAACTTGGGTACAAAAGATTAGGTTATCAACCCCCAGAATCCATCTGCACGTTGTGTGTGTACTTCCTGACCCCAGCCATTCCTCTAGGGAAGGTGTGTGTGTACACTTACTGACCCCAGCCATTCCTCTAGGGAAGGTGTGTGTGTGTGTGTTTGTGTACACTTCCTGACCCCAGCCATTCCTCTAGGGAAGGTGTGTGTGTTTGTGTACACTTCCTGACCCCAGCCATTCCTCTAGGGAAGGTGTGTGTGTTTGTGTACACTTCCTGACCCCAGCCATTCCTCTAGGGAAGGTGTGTGTGTTTGTGTACACTTCCTGACCCCAGCCATTCCTCTAGGGAAGGTGTGTGTGTGTGTGTGTACACTTACTGAATCCAACCATCCCGTCAGGAACCTTGAACTCCTCTGATGCTGACCGTGGTCCACCACCTCCCATTCCTCCCATTCCCATCGCTGCCGAGAACGCTGCCAGAAAGGAAACCAAAGACATTGAGATAAAAGGGAGTATAAAATGGGGCCCTGTCCAGGTGCACCATAGTCCCTTTCCCAAATGCACCCCCTACCCCTTAGATTGGTCCAAAGCAGTACACTGACCCCCATAAACCCAGGTCCAAAGCAGTACACTGACCCCCATAAACCCAGGTCCAAAGCAGTACACTGACCCCCATAAACCCAGGTCCAAAGCAGTACTGACCCCCATAAACCCAGGTCCAAAGCAGTACACTGACCCCCATAAACCCAGGTCCAAAGCAGTACACTGACCCCCATAAACCCAGGTCCAAAGCAGTACACTGACCCCCATAAACCCAGGTCCAAAGCAGTACACTGACCCCCATAAACCCAGGTCCAAAGCAGTACACTGACCCCCATAAACCCAGGTCCAAAGTAGTACACTGACCCCCATAAACCCAGGTCCAAAGTAGTACACTGACCCCCATAAACCCAGGTCCAAAGTAGTACACTGACCCCCATAAACCCAGGTCCAAAGTAGTGCACTGACCCCCATAAACCCAGGTCCAAAGTAGTGCACTGACCCCCATAAACCACGTCCAAAGAAGTACACTGACCCCCATAAACCCAGGTCCAAAGTAGTGCACTGCACAGGGTGCCTTTTGGGACTCAATCATAAACCCATATGGACCTGTGGCTATTTCTAGACAGAAGGGCCTATCCTATACATTTCCTTTAACAGCCAGCGAGCAACAGGTACTCACGGTCATTCGGTGCCACCTTCTTGGTCTCTGGTTGGTCTGTAAGGAGAAGAGGATACGGGGTTACTGGACTGCCGAGGGTCCCCAGAACTGGGACTGAGAGCTGGGCTACAACCGTCCTACTTCGAGTGAGAAAAATGGCCATTTGACATTACATCTAATGCCTGTGCAGCATGGCGCACACACAGACATAGTATTTTCTATAAACACAAGGAGGCCCAACTAATGTATATCAAATAGTAACAAGGTTAGCGGTTTATTATAACATACAAACCCCCTGCTAAATGCATCACTATCAAACCATGGAACTGAGCCGACTGAGCATATTTTACTATACATGATACAGAACAGGTGATTCTCTCTCACCTAAAGTCATTTATTACTAAAAACTAAGTCAAGCATTTTATGCCAAGTCTATAAACAACATTGAACAATAATTTTTATTTTTTTAATCACCCCCCAAAAAAGTTAGGATATAATTTCTAAAAACATGCCAAAAACCACACACTAACTTGGCTATATAAATATAATCTCATATACTATTGTTCACCCATGCCATTTCACACCACAACATAATGCCTTTTCTAGATCATACTACAACATGTGTGTGGTTTAAAAATTTAAAAACTGGTTGGCCTAAGTGCCTAATGGTTATTTATCAAAAGAGACCATGCCTGAGAAAGGAGAGTTCATCCCTTCCTGGTGGGTTCTACTGTTTAGACTGGTCCAACAGTCATCTACAGAGTGAATAGACAGAACGGAACAGTAATACACAACACTGGCAACACCTGGGTTTCTCCATACAATTCAGGCCAATGCCATTTACCAGATGCTTTGATTTATTTTAACTTTTTATATTTATCCAGATTAGTCTCATTGAAATATTATATTTTTCAAGAGACCTGGTCTACTTAAGTGTAGAGCATTTTTTGTTTCTGTAAATGGGTGACCCCACTCCAAACACACACATCGCTTCAGCTGTGATACAAGAGGCTAAACTGATAACAGAAGCCCGTTTAAGACCTGAGTTTTACACATTGGATAAACGCTTTGTTTTGACACTGGACAGTAGCGTTGTATCCAGTTCTATAGCTACACCATAGCTAGGTGCCAAGACTGGATTCTCAATGCATGCCTATTTGGGAAAGCATAAATGTCAAGACGATTAACATATTGCAAGCAAATTAAAAACAGAACATACACACAAGTCAATTTTTCTGCTCTCTTGGATTTGTCTTATCTGTAATTACATGCTTGTCTAGACAATGAAGTACGTAAAAAAAATAATTAAAATAGCTCTGAGACCAGGCGTGGGGATCAGAAAGGCAAGTCCAATCTATAACAGTACAGGCAAACGATGGAGCAACGGAGATACGGAGGTATGAAATGAGTGTGCCGTACTCACCGGCGTCTTCTAGGGGTCGCTTCTGGCCTCCGTATCCAAACTCATTACCCGAGGGCGCTGCGGGAACGCCGTCACCACCAATCTTAGCGGCGATCTGGAAAACCAAAACAAACATTCAAATCTAAACATGGCTCCACGACAACACAACTTCCGTAGCTGGCTCGTTTCCAATGGAGTTATGTTAGCTAGCATGTGGCTAGGTTTACTTATTATGGCTGCAGGGGCAGGATTGAGTAGCTTGGAAGAAAGGTACCCAGAGTAAACGGCCTGCTCCTCAGTCCCAGTTGTGGATAGAAAACACTCTTATGTTTTTAAAACGGTTTGAATGATGTCTGAGGATAACACACTAAACATGCACAAATTCCCATAGGAACACGGCCATTTTAAATGTGTAGGGCTTGTGTGATTTACAGGAATGATACACATTGGAGAAAGCTAGAGTCTACCTATCCATTGATGTAAATATAGATTTTATTTAACTAGGCAAGTCAGTTAAGAACAAATTATTATTTACAATGACTACCTAGGAACAGTGGGTTAACTGGTCTAGGAACAGTGGGTTAACTGGTCTAGGAACAGTGGGTTAACTGGTCTAGGAACAGTGGGTTAACTGGTCTAGGAACAGTGGGTTAACTGGTCTAGGAACAGTGGGTTAACTGGTCTAGGAACAGTGGGTTAACTGGTCTAGGTTAACAGTGGGTTAACTGGTCTAGGAACAGTGGGTTAACTGGTCTAGGAACAGTGGGTTAACTGGTCTAGGAACAGTGGGTTAACTGGTCTAGGAACAGTGGGTTAACTGGTCTAGGAACAGTGGGTTAACTGGTCTAGGAACAGTGGGTTAACTGGTCTAGGAACAGTGGGTTAACTGGTCTAGGAACAGTGGGTTAACTGGTCTAGGAACAGTGGGTTAACTGGTTAGGAACAGTGGGTTAACTGGTCTAGGAACAGTGGGTTAACTGGTCTAGGAACAGTGGGTTAACTGGTCTAGGAACAGTGGGTTAACTGGTCTAGGAACAGTGGGTTAACTGGTCTAGGAACAGTGGGTTAACTGGTCTAGGAACAGTGGGTTAACTGGTCTAGGAACAGTGGGTTAACTGGTCTAGGAACAGTGGGTTAACTGGTCTAGGAACAGTGGGTTAACTGGTCTAGGAACAGTGGGTTAACTGGTCTAGGAACAGTGGGTTAACTGGTCTAGGAACAGTGGGTTAACTGGTCTAGGAACAGTGGGTTAACTGGTCTAGGAACAGTGGGTTAAGGAACAGTGGGTTAACTGGTCTAGGAACAGTGGGTTAACTGGTCTAGGAACAGTGGGTTAACTGGTCTAGGAACAGTGGGTTAACTGGTCTAGGAACAGTGGGTTAACTGGTCTAGGAACAGTGGGTTAACTGGTCTAGGAACAGTGGGTTAACTGGTCTAGGAACAGTGGGTTAACTGGTCTAGGAACAGTGGGTTAACTGGTCTAGGAACAGTGGGTTAACTGGTCTAGGAACAGTGGGTTAACTGGTCTAGGAACAGTGGGTTAACTGCCTTGTTCAGGGGCAGAACGACAGACTTTTACCTTATCAGCTCTGGGATTCGATCTAGCAACCTTTTGTTTACTGGCCCAACGCACTTAACACAACTAGGCTACCTGCCAACCCATATATCCCCCATCCAGGGCTGTAAAATAAATAAAATTGTTGGTAGCACTGGTAGTCCAAAACGTTAGAAGCGCCACGTAAAATTTAGGAGCACCAGAGAAAGAAAATTATCGATTGAGAGTTAGCCTGTACTGGGCCTATATTCTTGCTACTTTTGAAGCACATGTTGTCCAATAGAAACTAATATGCAACACAGTAAATACATTATAAAAGCTACAATTTTGATTCCACTTTAGGAATATTAGGATTCTACATTGTAAAATCACAAGCTTCCTTTTGAGATGCATAACATTGAAAATGTTCCTGTCCAGGTTTATGGTGACAACATTCAAGAGATTGGTCACTCATTCAGTGCTGTCCTGAAGATGCTCTCTTTTATTTTCTTCCTGTGCCCCTAAATGTTTGCATAATACTGGTAAAGTTACCCGGTTTTTAGCTAGCCTGCCAGTAAACAAATGATTAACGTGGAGTTTATGAAAGTGAAATGCTATCCGCTATAGGAAGATAAATGTTGCTCTGGAAATATGGGTCATGTCTTTTGACTAGATGACATGTCTTCGTTGATGTAAAGGTGCGACAACGACGCTAACGAATCTGCACTCACTTGCTCCTCTAAGGCACTTGCTAAAAAAAAAAAAACAATGCCCTATGATTACTACAATTACCTGAGTTTTTTTTCCCCCCATGCTCCCAAAAATTAAACTACTTGCCACTCAACAAAATGTTTGGTCTTGTATCAGCCCTGTCCAATTCACAGTTCACCAACTAGATAGATCACATGACATCTCTTGGCCACTTGAAACCAGTTGTGTTTGGGTAGTGAGTCACTGTACCAAAATGGCAGAACAGATTTGCATGTCCAAAATCTTAAGACCCTAGCAAATAAGGCATTTCAAACCAGGTACACCCCCCCCAAAAAAAAATTCACTGTTCTTATTGTAGTGAGATAGGTAAACACATGTTAAGGACACATTCAAGGTATTGTGCATAAACTTTGACTTATTATCCATCCATCACATTCCTAGTTATATGTACATTTCTAACGAAATTTTGCAGGCAATGGATTATAATGACACTGGAGCAATGAGCAGCATGGACATGAATAATATATTTCGTATATATCAACTTATAACTCGATTTCCCCATATTTTTTACTCAACTCCTATAGCTGGTTGTCTGTTGACTGCCACACATGTAGGCTACTGGAATTGATTAGCTAACAAACAGGGAACAAAGAGGTGTGTTGCCTCTGCCCTGGGCGTCCACTCAACCTACTGCTAGTCAAGTCAATGAATACAGAAGGATAACTATATTTAGGTGACTTTGTACTTCGCAAGTCGAAGCTAGGCAGTGTAAATGGTATTAATCTAGTTAGCTGGCAAGTTGAGGATACAAAAAAAAACGATACAAAACAAAAACGAAATGTAAAAGCCAACGAGTTAGACTTCGTCCCATTGACTAAAGCATGGATGTCGATTAGCATGCGCATCACCGTGGATAATTGAACACTATGTATCATGGTACAAAAAAAATATTGTAGTGAATGGCTAACATTTCACTCCGAAGTTGGGGAGGTGACTTTCTCTCGCTTTCAGCTCAAAAACAAATCGCCATGTTTCCTATAATAGTATTTGTTAGATTAACGTTAGACTGATCACATGACCATCATCTGCACTGATTGTGATCACTAGGAAATTGCCCACTATGTGACACCGCCGATCAGCATAAAACATAATAGTTGCTAATTTCAAATGTAAAAAAAAGTCGCAACCATTGTCAGGCAATATTTCATTAAAAATAAGAATAAATAAGCCAGTGTATCATGGCCTCACCTACCTCCACAGCATCAACGCAACAGTCTTTCTGAAATGAAAATGCCACATATAGTAACCGTAACTAACGATAGATGTGTGACGTTATCTTGGTTATCGTTTTGTTAGCTACTTATTGAAATCCGCAAATCAACTTAATCAAAACTGCACTTCGTCAATTCACCGATGATTTTGAAACGTATCGCTAAATGACCTAGCAATACCAGGCTTATTAGCTGACTAGCTAGCTAAGGTTATTACATTCCTTTGTTGGGACAGCCAACACGAAGCCTTCTCTGAAGGCCGCAAATTGGAAACATCCCGAGGTTTAGATTTAGTTCCATTTAAAGCTCGACTATCAATTTACGACGCCCTGTGTGCTAATATTATATTATTTATCTTACCTGTCTAGCTCGCTGAAGTGCGTCTTTAAAAGCGTCGTTCATTCCGGCGCCATTTCCCGACGGCGGAGCCACGTTCGAGTAGTCAGCCATATCTGATGTAACACTTGTCTTGTCAAGCCCGGAGAGAGAAGATGGCCGTTCTCGTTGAAAAAGAGTCTCGCGTTGTGACACAGCAGAAAAGGGGCCACACAAATCTCGCGAGTCCAGACAGAACAGGAAACTGGCTGTTTGACACGTCGATCAAGGACTAAGGCGGGATTTGGGTTGTACCATCCAATGATTCTACTTGTACTATTTTACTAAAATAATGGAAAATCCTTTCAAATATTTGTTTTACGCCTGCAACGTTAAGTTACAAATATGGTTACAATGTACACATGTTTTAGTAACTTTCATATTTAGTATGATAACCAACTAAATATATTTGCAAAATGTAATACTGTAGGAAGTCCTGCATTTTGTGATAAACATTATAACCAAATACACCCTCTTTGTGAGCACACACTGCACTGTAATTTAGAGTCTAAAACACTACTCTAGTTTTTGCACAAATGTGCTTGAAAGAAAGGCAAAGGAGGAGGCCATAGATACTTCACACTGATTTAATGACAATAGGGGTCAACAAAGGATTGGTCAGGCTGGAGATTGGGCCCCAATCAGCCCTCCAACAACAGTCCTTTGGTTGTATATTTGGTAGTTCTATTTGGTAGTTCATTGCAATTTGAAGTATTTTGGGACAGTTCATTGACAATGGCATCAAGTTTAAAGGTTGTTGTTTTGTACAGAGTATTACATAAAATCATTCACAAAAACCTACAACAAATTATAATTAACTATGACTCTGAAATCAGGAAAGCATTGTGTCTAGTTTCTTCATCAAGGTGTAGTTTAACAGAGCGCATGGAATCGCCCGGACGAAACTGGCCCCCATCCCATTGTAGTATCCTCGTATTCCATGTCTCTCATAGATGCCTGTGAACCCCTGAAGAAAAGTTGTGGGTGAAGTTGAACTGAAAGCTGTAAGACAAGGAAGTAAGAATAGCCTGTTATGGACACATCACATCCAGTAAGTTATGTACAGTATGGTACACTGTACCTCACAGACTACAGTGACACAATTCTAATCAGGGACAGGAGGAGCATATCGTGATCATATAAACTGACCAAGACACACTTCAGGTCCTAGGAACAGGGGGTGTCCTGGTTAGATCACATGGCCTTAGGAACAGGGGGTGTCCTGGTTAGATAACATGGCCTTAGGAACAGGGGGTGTTCTGGTTAGATAACATGGCCTTAGGGATGGTGGGTGTCCTGGTTAGATCACATGGCCTTAGGGACGGTGGGTGTCCTGGTTAGATCACATGGCCTTAGGAACAGGAGGTGTCCTGGTTAGATCACATGGCCTTAGGAACAGGGGGTGTCCTGGTTAGATCACATGGCCCTAGGAACAGGGGGTGTCCTGGTTAGATCACATGGCCAGGAAAAGTTACATGCAGAGTTCATTGAAACAGATAAATGAGTGGCTTATTTTAATTGAATGAAAATGTTTCTGATTATTGTTCTTTGCATGGATCGACCGTTACCCTGAGCTTGCTGCTGGGTCCTGATCACAGCTAGAGGATAGCTGCTCATCTGTCCAGCAGAGAAGGCCACAAAACTGAAAAAGAAGAGCTGGGAGTCACTGCTGTAGTCCTGTTGGGTCTTAGCCCAGGTCACAATGGACTGCGGGAGAGGGAGAGAGAGGGGGGGGGGTAGAGGGGGAGGTGAGAAAATGAGAGAGAAGGGGACAGAGAGATACAGAGAGAGAGAGAAAGGAGAGAGAGAGAGGGGGACAGAGAGAGAAATGAGAGAGAGAGAGAGAGAGAGGGGGACAGAGAGATACAGAGAGAGAGAGAAAGGAGAGAGGAGAGAGAGAGAGAGGAGAGTCAGTGATAGGATACCCATTAGATTGAAGTAAAATCAATGGGTTCGAACTCAGGCCTCCTTCATTCACAGGCTTTTGCTCAGAGGGCAAACAACACAATCTTGTGGCACGCAGATAAACAATAAAATAAGGTTGATGTAGTTCATGTTGGGCTCTCTGAACAGGTTGGTCATAGCCAACTCAAGACAGACTAACAGATGTGAGAGAGGGGGGGGGGGGGAAGAGAGTGGAGTAGATTACTGTAAAACAAGGTTGCTGTATGTTTTCATACCCATCTTGAAGTGTGAACTTGCTCAGAAGGGCTAGAGTTTTCACCAGTCCATTCTAGGAACGGAGTGTGTAGGTCAACAAGTACACACAAGTCCCCATATAGAGCTCCATTCATAGATCTCTATGGTAATATACTTCAAATGGAATGTACATGGAGTCCCAAATGGTACCCAGTCATTTATAGTACACTACAGATAGTTCACTACAGATAGTACACTACAGATAGTACACTACAGATAGTACACTAAAGATAGTTCACTACAGATAGTACACTACAGATAGTTCACTACAGATAGTACACTACAGATAGTTCACTACAGATAGTTTACTACAGATAGTTCACTACAGATAGTACACTATAGATAGTACACTACAGATAGTACACTACAGATAGTCCACTACAGATAGTGCACTACAGACAGTACACTACAGATAGTTCACTACAGATAGTACACTACAGATAGTTCACTACAGGTAGTAAACTACAGATAGTAAACTACAGGTAGTACACTACAGATAGTACACTACAGATAGTTAACTACAGATAGTACACTACAGGTAGTAAACTACAGATAGTACACTACAGGTAGTAAACTACAGATAGTACACTACAGATAGTACACTACAGATAGTACACTACAGGTAGTACACTACAGATAGTACACTACAGGTAGTACACTACAGATAGTAAACTACAGATAGATAGTACACTACAGATAGTACACTACAGATAGTACACTACAGATAGTACACTACAGATAGTTCACTACAGATAGTTCACTACAGATAGTACACTACAGATAGTACACTAAAGATAGTTCACTACAGATAGTACATTACAGATAGTTCACTACAGATAGTACACTACAGATAGTACACTACAGATAGTTTACTACAGATAGTTCACTACAGATAGTACACTATAGATAGTACACTACAGATAGTACACTACAGATAGTCCACTACAGATAGTGCACTACAGACAGTACACTACAGATAGTTCACTACAGATAGTGAACTACAGATAGTTCACTACAGGTAGTAAACTACAGATAGTACACTACAGATAGTACACTACAGATAGTACACTACAGATAGTTAACTACAGATAGTATACTACAGGTAGTAAACTACAGATAGTACACTACAGGTAGTAAACTACAGATAGTACACTACAGATAGTACACTACAGATAGTAAACTACAGATAGATAGTACACTACAGATAGTACACTACAGATAGTACACTACAGATAGTTCACTACAGATAGTTCACTACAGATAGTTCACTACAGATAGTACACTACAGATAGTCACTACAGATAGTTCACTACAGATAGTACACTACAGATAGTACACTACAGATAGTACACTATAGATAGTACACTACAGATAGTTCACTACAGATAGTTCACTACAGATAGTACACTACAGATAGTACACTACAGATAGTTCACTACAGATAGTACACTACAGATAGTTCACTACAGATAGTACACTACAGATAGTTCACTACAGATAGTACACTACAGATAGTACACTACAGATAGTAAACTACAGATAGATAGTACACTACAGATAGTACACTACAGATAGTACACTACAGATAGTTCACTACAGATAGTTCACTACAGATAGTACACTACAGATAGTACACTACAGATAGTTCACTACAGATAGTACACTACAGATAGTTCACTACAGATAGTACACTACAGATAGTACACTACAGATAGTTCACTACAGATAGTAAACTACAGATAGTACACTACAGATAGTACACTACAGATAGTACACTACAGGTAGTTCACTACAGATAGTACACTACAGATAGTTAACTACAGATAGTACACTACAGGTAGTAAACTACAGATAGTACACTACAGGTAGTAAACTACAGATAGTACACTACAGATAGTACACTACAGATAGTACACTACAGGTAGTACACTACAGATAGTACACTACAGGTAGTAAACTACAGGTAGTAAACTACAGATAGTACACTACAGATAGTTCACTATAGATAGTACACTACAGATAGTACACTACAGGTAGTAAACTACAGATAGTACACTACAGGTAGTAAACTACAGATAGTACACTACAGATAGTACACTACAGATAGTACACTACAGGTAGTACACTATAGATAGTACACTACAGGTAGTAAACTACAGGTAGTAAACTACAGATAGTACACTACAGATAGTTCACTACAGATAGTTCACTACAGATAGTTCACTACAGATAGTACACTACAGATAGTACACTACAGACAGTACACTACAGATAGTACAATACAGATAGTTCACTACAGATAGTACACTACAGATAGTACACTACAGGTAGTACACTACAGGTAGTACACTACAGATAGTAAACTACAGATAGATAGTACACTACAGATAGATAGTACACTACAGATAGTACACTACAGATAGTTCACTACAGATAGTTCACTACAGATAGTACACTACAGATAGTTCACTACAGATAGTACACTACAGATAGTTCACTACAGATAGTACACAGATAGTACACTACAGATAGTTCAATACAGATAGTAAACTACAGATAGTACAATACAGATACACTACAGATAGTACACTACAGATAGTTCACTACAGATAGTTCACTACAGATAGTACACTACAGATAGTACACTACAGGTAGTAAACTACAGATAGTACACTACAGATAGTACACTACAGATAGTACACTACAGGTAGTACACTACAGATAGTACACTACAGGTAGTAAACTACAGGTAGTAAACTACAGATAGTACACTACAGATAGTACATTACAGATAGTTCACTACAGATAGTTCACTACAGATAGTACACTACAGATAGTTAACTACAGATAGTAAACTACAGATAGTACACTACAGACAGTACACTACAGATAGTACAATACAGATAGTTCACTACAGATAGTACACTACAGATAGTACACTACAGGTAGTACACTACAGGTAGTACACTACAGATAGTAAACTACAGATAGATAGTACACTACAGATAGTACACTACAGATAGTCCACTACAGATAGTACACTACAGGTAGTAAACTACAGATAGTACACTACAGATGTGATAGAGTGTTCGGCTGTCTGACCTGGTGAACGGCACACTCCACCCCAGCGTAGGGAATCATACAGAGGATACTGGGTCTGAAGCCCCTGTAGAAGGATGCAGCAGACTCATTCCTGTAGATGGAGCGGGCACACTGCACCACCCCGCTGTAGGTACCTGCCCATAGGTTCAGTCTCACCTTTAGCACCTGGCAGACGGAGGCAGGGAGCACGTCATTGGTCTAAGTTCTTTAACCAATAGATATATTAGCTAGACAGTCCAGTGTTTCTTACAAGTTGAGTATTGACAGTGAGAAATTGTTATGTATACGGTTGACAACGCGCTGGAAAAATCAATGATAAAAGGCACCAAACTGGTCCCCACCAACACATGATATAACACAGACAGGAATTAATTCAGACTGAGGTCGCGTTCCAGGCCAACTACATTGGGGCGGCAGGGTAGGACTAGTAACTGAAAGGTTGCATGTTCGAATCCCCGAGCTGACAAGGTACAACTCTGTCGTTCTGCCCCTGAACAGGCAGTTAACCCACTGTTCCTAGGCCGTCATTGAAAATAAGAATTTGTTCTTAACTGACTTGCCTAGTAAAATAAAGGTAAAATAAACATTGCAGACATTGCATTTGATAATTCTATCCTCCTGATTCCTGCTTACAAGCAACAATTAAAGCAGGAAGTACCAGTGACTCGCTCAGTATGGAAGTGGATAGATGACGCGGATGCTACGTGTTTTGCTAGCGCAGAGTGGAAAATATTTAGTGATTCATCCAATGGCATTGAGAGGAGCACACCACCTCAGTCAACGGCTTCATCAAATCAAATCAAATTGTATTCGTCACATGCGCTGTATACAAGTGAAATGCTAAGGAGGATTAGCGTGGCGGATGTGTTGTTCCTATACCCTTAATACCTGGGGGCGGCCCGTCAACAAGTCAAGGATTCAGTTGCAGAGTGAAGTGTTTAGTCCCAGGGTACTTAGCGTAGTGTTGAGCTTTGTATAGCATTCTCACATAGGTGTTACTTTTGTCCAAGTGGGCATCATCTGTGGATCTGTTACATTTACATTTAAGTCGTTTAGCAGACGCTCTTATCCAGAGCGACTTACAAATTGGTGCATTCACCTTATGACATCCAGTAGAACAGTCACTTTACAATAGTGCATCTAAATCTTAAAGGGGGGGGGTGAGAAGGATTACTTATCCTATCCTTGGTATTCCTTAAAGAGGTGGGGTTTCAGGTGTCTCCGGAAGGTGGTGATTGACTCCGCTGTCCTGGCGTCGTGAGGGAGTTTGTTCCACCATTGGGGGGCCAGAGCAGCGAACAGTTTTGACTGGGCTGAGCGGGAACTGTACTTCCTCAGTGGTAGGGAGGCGAGCAGGCCAGAGGTGGATGAACGCAGTGCCCTTGTTTGGGTGTAGGGCCTGATCAGAGCCTGGAGGTACTGAGGTGCCGTTCCCCTCACAGCTCCGTAGGCAAGCACCATGGTCTTGTAGCGGATGCGAGCTTCAACTGGAAGCCAGTGGAGAGAGCGGAGGAGCGGGGTGACGTGAGAGAACTTGGGAAGGTTGAACACCAGACGGGCTGCGGCGTTCTGGATGAGTTGTAGGGGTTTAATGGCACAGGCAGGGAGCCCAGGAAACAGCGAGTTGCAGTAATCCAGACGGGAGATGACAAGTGCCTGGATTAGGACCTGCGCCGCTTCCTGTGTGAGGCAGGGTCGTACTCTGCGGATGTTGTAGAGCATGAACCTACAGGAACGGGCCACCGCCTTGATGTTAGTTGAGAACGACAGGGTGTTGTCCAGGATCACGCTGTTGGGGCGGTATGCAAATTTGAGTGGGTCTAGGGTTTCTGGGATAATGGTGTTGATATGAGCCATTACCAGGCTTTAAAAAGCACTTCATGGCTACAGATGTGAGTGCGAAAAGGTCAGTAGTCATAAGCAGTTCACCTTAGTGTTATTGGGCACAGGGACTATGGTGGTCTGCTTGAAACATGTTGGTATTACAGACTCAGTCAGGGACAGGTTGAAAATGTCAGTGAAGACACTTGCCAGTTGGTCATCACATGCTCGGAGTACACATCCTGGTAATCTGTCTGGCCCTGCGGCCTTGTGAATGTTGACCTGTTCAAAGGTCTTACTCACATCGGCTACGGAGTGTGTGATCACACAGTTGTCCGGAACAGCTGATGCTCTCATGCATGTTTCAGAGTTACTTGCCTGGAAGCGAGCATAGAAGTAATTTAGCTCATCTGGTAGGCTTGTGTCACTGGGCAGATCTTGGCTGTGCTTCCCTTTGTAGTCTATAATAGTTTGCAAGCCCTGCAACATCCGACAAGCGTCGGGGCCAGTGTAGTACGATTCAATCTTAGCCCTGTACTGACGCTTTGCCTGTTTGATGGTTCGTCGGAGGGCATAGAGGGATTTCTTATAAGCTTGCAAGAGTCCCGCTCCTTGAAAGCGGCAGCTCTACCCTTTAGCTCAGTTGCCTGTAATCCATGGCTTCTGGTTGGGGTATGTACGTACAGTCAGTGTGGGGACGACGTCATCGATACACGTATTAATAAAGCCAGTGACTGATGTGGCGAACATATTCCAGTCTGTGCTAGCAAAACAGTCCTGTAGCTTAGCATCTGCTTCATCTGACCACTTTTTTATTGACCGTGTCATTGGTGCTTCCTTCTTTAGTTTTTGCTTGTAAGCAGGAATCAGGAGGATAGAATTTGTCATGTTTTGTCATTTATTATCTTGTCTTGTCCCTGTGCTTCCCATTCTATTCGTTTCCCTCTGCTGGTCTTATTAGGTTCTTTCCCTCTTTCTATCCCTCTCTCTCCCCCTCCCTCTCTCACTCTCTCGCTCTCTCTTCTCTCTATCGTTCCGTTCCTGCTCCCAGCTGTTCCTATTCCCCTAATCAATCATTTAGTCTTCCCACACCTGTTCCCGATCCTTTCCCCTGATTAGAGTCCCTATTTCTTCCTTTGTGTTCCGTTCCTGTCCTGTCGGTTCCTTGTCTAGAATTCACCGTGCTGTGTTTGTGTATCGCCCTGTCGTGTCGTGTTTTCCTCAGATGCTGCGTGGTGAGCAGGTGTCTGAGTCTGTCTGGTTCAAGTGCCTTCCCGAGGCAACCTGCTGTTCACCTGCTGTTCATGATCGAGTCTCCAGTTTGTCCTCGTCATTTCGAGTGAAAGTTGTGTTTTTTGTTTGTAGTTACTTTACTGGATTAAAGACTCTGTTTTCGCCAAGTCGCTTTTGGGTCCTCTTTCACCTGCATGACAGAAGGAACCGACCAAGGAATGGACCCAGCGACTTCAGACGCTCGTTACACTGCCGTCGAGATCCAAGGAGCCATGCTCGGCAGACACGAGCAGGAATTGTCTGCTGCTCGCCATGCCGTGGAGAACCTGGCCGCTCAGGTTTCCGACCTCTCTGGACAGTTCCAGAGTCTACGTCTCGTGCCACCTGTTACTTCCTGGCCTGCCGAGCCTCCAGAACCTAGGGTTAATAACCCACCTTGCTACTCCGGGCAGCCCACTGAGTGCCGCTCCTTTCTCACGCAGTGTGAGATTGTGTTCTCTCTCCAACCCAACACATACTCTAGAGAGAGAGCTCGGGTTGCTTATGTCATTTCACTCCTTACTGGCCGGGCTCGAGAATGGGGCACAGCTATCTGGGAGGCAAGGGCTGATTGCTCTAACAAGTTCCAGAACTTTAAAGAGGAGATGATTCGGGTTTTTGACCGTTCAGTTTTTGGTAGGGAGGCTTCTAGGGCCCTGGCTTCCTTATGCCAAGGTGAACGGTCCATAACGGATTATTCTATTGAGTTTCGCACTCTTGCTGCCTCTAGTGAGTGGAACGAGCCGGCGCTGCTCGCTCGTTTTCTGGAGGGACTCCACGCAGTGGTTAAGGATGAGATTCTCTCCCGGGAGGTTCCTTCAGATGTGGACTCTTTGATTGCTCTCGCCATCCGCATAGAACGACGGGTAGATCTTCGTCACCGGGCTCGTGGAAGAGAGCTCGCATCAACGGTGTTTCCCTGCTCCGCATCGCAACCATCTCCCTCCTCTGGCTCAGAGTCTGAGCCCATGCAGCTGGGAGGGATTCGCATCTCGACTAAGGAGAGGGAACGGAGGATCACCAACCGCCTGTGCCTCTATTGCGGAGTTGCTGGACATTTTGTTAATTCATGTCCAGTAAAAGCCAGAGCTCATCTGTAAGCGGAGGGCTACAGGTGAGCGCAACTACTCAAGTCTCTCCATCAAGATCCTGTACTACTTTGTCGGTCCATCTACGCTGGACCGGTTCGGGTGCTACATGTAGTGCCTTGATAGACTCTGGGGCTGAGGGTTGTTTCATGGACGAAGCATGGGTTCGGAAACATGACATTCCTTTCAGAGAGTTAGATAAGCCTACGCCCATGTTCGCCTTAGATGGTAGTCATCTTCCCAGTATCAGATTTGAGACACTACCTTTAACCCTCACAGTATCTGGTAACCACAGTGAGACTATTTCTTTTTTGATTTTTCGTTCACCGTTTACACCTGTTGTTTTGGGTCATCCCTGGCTAGTATGTCATAATCCTTCTATTAATTGGTCTAGTAATTCTATCCTATCCTGGAACGTTTCTTGTCATGTGAAGTGTTTAATGTCTGCCATCCCTCCCGTTTCTTCTGTCCCTACTTCTCAGGAGGAACCTGGCGATTTGACAGGAGTGCCGGAGGAATATCATGATCTGCGCACGGTCTTCAGTCGGTCCCGAGCCAACTCCCTTCCTCCTCACCGGTCGTATGATTGTAGTATTGATCTCCTTCCGGGGACCACTCCTCCTCGGGGTAGACTTTACTCTCTGTCGGCTCCCGAACGTAAGGCTCTCGAGGATTATTTGTCTGTGTCTCTTGACGCCGGTACCATAGTGCCTTCTTCCTCTCCGGCCGGGGCGGGGTTCTTTTGTTAAGAAGAAGGACGGTACTCTGCGCCCCTGCGTGGATTATCGAGGGCTGAATGACATAACGGTTAAGAATCGTTATCCGCTTCCCCTTATGTCATCAGCCTTCGAGATTCTGCAGGGAGCCAGGTGCTTTACTAAGTTGGACCTTCGTAACGCTTACCATCTCGTGCGCATCAGAGAGGGGGACGAGTGGAAAACGGCGTTTAACACTCCGTTAGGGCATTTTGAGTACCGGGTTCTGCCGTTTGGTCTCGCCAATGCGCCAGCTGTTTTTCAGGCATTAGTTAATGATGTTCTGAGAGACATGCTGAACATCTTTGTTTTTGTCTATCTTGACGATATCCTGATTTTTTCTCCGTCACTCGAGATTCATGTTCAGCACGTTCGACGTGTTCTACAGCGCCTTTTAGAGAATTGTCTCTACGTAAAGTCTGAGAAGTGCTCTTTTCATGTCTCCTCCGTTACTTTTCTCGGTTCCGTTATTTCCGCTGAAGGCATTCAGATGGATTCCGCTAAGGTCCAAGCTGTCAGTGATTGGCCCGTTCCAAGGTCACGTGTCGAGTTGCAGCGCTTTTTAGGTTTCGCTAATTTCTATCGGCGTTTCATTCGTAATTTCGGTCAAGTTGCTGCCCCTCTCACAGCTCTTACTTCTGTCAAGACGTGTTTTAAGTGGTCCGGTTCCGCCCAGGGAGCTTTTGATCTTCTAAAAGAACGTTTACGTCCGCTCCTATCCTCGTTACTCCTGACGTCACTAGACAATTCATTGTCGAGGTTGACGCTTCAGAGGTAGGCGTGGGAGCCATTCTATCCCAGCGCTTCCAGTCTGACGATAAGGTTCATCCTTGCGCTTATTTTTCTCATCGCCTGTCGCCATCTGAGCGCAACTATGATGTGGGTAACCGTGAACTGCTCGCCATCCGCTTAGCCCTAGGCGAATGGCGACAGTGGTTGGAGGGGCGACCGTTCCTTTTGTCGTTTGGACAGACCATAAGAACCTTGAGTACATCCGTTCTGCCAAACGACTTAATGCCCGTCAAGCTCGTTGGGCGTTGTTTTTCGCTCGTTTCGAGTTTGTGATTTCTTACCGTCCGGGTAGCAAGAACACCAAGCCTGATGCCTTATCCCGTCTGTTTAGTTCTTCTGTGGCTTCTACTGATCCCGAGGGGATTCTTCCTTATGGGCGTGTTGTCGGGTTAACAGTCTGGGGAATTGAAAGACAGGTTAAGCAAGCACTCACGCACACTGCGTCGCCGCGCGCTTGTCCTAGTAACCTCCTTTTCGTTCCTGTTTCCACTCGTCTGGCTGTTCTTCAGTGGGCTCACTCTGCCAAGTTAGCTGGTCATCCCGGTGTTCGAGGCACTCTTGCGTCTATTCGCCAGCGCTTTTGGTGGCCGACTCAGGAGCGTGACACGCGCCGTTTCGTGGCTGCTTGTTCGGACTGCGCGCAGACTAAGTCGGGTAACTCTCCTCCTGCCGGTCGTCTCAGACCGCTCCCCATTCCTTCTCGACCATGGTCTCACATCGCCCTAGACTTCATTACCGGTCTGCCTTTGTCTGCGGGGAAGACTGTGATTCTTACGGTTGTCGATAGGTTCTCTAAGGCGGCACATTTCATTCCCCTCGCTAAACTTCCTTCCGCTAAGGAGACGGCACAAATCATTATCGAGAATGTATTCAGAATTCATGGCCTCCCGTTAGACGCCGTTTCAGACAGAGGCCCGCAATTCACGTCACAGTTTTGGAGGGAGTTCTGTCGTTTGATTGGTGCGTCCGTCAGTCTCTCTTCCGGGTTTCATCCCCAGTCTAACGGTCAAGCAGAGAGGGCCAATCAGACGATTGGTCGCATACTACGCAGCCTTTCTTTCAGAAACCCTGCGTCTTGGGCAGAACAGCTCCCCTGGGCAGAATACGCTCACAATTCGCTTCCTTCGTCTGCTACCGGGTTATCTCCGTTTCAGAGTAGTCTGGGTTACCAGCCTCCTCTGTTCTCATCCCAGCTTGCCGAGTCCAGCGTTCCCTCCGCTCAAGCGTTTGTCCAACGTTGTGAGCGCACCTGGAGGAGGGTGAGGTCTGCACTTTGCCGTTACAGGGCACAGACTGTGAGAGCCGCCAATAAACGCAGGATTAAGAGTCCAAGGTATTGTTGCGGCCAGAGAGTGTGGCTTTCCACTAGCAACCTTCCTCTTACGACAGCTTCTCGTAAGTTGACTCCGCGGTTCATTGGTCCGTTCCGTGTCTCCCAGGTCGTCAATCCTGTCGCTGTGCGACTGCTTCTTCCGCGACATCTTCGTCGCGTCCATCCTGTCTTCCATGTCTCCTGTGTTAAGCCCTTTCTTCGCACCCCGTTCGTCTTCCCTCCCCCTCCCGTCCTTGTCGAGAGCGCACCTATTTACAAGGTACATAAGATCATGGACATGCGTTCTCGGGGACGGGGTCACCAATACTTAGTGGATTGGGAGGGTTACGGTCCTGAGGAGAGGAGTTGGGTTCCGTCTCGGGACGTGCTGGACCGTTCACTCATTGATGATTTCCTCCGTTGCCGCCAGGATTCCTCCTCGAGTGCGCCAGGAGGCGCTCGGTGAGTGGGGGGTACTGTCATGTTTTGTCATTTATTATCTTGTCTTGTCCCTGTGCTTCCCATTCTATTCGTTTCCCTCTGCTGGTCTTATTAGGTTCTTTCCCTCTTTCTATCCCTCTCTCTCCCCCTCCCTCTCTCACTCTCTCGCTCTCTCTTCTCTCTATCGTTCCGTTCCTGCTCCCAGCTGTTCCTATTCCCCTAATCAATCATTTAGTCTTCCCACACCTGTTCCCGATCCTTTCCCCTGATTAGAGTCCCTATTTCTTCCTTTGTGTTCCGTTCCTGTCCTGTCGGTTCCTTGTCTAGAATTCACCGTGCTGTGTTTGTGTATCGCCCTGTCGTGTCGTGTTTTCCTCAGATGCTGCGTGGTGAGCAGGTGTCTGAGTCTGTCTGGTTCAAGTGCCTTCCCGAGGCAACCTGCTGTTCACCTGCTGTTCATGATCGAGTCTCCAGTTTGTCCTCGTCATTTCGAGTGAAAGTTGTGTTTTTTGTTTGTAGTTACTTTACTGGATTAAAGACTCTGTTTTCGCCAAGTCGCTTTTGGGTCCTCTTTCACCTGCATGACAGAATTATGGTCACATTTGCCAAATGCGGGGAGAGGGAGAGCTTTGTATGCATCTCTGTGTGTGGAGTTTTTTTCCCTCTGGTTGCACATGTAACATGCTGGTAGAAACTAGGTCAAATGGATTTAAGTTTCCCTGCATTAAAGTCCCCGGCCACTAGGAGCGCCACTTCTGGATGAGCGTCTTCCTGTTTGCTTATGGCCTCATACAGCTGGTTGAGTGGGGTCTTAATTTCCAGCAACAGTTTGTGGTGGTAAATAGACAACTACGAAAAATATAGATGAAAACTCTCTTGGTAAATAGTGTGGTCTACAGCTTATCATGAGATACTCTACCTCAGTCGAGCAAAACCTTGAGACTTCCTTAGATTTCGTGCACCAGCTGTTGTTTACAAGTATACATAGACCACCACCCTTTGTCTTACCAGAGGCCGCTGTTCTATCCTGCCAGAAAAAGCATAAAACCCGCCAGCTGTATGTTATTCATGTAATCGTTCTGCCACGACTCAGTGAAGCATAATATATTACCGTTTTTAATGTCCTGTTAGTAGGATATACGTGCTCGTTGTTAGTCTAACTTATTCAGCCTGGAATGCAGCCTAACACTGTATATCAGTAGTTCATACCTCTCCAGTTTAGAAGGCCACAGGCACAGTGTATTCGGAAAGCATTCAGACCCCTTTATCCAAATTTTGTTACGTTACAGCCTTATCCTAAAATGGATTAAATTAATTATTTTCCTCATCAATCTACACACAATACCCCATCATGACAAAGTGAAAAGAGGTTTTTAGATATTTTTGCAAATTGACCTCATTCTGTCAGTAGAGGATGCCTGGTTATTCTTTAAAAGTGCTTTCCTCACCATCTTAAATAAGCATGCCCCATTCAAAAAATGTTGAACCAGGAACAGATATAGCACTTGGTTCACTCCAAACCTGACTGCCCTTGACCAGCACAAAAACATCCTGTGGCCTACTGCACTAGCATCGAATAGCCCCCGTTATATATTAGCATCGAATAGCCCCCGTTATATATTAGCATCGAATAGCCCCCGTTATATATTAGCATCGAATAGCCCCCGTTATATATTAGCATCGAATAGCCCCCGTTATATATTAGCATCGAATAGCCCCGTTATATATTAGCATCGAATAGCCCCCGTTATATATTAGCATCGAATAGCCCCCGTTATATATTAGCATCGAATAGCCCCCGCGATATGCAACATTTCAGGGAAGTTAGGAACCAGTATACACAGTCAGTTAGGAAAGCAAAGGCTTTTTCAAACAGAAATTTACATCCTGCAGCAATAATTCCAAAAAGTTCTGGGACACTGTAAAGTCCATGGAGAAAAACAACACCTCCTCCCAGCTGCCCACTGCACTGAGGATAGGAAACACTGTCACCACTGATAAATCCACTATAATTGAGAATTTCAATAATAATTTCTTTATGCTTTATGCGCTCTTGCTGCTGGTGAGTCTCTGATCCAACTCTACGCAGATGACATCATTCTGTATACTTCTGGCCCTTCTTTTGACACTGTGTTAACAACCCTCCAGACGAGCTTCAATGCCATACAACTCTCCTTCTGTGGCCTCTAACTGCTTTTAAATGCAAGTAAAACTAAATGCATGCTCTTCAACCGATCGCTGCCCACACCTACCCACCTGTCCAGCATCACTTCTCTGGACGATTCAGATTTATAATATGTGGACAACTACAAAAACCTAGGTGTCTGGATAGACTGTAAACTCTCCTTCCAGACTCATATTAAGTATCTCCAATCCAAAATTAAATCTAGAATCGGATTCCTATTTCGCAACAAAGCATCCTTCACTCCTTCACGTAAAACTGAGTATCTTACCGATCCTTGACTGCGGCAATTTCATTTACAAAATAGCCTCCAACAAGCTACTCAACAAATTGGATGCAGTCTATCACAGTGCCATCCGTTTTGTCACCAAAGCCCCATATACTACACACCACTGCGACCTGTTCGCTCTCATTGGCTGACCCTCACTTCATACTTGTTCGCCAAACCCACTGGCTCCAGGTCCTCTATAAGTCTTTAGTAGGTAAAGCCTCGCCTTATCTCAGCTCACTAGTCACCATAGCAGCACCCACCCGTAGTACGCGCTCCAGCAGGTATATTACATTGGTCACCCCCAAAGTCAATTCCTCCTTTGGCCGCCTTTCCTTCCAGTTGTCTGCTGCCAATGACTGGAACGAATTGCAAAAACCACTGAAGCTGTCAGAGCAGCTCACAGATCACTGCACCTGTACATAGCCCATCTGTAAATAGCCCATCCAACTATCTCATCCCCATATTGTTATTTATTTTTTTGCTCCTTTGCACCCCAGTATCTCTACTTACATTCATCTTCTGCACATCTATCACTCCAGTGTGTAATTGCTCAATTGTAATTACTTCACCACTACGGCCTATTTATTGCCTTACCTCCCTTATCCTACCTCATTTGCAGACACTGTATATAGATGTTTCTATTGTGTTATTGACTGTACGTTTGTTTACTCCATGTGTAACTCTGTGTTGTTGTTTGTGTCGCACTGCTTTACTTTATTCTTGGCCAGGTCGCAGTTGTAAATGAGAACTTGTTCTCAACTGGCCTACCTGGTTAAATAAAGGTGAAAAAAACATGTATATATTTAAACTCGAGGCTGTAATTGCTGCCAAAGTTGCTTCAACAAAGCATTGAGTAAAGGGTCTGGATACTTATGTAAATGTAATATTTTCATGTTTTATTTTTAACAAATTAGCTAAATTTCTACAAACCTGTATTTGCTTTGTCATTATTGTTTGTATATTAATGGGGGGGGGCATTTAATACATTTTAGAAACTGGCTCTTCGCTGCGCCTACCCGCTCGTCTTTACTCCTCTCTGCCCCTCCCTGCTCCTTCCTATCCTCTCTAACGTAACAAAATGTGGAACAAGTCAAGGGGTCTGAATACTTTCCGAATGTACTGTATATCTGTAGTTCAGACCTGTCATAGAGCTCTGATACCTCTAGGATAGAAGACAGCATGTATATCTGTAGTTCAGACCTGTCATAGTGCTCTGATACCTAGAGGATAGAAGACAGCATGTATATCTGTAGTTCAGACCTGTCATAGTGCTCTGATACCTCTAGAGGGTAGAAGACAGCATGTATATCTGTAGTTCAGACCTGTCATAGTGCTCTGATACCTCTAGAGGATAGAAGACAGCATGTATATCTGTAGTTCAGACCTGTCATAGTGCTCTGATACCTCTAGAGGGTAGAAGACAGCATGTATATCTGTAGTTCAGACCTGTCATAGAGCTCTGGTACCTCTAGAGGATAGAAGACAGCATGAGCCACCGCCCCAGACACACAGCCCAGCCCAAACCTCTGCTGTACTGACAGACTCTCCTGCTGCCAGTGCTGGGTGTACACCTTCATCTGGAGAGAAAGAGAGAGAGAGAGAGAGAGAGACAGAGAGAGAGAGAGAGAGAGAGAGAGAGAGAGAGAGAGAGAGAGAGAGAGAGAGAGAGAGAGAGAGACAGAGAGAGAGAGAGACGTACCAGCTAATTATCAAAATCCAGAAAAGAGCTGTTAAATTATACAACCATCTAAAAGGAAGTGACTCCCAAACCTTCCATAACAAAGCAATCGCCTACAGAGAGATTAATCTGGAGAAGAGTCCCCTAAGCAAGCTGGTCCTGGGGCTCTGTTCACAAACACAAACACACCCCACAGAGCCCCAGGACAGCAACACAATTAGACCCAAACAAATCATGAGAAAACAAAAAGATAATTACTTGACACATTGGAAAGAATTTGACCAAAAGGTAGAGCAAACTGGAATGCTATTTGGCCCTAAACAGAGAGTACACAGTGGCAGAATACCTGACCACTGTGAATGACCCAAACTTAAGGAAAGCTTTGACTATGTACAGACTCAGTGAGCATAGCCTTGCTATTGAGAAAGGCCGCCGTAGGCAGACCTGGCTCTCAAGAGAAAACAGGCTATGTGCACACTGCCCACAAAATAAGATGGAAACTGAGCTGCACTTCCTAACCTCCTGCCAAATGTATGACCATATTAGAGGCACATATTTCCCTCAGATTACACAGATCAACAAAGAATTCCAAAACAAATCCAATTTTGATAAACTCCCATATTTACTGGGTTAAATACCACAGTGTTCCATCACAGCAGCAAGATATGTTGCCACAAGAACAAACACCATTGTAAATACAACGCATATTTAGGTTGATTTATTTTCCCTTTTGTACGTTTAACTATTTGCACATCATTATTATAAATCCCTTTATATCCCCTTATAAATTATAAATTTAATTGAAGGGGGGTTTGGGGGGGGGTAAAGTATCCATATCTGAACATATTGGTTGTAAATTCTCCAGTGGCCCTTGTGTTATTACAGTATAGTACGTGTTACCTGAGCGTAGATGAGGCACTGCAGAGTTGACTGGGGGGTTCCCTTCAGCACGTTCACAGCGTTTCCCTGCCACATAGACCTCACACCACCCGCCTTTAACTCTCTGAATCCCTGGGAGGACGCCTTGGATCCGTACACCTAAATACACACACAATATCTTCTTCAATTATTAACCTCTGTCTCCAGTCCACGGATTCACGGTTCGTACAGGTAACTGCCAAAACAATAGCAACACCCATCTTGATAGGGCGGGCCACAACGAGCTTCAATTAGCAACTGTCATCGAATTTGTAAAAAAATATATATGTTTTTTTTAAACAATTCAAATTAATACATGTTGGATAATGGAAGATGGTCCAATAATCCATCAGGTTTTGAATTAATTATAGCGCATACAATACTTTACTGGCACGGATTCTAAGGAATGGAGTAGAGTGATTTTGATGGGAATTCAATATTCCATTTATTGTTAATTTACAAAAATGATTTTGGGGAAATGCACTCATATTACGATGTTGAAATGACGATATTTCTGGAGGCATTGCAAATCAATTTGTGCCACTTGTGTAGCATTACCTGGAGCTGGCAAACAGACTTAATAAATAGCCTGTAACTTAGTTTGTTGATGTTGCCTTGTGTTATTATGCAATTATTAACGTCAATGTTTAGTTAAATAAACTGGAAGTTATCGATTGTGATCATGGTCATGGCTCTATCATAAATGTATCATTCTCCACTGTATCTGAAATTAGATGTTGGCCAATCATAAAACTAAAATATAACTGCATCTAGCTCAGCAAACCATCACAAAGTTGAATTGAAAGGATAAACCCAGATTTGAGTCAGTAGCCTATTGAAATAACAAGTCAATCTAACAAACGGGCCGTTTATAAAGGTTTGTAGTCTTAACATCTAACACATAATAAAGGCACAATTACCAAAAAAAGACATGTATTTTTATTTTTTAAGTTGGTCAAAGTGTTTCGTCTACAGAGATTGAGATCCTCTGTCCGCGACTTTCACCACTCAAACTCTCCTGTCAGATTTATCAATAGTTATGCACATGGGCAAACCGGATTTATTTACAACTATAATAATATAATAATAATATATGCCATTTAGCAGACGCTTTTATCCAAAGCAACTTACAGTCATGTGTGCATACATTCTACGTATGGGTGGTCCCGGGAATCGAACCCACTACCCTGGCGTTACAAGCGCCATGCTCTACCAACTGAGCTACAGAAGGACCAATACAACACACCACAACTATAACCTGGGTGTTTTGGGCCCTGAATATTGTCCATATACCCACACCTCCTCGGCCTTATATCATAACAGTCCAAACAAGTTACATCAACATCCGTTGCTTTTTAAATGATCAGGAATTTAATAATAAGGGTGATTTAATTATTTCTCTTTGCCACATATAATTATTATTTTGATGGAAAACCGAATGTGATATTTTAGCCAATGTCGTTAAAAATAAAGTCAATATTCCTTCTTAATTTACTCAGTAACGTTACGGAAAAAGAGTTTATTAGATAAATGGCAACTCCTCTCTTGATGCAAAAAAAAATAAAATCAAAAATTGGGCCTTTCAGGTTTTCACGGGTCATTGGGCTCGAAATGTTAGCTACACCTAGCAAGCCTGCCATCAAATCCCATTAAGAGCATACCTCATTGACAGAAAAACTTGAATTGTTGCATCTCGTTGAGTCGTTCTCTGGTGGCTAGCTGGCGAAAATTGTCCCTTTTCATAAATTAGCTATGGATGGAGATAGGGATTTGGACTTGTGGTTTTCCTTAATGTTCCTTACTGTCTAATGATTATAATGGAAATTCTGATCCAACCATTAATTCATACATTGTGCCCGTGGTCTGAAAGGATGTTAGTTTAATATCTAGCTAGATGTAGAAGGCTAATGTTAACTAGCTAACGTTCCCCATGAATGGAAGTTATGGCTAGCGAGAAAGCATTTTAGCCAGGTAGCCAAGGACAACAAACAATAAAAGCTTGTACTGTATGACAGAGAGGATGTAAGATGAGTCAACATGTTTTTCTACTTGCACGAACAAGCAAGTGTAACAGTATAACTTTAGACCGTCCCCTCGCCCATACCCGGGTGCGAACCAGGGACGCCCTGCACACATCAACAACAGGCCCCCACGAAGTATCGCACTACCGCAAACTAGCTAGCCATTTCACATCTGTTACAAAAGCACACATAGGTTAGGGGGGGCTTGGCTTCCCCAGTTATTTTACCCACGCACCTCTACTGTTCTACAAGTGTCTAGAACTCGATTGGAGGAATGCGTAACGGATGTGAAACGGCTCGCTTAGTTAGCGGTACGCGCTAAATAGCGTTTCAATCGGTGACGTCACTTGCTCTGAGACCTTGAAGTAGTGGTTCCCTTTGCTCTGCACTTTTGTGGAGCGATGGGTAACGATGCTTCGTGGGTGACTGTTGTTGATGTGAGCAGAGGGTCCCTGGTTCGCGCCCGGGTATGGGCGTGGGGACGGTCTAAAGTTATAGTGTTACAAATGCGACACCATTCTATAGATTCTAAAGTGACTGGAACCCGATTGGAGGAATGCGACACCATTCTATAGATTCTACAAGTGTCTGGAACTCTATTGGAGGGATGCGACACCATTCTATAGATTCTACAAGTGTCTGGAACTCGATTGGAGGAATGCGACACCATTCTATAGATTCTAAAGTGACTGGAACCCGATTGGAGGAATGCGACACCATTCTATAGATTCTACAAGTGTCTGGAACTCGATTGGAGGAATGCGACACCATTCTATAGATTCTAAAGTGTCTGGAACTCGATTGGAGGAATGCGACACCATTCTATAGATTCTAAAGTGTCTGGAACTCGATTGGAGGAATGCGACACCATTCTATAGATTCTACAGGTGTCTGGAACTCGATTGGAGGAATGCGACACCATTCTATAGATTCTACAGGTGTCTGGAACTCGATTGGAGGAATGCGACACCATTCTATAGATTCTACAAGTGTCTGGAACTCGATTGGAGGAATGCGACACCATTCTATAGATTCTAAAGTGACTGGAACCCGATTGGAGGAATGCGACACCATTCTATAGATTCTACAAGTGTCTGGAACCCGATTGGAGGAATGCGACACCATTCTATAGATTCTAAAGTGACTGGAACCCGATTGGAGGAATGCGACACCATTCTATAGATTCTAAAGTGTCTGGAACTCGATTGGAGGAATGCGACACCATTCTATAGATTCTAAAGTGTCTGGAACTCGATTGGAGGAATGCGACACCATTCTATAGATTCTAAAGTGTCTGGAACTCGATTGGAGGAATGCGACACCATTCTATAGATTCTAAAGTGTCTGGAACTCGATTGGAGGAATGCGACACCATTCTTCCATGAGAAATTCCATCAGTTGGTGTTTTGTTGTTGGTGGAAACCGCCGTCTCAGGCGTCGCTCCAGAATCTCCCGTTCTGGTTTGAGATCTGGTGACTGAGACGGTCATGGCATATGGTTTATATTGTTTTCATGCTCATCAAACCATTCAGGGACCGCTTGTACCCTGTGGATGAGGGCTATTGTCATCCTATGTGGGCATTATCATCCTATGTGGGCATTATCATCCTATGAGGGCATTGTCATCCTATGTGGGCATTATCATCCTATGAGGGCATTGTCATCCTATGTGGGCATTATCATCCTATGAGGGCATTGTCATCCTATGTGGGCATTATCATCCTATGAGGGCATTGTCATCCTATGTGGGCATTATCATCCTATGAGGGCATTGTCATCCTATGAGGGCATTGTCATCCTATGAGGGCATTGTCATCCTATGTGGGCATTATCATCCTATGAGGGCATTGTCATCCTATGGAGGCATTGTCATCCTATGAGTGCATTGTCATCCTATGGAGGCATTATCATCATATGAGTGCATTATCATCCTATGAGGGCATTGTCATCCTATGGAGGCATTATCATCCTATGAGTGCATTGTCATCCTATGGAGGCATTATCATCATACGAGTGCATTATCATCCTATGGAGGCATTATCATCCTATGAGGGCATTGTCATCCTATGGAGGCATTATCATCATATGGAGGCATTAGCATCCTATGGAGGCATACCATGGTAGCCAAAATAATGTCCTGTACAGCCTTTTTATACATGACCCTAAGCATGATGGGAGGTTAATTGCTTAATTAACTCAGGAACCACACCTGTGTGGAAGCACCTGATTTCAATATACGTTGTATCCCTCATTTACTGAAGTGTTTCCATTATTTTTGACAGTTACCTGTAGGTCTCTACCGTTCATTTCTGTAGGGTTAGAGTTAGAGTTAGGGTTCATTTCTGTAGGGTTAGAGTTAGAGTTAGGGTTCATTTCTGTAGGGTTAGAGTTAGAGTTAGGGTTCATTTCTGTAGGGTTAGAGTTAGAGTTAGGGTTCATTTCTGTAGGGTTAGAGTTAGAGTTAGGGTTCATTTCTGTAGGGTTAGAGTTAGAGTTAGGGTTCATTTCTGTAGGGTTAAAGTTAGAGTTAGGGTTCATTTCTGTAGGGTTAGGGTTAGAGTTAGGGTTCATTTCTGTAGGGTTAGAGTTAGAGTTAGGGTTCATTTCTGTAGGGTTAGAGTTAGAGTTAGGGTTCATTTCTGTAGGGTTAGAGTTAGAGTTAGGGTTCATTTCTGTAGGGTTAGTTAGTTAGAGGGTTAGGGTTCATTTCTGTAGGGTTAGAGTTAGAGTTAGGGTTCATTTCTGTAGGGTTAGAGTTAGAGTTAGGGTTCATTTCTGTAGGGTTAGAGTTAGAGTTAGGGTTCATTTCTGTAGGGTTAGAGTTAGAGTTAGGGTTCATTTCTGTAGGGTTAGAGTTAGAGTTAGAGTTAGAGTTAGAGTTAGGGTTCATTTCTGTAGGGTTAGAGTTAGAGTTAGGGTTCATTTCTGTAGGGTTAGAGTTAGAGTTAGGGTTCATTTCTGTAGGGTTAGAGTTAGAGTTAGGGTTCATTTCTGTAGGGTTAGAGTTAGAGTTAGGGTTCATTTCTGTAGGGTTAGAGTTAGAGTTAGGGTTCATTTCTGTAGGGTTAGAGTTAGAGTTAGGGTTCATTTCTGTAGGGTTAGAGTTAGGGAGTTAGGGTTCATTTCTGTAGGGTTAGAGTTAGAGTTAGGGTTCATTTCTGTAGGGTTAGAGTTAGAGTTAGGGTTCATTTCTGTAGGGTTAGAGTTAGAGTTAGGGTTCATTTCTGTAGGGTTAGAGTTAGAGTTAGGGTTCATTTCTGTAGGGTTAGAGTTAGAGTTAGGGTTCATTTCTGTAGGGTTAGAGTTAGAGTTAGGGTTCATTTCTGTAGGGTTAGAGTTAGAGTTAGGGTTAATTTCTGTAGGGTTAGAGTTAGTTAGGGTTAATTTCTGTAGGGTTAGAGTTAGAGTTAGGGTTAATTTCTGTAGGGTTAGAGTTAGAGTTAGGGTTAATTTCTGTAGGGTTAGAGTTAGAGTTAGGGTTCATTTCTGTAGGGTTAGAGTTAGAGTTAGGGTTCATTTCTGTAGGGTTGTTAGAGGGTTCAGAGTTAGAGTTAGAGTTAGGGTTCATTTCTGTAGGGTTAGAGTTAGAGTTAGGGTTCATTTCTGTAGGGTTAGAGTTAGAGTTAGGGTTCATTTCTGTAGGGTTAGAGTTAGAGTTAGGGTTCATTTCTGTAGGGTTAGAGTTAGAGTTAGGTTCATTTCTGTAGGGTTAGAGTTAGAGTTAGGGTTCATTTCTGTAGGGTTAGAGTTAGAGTTAGGGTTCTTTTCTGTAGGGTTAGAGTTAGAGTTAGGGTTCATTTCTGTAGGGTTAGAGTTAGAGTTAGGGTTCTTTTCTGAACCATGTGAATATGGGACTACGAAGTCTGGCAATGCAAAGTATTACTGGTTGTTATCAAGCTGTATTAAAGAAGTGTTTAGGTTATAATATTGTTCCTGTAGTTGTGTCTTGAGGCGGTCGATAGGAGCAGTCAGGGTTCTGGACACGGCGTCGGCCAGCCCTGCAGCCAGGACAAAACTCCTCCATTCCCCTGAGCCTGCTGACAGGTCCGGGGGCAGCTCCAGGGGCATGGTCCGGCTCTCAGCCCTGCACATCAGACAGGAAAACACCTGGACAGAAGACTACATATATCACCAACCGAGGCAGACAGGAAGACAGACACATCATATATCACCTGGAGAGGCAGACAGGAAGACTACATATATCACCAACCGACAGACAGGAAGTCTACATATATCACCAACCGACAGACAGGAAGACTACATATATCACCAACCGACAGACAGGAAGACTACATATATCACCAACAGACAGACAGGAAGACTACATATATCACCAACCGACAGACAGGAAGACTACATATATCACCAACCGACAGACAGACAGGAAGTCTACATATATCACCAACCGACAGACAGGAAGTCTACATATATCACCAACCGACAGACAGGAAGTCTACATATATCACCAACCGACAGACAGACAGACAGGAAGTCTACATATATCACCAACCGACAGACAGGAAGTCTACATATATCACCAAACAGACAGACAGGAAGTCTACATATATCACCAACCGACAGACAGGAAGTCTACATATATCACCAACCGACAGACAGGAAGACTACATATATCACCAACCGACAGACAGGAAGTCTACATATATCACCAACCGACAGACAGGAAGTCTACATATATCACCAACTGACAGACAGACAGGAAGTCTACATATATCACCAACCGACAGACAGGAAGTCTACATATATCACCAACCGACAGACAGACAGGAAGTCTACATATATCACCAACAGACAGACAGGAAGTCTACATATATCACAAGACAGACAGGAAGTCTACATATATCACCAACAGACAGACAGGAAGTCTACATATATCACCAACCGACAGACAGACAGGAAGTCTACATATATCACCAACCGACAGACAGGAAGTCTACATATATCACCAACCGACAGACAGGAAGTCTACATATATCACCAACCAGACAGACAGGAAGTCTACATATATCACCAACCGACAGACAGACAGGAAGTCTACATATATCACCAACCGACAGACAGGAAGTCTACATATATCACCAACCGACAGACAGGAAGTCTACATATATCACCAACCGACAGACAGGAAGTCTACATATATCACCAACCGACAGACAGACAGACAGACAGGAAGACTACATATATCACCAACCGACAGACAGGAAGTCTACATATATCACCAACCGACAGACAGACAGGAAGTCTACATATATCACCAACCGACAGACAGGAAGTCTACATATATCACCAACCGACAGACAGACAGACAGGAAGTCTACATATATCACCAACCGACAGACAGACAGACAGGAAGACTACATATATCACCAACCGACAGACAGGAAGACTACATATATCACCAACAGACAGACAGACAGGAAGTCTACATATATCACCAACCGACAGACAGACAGACAGGAAGTCTACATATATCACCAACCGACAGACAGACAGGAAGTCTACATATATCACCAACCGACAGACAGACAGACAGGAAGTCTACATATATCACCAACCGACAGACAGACAGGAAGTCTACATATATCACCAACCGACAGACAGGAAGTCTACATATATCACCAACCGACAGACAGACAGACAGGAAGTCTACATATATCACCAACCGACAGACAGACAGACAGGAAGTCTACATATATCACCAACCGACAGACAGGAAGTCTACATATATCACCAGACAGACAGGAAGTCTACATATATCACCACAGACAGACAGGAAGTCTACATATATATATCACCAACGACAGACAGACAGGAAGACAGACAGGAAGTCTACATATATCACCAACCGACAGACAGACAGGAAGTACATATATACATATATCACCAACCGACAGACAGACAGACAGGAAGTCTACATATATCACCAACCGACAGACAGGAAGTCTACATATATCACCAACCAGACAGACAGGAAGTCTACATATATCACCAACCGACAGACAGGAATCACCAACCGACAGACTACATATATCACCAACCGACAGACAGGAAGACAGACAGGAAGACTACATATATCACCAACCGACAGACAGACAGGAAGTCTACATATATCACCAACCGACAGACAGACAGGAAGTCTACATATATCACCAACCGACAGACAGGAAGTCTACATATATCACCAACCGACAGACAGACAGACAGGAAGTCTACATATATCACCAACCGACAGACAGACAGACAGACAGGAAGACTACATATATCACCAACCGACAGACAGGAAGTCTACATATATCACCAACCGACAGACAGGAAGTCTACATATATCACCAACCGACAGACAGACAGACAGACAGGAAGTCTACATATATCACCAACCGACAGACAGACAGACAGGAAGACTACATATATCACCAACCGACAGACAGACAGGAAGTCTACATATATCACCAACCGACAGACAGACAGGAAGAGTCTACATATATCACCAACCGACAGACAGGAAGTCTACATATATCACCAACCGACAGACAGACAGACAGGAAGTCTACATATATCACCAACCGACAGACAGACAGACAGGAAGTCTACATATATCACCAACCGACAGACAGGAAGTCTACATATATCACCAACCGACAGACAGACAGGAAGTATACATATATCACCAACCGACAGACAGGAAGTCTACATATATCACCAACCGACAGACAGGAAGTCTACATATATCACCAACCGACAGACAGGAAGACTACATATATCACCAACCGACAGACAGACAGGAAGTCTACATATATCACCAACCGACAGACAGGAAGTCTACATATATCACCAACCGACAGACAGGAAGACAGACAGGAAGTCTACATATCACCAACCGACAGACAGGAAGTCTACATATATCATCACCAGGAAGTCTACATATATCACAGACAGACAGACAGGAAGTCAGACAGGAAGTCTACATATATCACCAACCGACAGACAGATCACCAACGACAGACAGACAGACAGGAAGTCTACATATATCACCAACCGACAGACAGACAGGAAGACAAGACAGACAGACAGACAGGAAGTCTACATATATCACCAACCGACAGACAGACAGACAGGAAGACTACATATATCACCAACCGACAGACAGACAGACAGGAAGTCTACATATATCACCAACCGACAGACAGGAAGACTACATATATCACCAACCGACAGACAGGAAGTCTACATATATCACCAACCGACAGACAGACAGACAGACAGGAAGTCTACATATATCACCAACCGACAGACAGGAAGACTACATATATCACCAACCGACAGACAGGAAGTCTACATATATCACCAACCGACAGACAGGAAGTCTACATATATCACCAACCGACCGACAGACAGGAAGTCTACATATATCACCAACTGACAGACAGGAAGTCTACATATATCACCAACCGACAGACAGACTCCTTCAACAGGCGCTTCAGACACAGCATGCAATGTATGATCTCCTACACCTGGGTGGAGTGTGCCATTCATCAGGTAAGACACCACACACACACACACACACACACACACACACACACACACACACACACACACACACACACACACACACACACACACACACACACACACACACACACACACACACACACACACACACACACACACACACACACACACACACACACACACACATAGCAGACTACATCACACAAGGACAACAGCAGGGGTTTGAATTTTCATTGTTGGACATGAAATACTGTAAAGTCACCAGATGATGTTAATTTAGGAAATCTGTTCCCCAAGTATTCCCATGTATAATAGAGAGACGTGTGATCGTCTACAAATGTAGGAACGGTTTGAAAGGGTTTTGGTTTAGTCAAACCAGGGTAGCCTAGTGGTTAGAGTGTAGAGGTGGCAGGGTAGCCTAGTGGTTAGAGTGTAGAGGAGACAGGGTAGCCTAGTGGTTAGAGTGTAGAGGCGGTAGGTAGTCTAGTGGTTAGAGTGTAGAGGTGGCAGGTAGCCTAGTGGTTAGAGTGTAGAGGTGGCAGGTAGCGTTTAGTCAAACCAGTGGTTAGGGTAGCCTAGTGGTTAGAGTGTAGAGGAGACAGGGTAGCCTAGTGGTTAGAGTGTAGAGGCGGTAGGTAGAGTAGGTAGCCTAGTGGTTAGAGTATAGAGGTGGCAGGGTAGCCTAGTGGTTAGAGTGTAGAGGTGGCAGGGTAGCCTAGTGGTTAGAGTGTAGAGGCGGCAGGGTAGCCTAGTGGTTAGAGTGTAGAGGCGGCAGGGTAGCCTAGTGGTTAGAGTGTAGAGGCGGCAGGGTAGCCTAGTGGTTAGAGTGTAGAGGAGGCAGGTAGCCTAGTGGTTAGAGTGTAGAGGCGGCAGGGTAGCCTAGTGGTTAGAGTGTAGAGGTGGCAGGGTAGCCTAGTGGTTAGAGTGTAGAGGCGGCAGGTAGTTTTTTTTAAAGGGTTATGGTTTAGTCAAACATTACATCTGTTTGGTCTTCTTCTACAACTTATTTATAATTATGTTCTTGACTGTCCACTCAAGAAATGATCGGCCTGCGACTGAATCTAGTTGATGATCCCTGGACTACAGTCTGGGTTTGTATCCTGCTCGACTGCTCTGCACACCACAATACTGTGTTAAGCACTAGCTCAGGGAGCTAACACAATTCCTCGTCTCAAACACTTCGAGCGTCGTCTAATGATGATCTCCACGCTGTTGGGGCTCTAGGAAGCTAGGCCCAGGTTTCATCAGTGTGACAGACTGGTCTCTTGTTTACTACAAGACTGTGTTAGGCCTCTGAGCTAAAGGCTAGGCATTAACCCTATATGAAGGCTCAGAGAAACGAAGACCCAGGCCTCAGCGTCTCACCAGAGTGTGTTTCCATGAAGTGACCAGTTCTCCCAGGTTCTCTGCGGGGTTGAGGATGACATGCTGCAGGAACTCTCCCCAGTCCACGGTCATAGAACTGTCCTCATCCATCCTGTCAACAACAACATCAACAATGTAGCTTGTGAGGTGTGGAAACACTTTGTTGCTTTTATGAATTTTGTCTTGCTGCTTTTTGTTCTATTTTGCTCTGTCTGTATGCTACGTCTTGCTTGTCCTATGTTGCTATGTCTTGCTTGTCCTATGTTGCTCTGTCTGTATGCTATGTCTTGCTTGTCCTATGTTGCTCTGTCTGTATGCTACGTCTTGCTTATCCTATGTTGCTCTGTCTGTATGCTACGTCTTGCTTGTCCTATGTTGCTCTGTCTGTATGCTATGTCTTGCTTATCCTATGTTGCTCTGTCTGTATGCTACGTCTTGCTTGTCCTATGTTGCTCTGTCTGTATGCTACGTCTTGCTTGTCCTATGTTGCTCTGTCTGTATGCTACGTCTTGCTTGTCCTATGTTGCTCTGTCTGTATGCTACGTCTTGCTTGTCCTATGTTGCTATTGTCTATGTTGTAATCGTTTTTAATAACCTGCCCAGGGACTGCGGTTGAAAATTAGCCGGCTGGTTAAAACCGGCACTTTTACTGAAACGTTGATTAATGTGCACTGTCCCTGTAAAAATAAAAAATAAACTCAACTCAACTCAATCAAGATAATGGGTCGGCATGATGATATTCAAATGAATTAATAAACATGTTGACAGAAGTGAATGATCCTCTAAGTATCCATGTTCTTCAGGTCTGTACTGTGTTGTAGACTTGATCAAATTGTGCCCAATATAATAATTACATTGGAGTGTATGTGTGATTAGTGTTAAATTAGACATGAAGTCTGTCAATGCATGCAATTAATTGTGTTATTACATATTAATCAATATTATCACAAGGTTTTTACAATGTAATAACTGACAGAGCGGACAGTGAGAGGATAGAAAGTGTGGGGGGGGGGGGGGCGGGGGCACTCTTACATTTGTATAATTCTTTTTGCATTCGGCTTTGATATGTTCACTCCTAACTCCTTGAACAGATCTATGATTTCCTCCTGGCCAATGACCCCTAGTCAGAGAAGACAACATGACCCCTAGTCAGAGAAGACAACATGACTCCTAGTCAGAGAAGACAACATGACCCCTAGTCAGAGAAGACAACATGACCCCTAGTCAGAGAAGACAACATGACCCCTAGTCAGAGAAGACAACATGACCCCTAGTCAGAGAAGACAACATGACCCCTAGTCAATTAAGGGCTTGTCAGTAAGCATGTCACGGTAAGGTCAACCTACACCTGTTGTATTCGACGCATGTGACAAATACCATTTGATTTGATTTATGAGTTTCTAATGTTTTCTATAGACAGAGAAAGAGTTCCTTTCAAATGGATAGGGTAAGAGCAGCCTGCATGACAGTCTGTTTGTGAGGTCATGCCAAACCTGAAACAGAGAGCAGAAACAAAGCACCCAGGTTAGGTTGACAGACAGACAGACAGACAGACAGACAGACAGACAGACAGACAGACAGACAGACAGACAGACAGACAGACAGACAGGCAGGCAGGCAGGCAGGCAGGCAGGCAGGCAGGCAGGCAGGCAGGCAGGCAGGCAGGCAGGCAGGCAGGCAGGCAGGCAGGCAGGCAGGCAGACAGACAGACAGACAGACAGACAGACAGACAGACAGACAGACAGACAGACAGACAGACAGACAGACAGACAGACAGACAGACAGACAGACAGACAGACAGACAGACAGACAGACAGACAGACAGACAGACAGACAGACAGACAGACAGACAGTTGAAGTCCTCCTCCTAGTTCTGAAGGTGTGTTAAGAGTACAGCACAAGTTCCTGTTTGCTGGTGTTCTGTATATGTAATTAAAAACACAACAATGCATGCAAGTCTCCATTAGGTAAATACATTTGACCTTGAAAACTATTCATTTCAGTTTATATGATTTATGAATACAGCACTTTATGTCACGTCAATTCAAATTTCCTATGCATTATATGTGATAAATATTATATTATATATTATATGTGATGTGATAAAAAAAAGATTCTTCATTGCATCAATTACATGTAGACCTAGTGCTACTGTGCAAAAACAAAGGCAAAAGCATGCTCAGAATGTCGTCTATGACACTGGAATGCCCGTGTCCCGGGGTTGGGCCCTGAGATGAGCCTACCAGCTTTTTACGCACCCGAAGATTGGACTACACCACCATTCCACTTACCGCATTTATTCTTGTCAAGGGCCATGAAGTGAATTCTCCATTTCTTCTCTCTGTCACTCATATAGCTTAGAAATTCGTCATAATCTAAACGTCCATCCTTGTTTCGGTCATAGTTATTAACGACAGTCTGGAAAAGTTTTTAAAAAAGGGCAGTATATCATTTGGCTGCACCATATGAGTAGACATTAGACGTACATGTTAACTCTCCCGTTATGCTGCTGGTAAACTAGAATAGGCCTCACATTTTTATTTATATTAGTTATCAAATATTGTAATAAATAAATACCTGAGCCTTCTGATCTGCAGCCATAATTCCAGTTTTTTTCATCTCATTATGAAGTTCTTCCACTGATATAGACCCGTCGTTATTCTTGTCTAGTTTCACAAACAAACCACGAAACTGATCCATGATTCTTCAAAATATATATATTTTTAATTACAAAATTTGAAATGGAATATAAATAAGCACCAATTCTACAAATACTACAACTACAGGCTATTAAGGTGCAAAGGCAATGTGCTTCTTCTTCTTCTTTTTTTTTCTCCATATGAACGCTGAGTCATAAAGCACCGGCAGCCCGACTGAACATGTCTCTAATGCGGTAGATGCTCCTCTACTGCGATAGACATGATGACGATGACGCGATAGCCCAACTGTCAAGACATGAGCCTGCACTTCCACCACTGTCCACCAGGTGTAGTGCTGAGCATAGACAAACAGACTGGCCACTGGTCCAGTCAGTGTATTTAACTGATCTGAAATAGATGAGGGAGGCCGGGCCACCAGGACCCCAAATAAAAATAGACTATGACGACTTGACCCATGACAACAACAAAAAAGTCCCATTCTAACTCTCGGGTCGGTGGTCTATTGTTGTGCTATTTGTGATGAGGCTCATAGTAGGCTGATGGGTCAGAGGTCATTTAGGCCTAGTTCTGTTTGTTATGTATCAAGAAGGGATCACTCTGAGATAGGTACGGGTCAGAGAGGTATGGGTCATAGAGGTATGGGTCAGAGAGGTACGGGTCAGAGAGGTACGGGTCAGATAGGTACGGGTCAGATAGGTACGGGTCAGATAGGTACGGGTCAGATAGGTACGGGTCAGAGTGGTACGGGTCAGATAGGTACGGGTCAGAGAGGTACGGGTCAGATAGGTACGGGTAAGAGAGGTATGGGTCAGATAGGTACAGGTCAGAGAGGTAAGGGTCAGAGAGGTACGGGTCAGAGAGGTATGGGTCAGAGAGGTACGGGTCAGATAGGTACGGGTAAGAGAGGTACGGGTCAGACAGGTACGGGTCAGACAGGTACGGGTCAGAGAGGTATGGGTCATATAGGTACGGGTCAGAGGTCTATAAGCCTGGACAGTAGGCCTATAGGTCAGAGGTTAGTGTCTGTCTCATTAGGTACAGGTCAGAGGTTATAAGCCTGGACAGTAGGCCTATAGGTCAGAGGTTAGTGTCTGTCTCATTAGGTACAGGTCAGAGGTTATAAGCCTGGACAGGCTACACCTGCATTGTTTGCTGTTTGGGGTTTTAGGCTGGGTTTCTGTACAGCACTCTGATATATCAGCTGATGTCAGAAGGGCTTTATAAATACATGTGATTTGAGGCCAGTCCTCTGAATTTGGATCCTCTTACCTCTTGGTCCTTCTGTAGCTCAGTTGGTAGAGCATGGCGCTTGTAACGCCAGAGTAGTGGGTTCGATCCCCGGGACCACCCATATGTAGAATGTATGCACACATGACTGTAAGTCGCTTTGGATAAAAGCGTCTGCTAAATGGCATATATTATTATTATATTAATATATTATGGCTGATGACTTGAATGGAAAGACACCAAAACAGACTATTTCTCCATTTAAATTCAATCGACTCCCTGTCAAGTCCTCCTCCAACCGAACCACAGCCCTTTATTATAAGGCTTATAATAACCTGCTAAGTCCGTTACAATGTTCTTTTCACTCAACTTCGGATGCCAATTCCATATAGGTGGGTGTTTAAACAGAAATACAGGCATAAAAAAACGGCATCTTTGCACCTCAACAGATGAATCCCCAAAAAAAGAGTCGAATATGGGAAATGGCGTGCTACGGCAGCATTTAAGTTCTAGAAAGAGCCCCTGGATTCCAGCGAGCAGAGAAAGCATACCGGTGGGGTCGGACGCAAGAGGAGGGGACCCACGGCTGTTTAAAGTGTGTCTATATCGGGATGTGGATAAATATCACGGGGTCCACAGCTCTGAGTAATCACTCTAAACGTAGCTAGGCTACTTAATCTATCTGTAGCTGTTCACTGTTCAACTGCCTGACTGTGTGTCAGTGTCTGGCTGGCGCTGATATTAGTGTTGAGAGTTGCAGAGAGAGCGGCGGTTAAGTTTTCCACTCGCAGCCATATCAGAGGGGTCTCTGTCCCCTGGATATATTTTCATTGCGGATTGACTGACAGGCAGCGTCCGTCAAACACCAGCGGGTTCTCTTCTCTCCAGCGCAGCGCCGCTTCGGGGATACTATGGGGAAAGATTATTATAAAATCCTGGGGATAGTGAAAGGAGCGGCCGACGAGGATATCAAAAAGGCGTACAGAAAACAGGCTCTGAAATGGCACCCGGACAAAAACAAGGCGGCCAACGCCGAGGAGAAATTTAAGGAGATCGCCGAAGCATATGAAGTCCTCAGTGATCCGAAGAAAAGGGAGATCTATGATCAGTATGGAGAGGAAGGTAGGATAATATGACATCCCACATTTCATTGTTGTCTTCTTCTGGTTGTCATTTCACCCACCCCGTCATTGAGCGCACACATCAAAAGGTGCGTGGAATATTATTGGCCATTATCCAATACAGACCGACATTTTAACCACACTGGTTAGAGAAGGCAACAGCATTTCACTCTCATTTAATTGATTCGTAACATTTATTATAATAAACCAATATGCTGCTATTTCCCTTCTTGTCGGGGTAGCGTATCAGTCTGCCCATAATATGCAGACATTGCTCTTAGTTGGTCAGAAATATATAACAGTAATTATTTCCAAATACATTGTCAGATTGTATTATTATTCCTGTCAATTACAGTTGAACGTGTCAGTATAGAGACCAAGGCATCAAAACCATTTCAATAGCACATGAGAAAACAGCAGATTTGCAATGGTAGGAGGAATCCACTGACCTGGAGACGTTCAGCTATAATGCCATGTGCTTATACATGTATTCTTCTGTGTATTGCCTATGTACAGTATATACCTGGATCAAATACTATGTACAGTATATACCTGGATCAAATACTATGTACAGTATATACCTGGATCAAATACTATGTACAGTATATACCTGGATCAAATACTATGTACAGTATATACCTGGATCAAATACTATGTACAGTATATACCTGGATCAAATACTATGTACAGTATATACCTGGATCAAATACTATGTACAGTATATACCTGGATCAAATACTATGTACAGTATATACCTGGATCAAATACTATGTACAGTATATACCTGGATCAAATACTATGTACAGTATATACCTGGATCAAATACTATGTACAGTATATACCTGGATCAAATACTATGTACAGTATATACCTGGGTCAAATACTATGTACAGTATATACCTGGGTCAAATACTATGTACAGTATATACCTGGATCAATTACTATGTACAGTATATACCTGGATCAGATACTATGTACAGTATAGACCTGGATCAAATACTATGTACAGTATATACCTGGATCAAATACTATGTACAGTATATACCTGGATCAAATACTGTGCATGGCAAATATTCCAGCACATTAACTAAGACTATACTATTGGTCCCATTGACTAAGACTATACTATTGGTCCCATTGACTAAGACTATACTATTGGTCCCATTGACTAGGACTATACCATTGGTCCCATTGAACTATTGGTCCCATTGACTAGGACTATACAATTGGTCCCATTGACTAGGACTATACCATTGGTCCCATTGTAGGCAGCCGGGCAAACTCAAGTGAAGCTTTGGTGTCAAAGTAGTTGATGTAGCCTACATGTATGTACGTGACCCAGGTCTAGTAGCCTATAGTACAGCAAGTTATTAGCATTATCTGAATGGTTCCTGACTCCAGTGTCACTCAGGTCTCAAAATAGCCTATCAATACATACCAGCATTATCTGTGAATACATACAAAAATTATCAATCAATACCTAGATAGCATTATCTATTGTTATCGGTATTATCTATCAATGCATAGGTTATCATCATGATCTATCCATACATATTAGCATTATATATTGCTATCAGTATTGTCTATCAATACACAGGTTATCATTGTAAATTCATACATATTAGCATTATATATTGCTATCAGTATTGTCTATCAATACACAGGTTATCATTGTAAATTCATACATATTAGCATTATATATCGATACACAAGTCATCAGCATTATCCATCGATACATAAATCATAAGCATTATCTATCAATACACTGTAAGGGTTTTCCTGTGGTGAAGGAGAAGCGGACGAAAATGCAGCGTGGTGGTTATTCATGTTCTTTAATAAAGGAACTAGACATGAAATAACTAGCAAAACAATAAATGTGAGAAAACCTAAACAGTCCTATCTGGTGCAAACACAGAGACAGGAACAATCACCCACAAACACATAGTGAAACCCAGGCTACCTAAGTATGATTCTCAATCAGAGACAACTAATGACACCTGCCTCTGATTGAGAACCATACTAGGCCGAAACATAGAAATACCCAAATCATAGAAAAACAAACATAGACTGCCCACCCCAACTCACGCCCTGACCATACTAAATATAGAAAAACAAACATAGACTGCCCACCCAACTCACGCCCTGACCATACTAAATATAGAAAAACAAACATAGACTGCCCACCCCAACTCACGCCCTGACCATACTAAATATAGAAAAACAAACATAGACTGCCCACCCCAACTCACGCCCTGACCATACTAAATATAGAAAAACAAACATAGACTGCCCACCCCAACTCACGCCCTGACCATACTAAATATAGAAAAACAAACATAGACTGCCCACCCCAACTCACGCCCCGACCATACTAAATATAGAAAAACAAACATAGACTGCCCACCCCAACTCACGCCCCGACCATACTAAATAATGACAAAACAAACATAGACTGCCCACCCCAACTCACGCCCTGACCATACTAAATAATGACAAAACAAACATAGACTGCCCACCCCAACTCACGCCCCGACCATACTAAATAATGACAAAACAAACATAGACTGCCCACCCCAACTCACGCCCGACCATACTAAATAATGACAAAACAAACATAGACTGCCCACCCCAACTCACGCCCTGACCATACTAAATAATGACAAAACAAACATAGACTGCCCACCCCAACTCACGCCCTGACCATACTAAATATAGAAAAACAAACATAGACTGCCCACCCCAACTCACGCCCGACCATACTAAATATAGAAAAACAAACATAGACTGCCCACCCCAACTCACGCCCGACCATACTAAATAATGACAAAACAAACATAGACTGCCCACCCCAACTCACGCCCTGACCATACTAAATAATGACAAAACAAACATAGACTGCCCACCCCAACTCACGCCCCGACCATACTAAATAATGACAAAACAAACATAGACTGCCCACCCCAACTCACGCCCGACCATACTAAATAATGACAAAACAAACATAGACTGCCCACCCCAACTCACGCCCGACCATACTAAATAATGACAAAACAAACATAGACTGCCCACCCCAACTCACGCCCCGACCATACTAAATATGAAAAACAAACATAGACTGCCCACCCCAACTCACGCCCTGACCATACTAAATATAGAAAAACAAACATAGACTGCCCACCCCAACTCACGCCCTGACCATACTAAATATAGAAAAACAAACATAGACTGCCCACCCCAACTCACCCCTGACCATACTAAATATAGAAAAACAAACATAGACTGCCCACCCCAACTCACGCCCTGACCATACTAAATATAGAAAAACAAACATAGACTGCCCACCCCAACTCACGCCCCGACCATACTAAATATAGAAAAACAAACATAGACTGCCCACCCCAACTCACGCCCTGACCATACTAAATAATGACAAAACAAACATAGACTGCCCACCCCAACTCACGCCCCGACCATACTAAATAATGACAAAACAAACATAGACTGCCCACCCCAACTCACGCCCCGACCATACTAAATAATGACAAAACAAACATAGACTGCCCACCCCAACTCACGCCCCGACCATACTAAATATAGAAAAACAAACATAGACTGCCCACCCCAACTCACGCCCTGACCATACTAAATATAGAAAAACAAACATAGACTGCCCACCCCAACTCACGCCCCGACCATACTAAATATAGAAAAACAAACATAGACTGCCCACCCCAACTCACGCCCCGACCATACTAAATAATGACAAAACAAACATAGACTGCCCACCCCAACTCACGCCCTGACCATACTAAATAATGACAAAACAAACATAGACTGCCCACCCCAACTCACGCCCCGACCATACTAAATAATGACAAAACAAACATAGACTGCCCACCCCAACTCACGCCCGACCATACTAAATAATGACAAAACAAACATAGACTGCCCACCCCAACTCACGCCCGACCATACTAAATAATGACAAAACAAACATAGACTGCCCACCCCAACTCACGCCCCGACCATACTAAATAATGACAAAACAAACATAGACTGCCCACCCCAACTCACGCCCCGACCATACTAAATAATGACAAAACAAACATAGACTGCCCACCCCAACTCACGCCCTGACCATACTAAATAATGACAAAACAAACATAGACTGCCCACCCCAACTCACGCCCTGACCATACTAAATATAGAAAAACAAACATAGACTGCCCACCCCAACTCACGCCCCGACCATACTAAATATAGAAAAACAAACATAGACTGCCCACCCCAACTCACGCCCTGACCATACTAAATAATGACAAAACAAACATAGACTGCCCACCCAACTCACGCCCCGACCATACTAAATAATGACAAAACAAACATAGACTGCCCACCCCAACTCACGCCCCGACCATACTAAATATAGAAAAACAAACATAGACTGCCCACCCAACTCACGCCCTGACCATACTAAATATAGAAAAACAAACATAGACTGCCCACCCCAACTCACGCCCTGACCATACTAAATATAGAAAAACAAACATAGACTGCCCACCCCAACTCACGCCCTGACCATACTAAATATAGAAAAACAAACATAGACTGCCCACCCCAACTCACGCCCTGACCATACTAAATATAGAAAAACAAACATAGACTGCCCACCCCAACTCACGCCCGACCATACTAAATATAGAAAAACAAACATAGACTGCCCACCCCAACTCACGCCCTGACCATACTAAATAATGACAAAACAAACATAGACTGCCCACCCCAACTCACGCCCCGACCATACTAAATAATGACAAAACAAACATAGACTGCCCACCCCAACTCACGCCCCGACCATACTAAATAATGACAAAACAAACATAGACTGCCCACCCCAACTCACGCCCCGACCATACTAAATATAGAAAAACAAACATAGACTGCCCACCCCAACTCACGCCCTGACCATACTAAATATAGAAAAACAAACATAGACTGCCCACCCCAACTCACGCCCCGACCATACTAAATATAGAAAAACAAACATAGACTGCCCACCCCAACTCACGCCCCGACCATACTAAATAATGACAAAACAAACATAGACTGCCCACCCCAACTCACGCCCTGACCATACTAAATAATGACAAAACAAACATAGACTGCCCACCCCAACTCACGCCCCGACCATACTAAATAATGACAAAACAAACATAGACTGCCCACCCCAACTCACGCCCCGACCATACTAAATATAGAAAAACAAACATAGACTGCCCACCCCAACTCACGCCCTGACCATACTAAATAATGACAAAACAAACATAGACTGCCCACCCAACTCACGCCCCGACCATACTAAATAATGACAAAACAAACATAGACTGCCCACCCCAACTCACGCCCCGACCATACTAAATATAGAAAAACAAACATAGACTGCCCACCCAACTCACGCCCTGACCATACTAAATATAGAAAAACAAACATAGACTGCCCACCCCAACTCACGCCCTGACCATACTAAATATAGAAAAACAAACATAGACTGCCCACCCCAACTCACGCCCTGACCATACTAAATATAGAAAAACAAACATAGACTGCCCACCCCAACTCACGCCCTGACCATACTAAATATAGAAAAACAAACATAGACTGCCCACCCCAACTCACGCCCCGACCATACTAAATATAGAAAAACAAACATAGACTGCCCACCCCAACTCACGCCCTGACCATACTAAATAATGACAAAACAAACATAGACTGCCCACCCCAACTCACGCCCGACCATACTAAATAATGACAAAACAAACATAGACTGCCCACCCCAACTCACGCCCCGACCATACTAAATAATGACAAAACAAACATAGACTGCCCACCCCAACTCACGCCCGACCATACTAAATATAGAAAAACAAACATAGACTGCCCACCCCAACTCACGCCCTGACCATACTAAATATAGAAAAACAAACATAGACTGCCCACCCAACTCACGCCCCGACCATACTAAATAATGACAAAACAAACATAGACTGCCCACCCCAACTCACGCCCTGACCATACTAAATAATGACAAAACAAACATAGACTGCCCACCCCAACTCACGCCCTGACCATACTAAATAATGACAAAACAAACATAGACTGCCCACCCCAACTCACGCCCCGACCATACTAAATAATGACAAAACAAACATAGACTGCCCACCCCAACTCACGCCCGACCATACTAAATAATGACAAAACAAACATAGACTGCCCACCCCAACTCACGCCCCGACCATACTAAATAATGACAAAACAAACATAGACTGCCCACCCCAACTCACGCCCGACCATACTAAATAATGACAAAACAAACATAGACTGCCCACCCCAACTCACGCCCCGACCATACTAAATAATGACAAAACAAACATAGACTGCCCACCCCAACTCACGCCCGACCATACTAAATAATGACAAAACAAACATAGACTGCCCACCCCAACTCACGCCCCGACCAGACTAAATAATGACAAAACAAACATAGACTGCCCACCCCAACTCACGCCCCGACCATACTAAATATAGAAAAACAAACATAGACTGCCCACCCCAACTCACGCCCTGACCATACTAAATAATGACAAAACAAACATAGACTGCCCACCCAACTCACGCCCCGACCATACTAAATAATGACAAAACAAACATAGACTGCCCACCCCAACTCACGCCCCGACCATACTAAATAATGACAAAACAAACATAGACTGCCCACCCAACTCACGCCCCGACCATACTAAATATAGAAAAACAAACATAGACTGCCCACCCCAACTCACGCCCTGACCATACTAAATATAGAAAAACAAACATAGACTGCCCACCCAACTCACGCCCCGACCATACTAAATAATGACAAAACAAACATAGACTGCCCACCCCAACTCACGCCCTGACCATACTAAATAATGACAAAACAAACATAGACTGCCCACCCCAACTCACGCCCTGACCATACTAAATAATGACAAAACAAACATAGACTGCCCACCCCAACTCACGCCCCGACCATACTAAATAATGACAAAACAAACATAGACTGCCCACCCCAACTCACGCCCCGACCATACTAAATAATGACAAAACAAACATAGACTGCCCACCCCAACTCACGCCCGACCATACTAAATAATGACAAAACAAACATAGACTGCCCACCCCAACTCACGCCCCGACCATACTAAATAATGACAAAACAAACATAGACTGCCCACCCCAACTCACGCCCCGACCATACTAAATAATGACAAAACAAACATAGACTGCCCACCCCAACTCACGCCCCGACCATACTAAATAATGACAAAACAAACATAGACTGCCCACCCCAACTCACGCCCCGACCAGACTAAATAATGACAAAACAAACATAGACTGCCCACCCCAACTCACGCCCCGACCATACTAAATAATGACAAAACAAACATAGACTGCCCACCCCAACTCACGCCCCGACCATACTAAATAATGACAAAACACAGGAAATAAAGGTCAGAACGTGACATACACATGTTAACAGCATTATCTATCAATACATTAATTATCTGTGTTATCTATCAATGAATATCAGCATTATCTATCAATACATTAATTATCTGTGTTATCTATCAATGAATATCAGCATTATCTATCAATACATTAATTATCTGTGTTATCTATCAATGAATATCAGCATTATCTATCAATACATTAATTATCTGTGTTATCTATCAATGAATATCAGCATTATCTATCAATACATTAATTATCTGTGTTATCTATCAATGAATATCAGCATTATCTATCAATACATTAATTGTCTGTGTTATCTATCAATGAATATCAGCATTATCTATCAATACATTAATTATCTGTGTTATCTATCAATGAATATCAGCATTATCTATCAATACATTAATTATCTGTGTTATCTATCAATGAATATCAGCATTATCTATCAATACATATGTTTTCAACATTATCTATCAATACATGTAGGTTATCTGCATGGTCTATACATACAAAGGTTATCATCATTAGCTATCTATACGTAGGTTATCATCATTAGCTATCTATACGTAGGTTATCAGCATTATCCAAATGATGTCATTGTTTCCCAGCTGCTGTCACTCAGGTCTCAGTAGATAATACGTTAAATGCAATGCATTATCTGAATGGTTGTTGACTCCAGTGTCATTTCCTGTCAGGTCTCAAAGGAGGTCCCAGTAGTGGTCCAGATGACCAGGGCAGCAACTTCACCTCCTACACATTCCACGGAGACCCCCATGCCACCTTCGCCACCTTCTTCGGCGGTGCCAACCCTTTCGAGATGTTCTTCGGACGCAAGGCTAACGGGCGCGGTCCGGGCGGAGACGACGAGGACATGGACGTGGACGGCAACGACCCGTTCGGCTCCTTCACCTCGTTTAACCTCAACGGGTTCCCTCGGGACCGCCACGTGGGGCTGGGCGGGCAGCAGAGGAGGAAGCAGGACCCGGCCGTCCATCACGAGCTGCGGGTATCCTTGGAGGAAGTGTTTCATGGTTGCACCAAGAGGATGAAGATCAGCAGGAAGAGGATGAACCCTGACGGACGGACCATGAGGACGGAGGATAAGATTCTCACCATAGAGATTAAGAGAGGGTGGAAGGAGGGGACCAAGATCACGTTCCCCAGAGAAGGAGACGAGTCGCCCAATACCATCCCTGCTGATATCGTGTTTGTCATTAAGGACAAGCCCCACATGCACTTTAGAAGGGAGGGGTCGGACATCGTGTACCCGGTGAAAGTTAGTCTACGACAGGTGAGATGGGTTTTTGCTTGGCGGATCGTGGTGGGCCGCCTATTCAAAGTAATAGTAAGGGGAAACACTGCCAATAGAAAGTGGTTCAATGTGGAATAACATATTGATTTGGCTGGTTTAGATGCTGTACAACTGTATTTACAGTACCAGTCAAAAGTTTGGACACACCTACTCATTCCAGAGTTATTCTTTATTTTTACTATTGTATACATTGTAGAATAATAGTGAGGACATCAAAACTATTAAATAACACATATGGAATCATGTTGTAACTAAAGAAAAGTGTTAAACAAATCATTTGAGATTCTTCAAAGTAGCCACCCTTTGCCTTGATGACAGCTTTGCACACTCTTAGCATTCTCTCAACCAGCTTCATGAGGTAGTCACCTGGAATGCGTTTCAATTAACAGGTGTGCCTTGTTAAAAGTTCATTTGTGTAATTTCTTTCCTTCTTAATGCATTTGAGCCAATCAGTTGTGTTGTGGCAAGTTAGGGGTGGTATACAGAAGATAACACTATTTGGTAAAAGACCAAGTCCATATTATGGCAAGAACAGCTCAAATAAGCAAAGAGAAATGACAGTCCATCATTACTTTAAGACATGAAGGTCAGTCAATCCGGAAAACTTCAAGAACTTTGAACGTTTCTTCAAGTGCAGTCGCAAAAACCATCAAACGCTATGATGAAACTGGATCTAATGAGGACCGCCACAGGAAAGGAAGACCCAGAGTTACCTCTGCAGCAGAGGATAAGTTCATTAGAGTTAACGGTCTCTCATGAGGACCGCCACAGGAAAGGAAGACCCAGAGTTACCTCTGTTGCAGAGGATAAGTTCATTAGAGTTAACTGCACCTCGAGGCTGTATAAGGGCTATTTGACCAAGAAGGAGAGTGATGGAGTGCTGCATCAGATGACCTGGCCTCCACAATCACCTGACCTCAACCCAATTGAGATGGTTTGGGATGAGTTGGACCGCAGAGTGAAGGAAAAGCAGCCAACAAGTGCTCAGCATATGTGGGAACTCCTTCAAGAGAATAATTATATGTGAAGCTGGATGAGAGAATGCCAAGAGTGTGCAAAGCTGTCATCAAGGCAAAGGGTGGCTAATTGGAAGAATTGTGAGTGTAAAATATATTTAGATTTGTTTAACAGTTTTTTGGTTACTACATGATGTGTGTTATTTCATAGTTTTGATGTCTTCACTATTATTCTACAATGTATATGAAAGTGAAAAAATAAATATATATATAAAGGTTAAATACAAAATATAAAACATTTGCAAATAAGAATTTCTTCCTAACTGACTTGCTTATTTAAATAAAGGTTACATTAATTTTTTGTTCAAGAAAGGATTGTGTCGAGGCACAGATCTGGGGAAGGGTACCCAAAACATTTCTGCAGCATTGAAGGTCCCCAAGAACACAGTGGCCTCCATCATTCTTAAATGGAAGAAGTTTGGAACCACCAAGGCTCTTCATAGAGTTGGCCGCGAGGCCAAACTGACCAATCGGAGGAGAAGGGCCTTGGTCAGGGAGGTGACCAAGAACCTGATGGTCACTCTGACAGAGCTCCAGAGTTCCTCTGTGGAGATGGGAGAACCTTCCAGAAGGACAACCATCTCTGCAGCACTCCACCAATCAGGCCTTTATGGTAGAGTAGCCAGATGGAAGCCACTCCTCAGTAAAAGGCACATGACAACCCACTTGGAGTTTGCCAAAAGGCACCTAAAGGACTCTCAGACCATGAGAAACAAGATTCTCTGGTCTGATGAAAACAAAGTTTGAACTCTTTGGCCTGAATGCCAAGCGTCATGTCTGGAAGAAACCTGGCACCATCCCTATGGTGAAGCATGGTGGTGGCAGCATCATGCTCTGGGGATGTAATTCAGTGGCAGGAACTGGGAGACTAGTCAGGATCGAGGGAAAGATCCTTAAAGAAAACCTGCTCCAGAGCGCTCAGGACCTCAGACTGTGGCGAAGGTTCACCTTCCAACATGACAACAACTCTAAGCACACAGCCAAACTCGACTGACTTGTAGAAGACTTGATGCTGTAATCGCTGCCAAAGGTGCTTCAACAAAGTACTAAGTAAATGTGTAAATGTGATATTTTTATTGTTTTATAAATTTGCTAAAATTTCGAAACATCTGTCATTGCTTTGTCATTATGGGGTGTGTATAGATTCTCTCTGTCTCTCGGTCTCCTTGTCTCCCCTCTCCTCCTCTCCTCTCGCTCTCTCCTCTTCTCTCTTTCTCCTCTTCTCTCTCTCTCTCTTTCTCCTCTCCTCCTCCTCTCTCTCTCTCTCTCTCTCTCTCTCTCTCTCTCTCTCTCTCTCTCTCTCTCTCTCTCTCTCTCTCTCTCTCTCTCTGTCTCCTCTCAATTCAATTCAAGGGGCTTTATTGGCATAGGAAACATGTGTTAACATTGCCAAAGCAAGTGAGGTAGATAATATACAAAAGTGAAATAAACAATAAAAATTAACAGTAAACATAACACATACAGAAGTCTCTCCTCCTCTCCCCTCTCTCTCCTCATAATTTTATCTCTCTCTCTCTCTCTCCCTCTCTCTCTCTCCTCCTCTCCTCTCTCTCCTCCTCTCCTCTCCTCTCTCTGTCTCTGTCTCTCTCCTCCTCTCCTCTCCTCTCTCTCTCTCTCTCTGTCTCTCTCCTCCTCTCCTCTCCTCTCCTCTCTCTCTCTCTCTCTCTCTCTGTCTCTCTCCTCCTCTCCTCTCCTCTCCTCTCTCTCTCTCTCTCTGTCTCTGTCTCTCTCCTCCTCTCCTCTCCTCTCTCTCTCTCTCTCTGTCTCTCTCCTCCTCTCCTCTCCTCTCTCTCTCTCTCTCTGTCTCTCTCCTCCTCTCCTCTCCTCTCTCTCTCTCTCTCTCTCTGTCTCTCTCCTCCTCTCCTCTCTCTCTCTGTCTCTCTCTCTGTCTCTCTCCTCCTCTCCTCTCTCTCTCTGTCTCTCTCTCTGTCTCTCTCCTCCTCTCCTCTCTCTCTCTCTGTCTCTCTCTTTCCTCCTCTCCTCTCTCTCTCTCTCTCTGTCTCTCTCTTTCCTCCTCTCCTCTCTCTCTGTCACCTCTCCTCCTCTCCTCTCTCTCTCTGTCTCTCTCTCTGTCTCTCTCCTCCTCTCCTCTCTCTGTCTCTCTCTCTGTCTCTCTCCTCCTCTCCTCTCTCTCTCTGTCTCTCTCCTCCTCTCATCTCTCTCTCTCTGTCTCTCTCTTTCCTCCTCTCCTCTCTCTCTCTCTCTCTGTCTCTCTCTTTCCTCCTCTCCTCTCTCTCTGTCACCTCTCCTCCTCTCTCTCTCTGTCTCTCTCTTTCCTCCTCTCCTCTCTCTCTCTGTCACCTCTCCTCCTCTCCTCTCTCTGTCTCTCTCTTTCCTCCTCTCTCTCTCTCTCTCTCTCTCTCTGTCTCTCTCCTCTCTCTCTCTCTCTCTCCTCTCTCTCTGTCACCTCTCCTCTCCTCTGTCTCTCTCTGTCTCCTCTCCTCTCCTCTGTCTCTCTCTGTCTCCTCTCCTCTCCTCTGTCTCTCTCTGTCTCCTCTCCTCTCTCTCTCCTCTTCTCTTGTTCTTCATGTCATGAAAATAGCTTGATGTTAAATCGCAGCCTTGTTTATCAGTAATGGAGCATAGTTTCTGCTTGAAGGAAAAGTCCTATTTTAGCAAAGCACCAAACCAGAAGAGCACATGTTCAATCTGTCAAGGAAATCTAACCACAAATCTGGAGGCGATTACAGACCAATCATAGCTATAATATCTAGTTACAGTATCTTGTGTTTGTGTGTGTGTGTGTCTGAGTCTCTGTCTGTGTGTTGTCCACTCTGCCAACATGTCATTAACTATGTGCCCTCTCCTTTACCTCTTCCAGTCATTGTGTGGTTGCTCGGTGACGGTGTCTACGATAGACGGGAAGACGTGTAACATGAAGATCACGGATGTGATAAAACCAGGCATGAGACAGACTGTAGCAGGACAGGGCCTCCCCTTACCCAAGAACCCCGAGCAGAGAGGTGACCTGGTGGTGGAGTTTGACGTGAACTTTCCTGAGAGTCTCCCCAGCAACGCCAAGGATGTCCTGAAGAGGCATTTACCTGCTTCCTAGAAGAACAGACACACGGAGAGACACGGAGAGACAGAGAGACACGGAGAGAAAGAGAGACATGGAGAGAAAGAGAGACAGACACACAGAGAGACACGGAGAGACAGAGAGACACGGAGAGACAGAGAGACACGGAGAGAAAGAGAGACAGACACACAGAGAGACACGGAGAGACAGAGAGACACGGAGAGAAAGAGAGACACGGAGAGAAAGAGAGACAGACACACAGAGAGACACGGAGAGACAGAGAGACACGGAGAGAAAGAGAGACAGACACACAGAGAGACATGGAGAGACAGAGAGACACGGAGAGAAAGAGAGACATGGAGAGAAAGAGAGACAGACACACAGAGAGACACGGAGAGACAGAGAGACACAGAGAGACAGAGAGACACGGAGAGAAAGAGAGACAGACACACAGAGAGACACGGAGAGACAGAGAGACACGGAGAGAAAGAGAGACACGGAGAGAAAGAGAGACAGACACACAGAGAGACACGGAGAGACAGAGAGACACGGAGAGAAAGAGAGACAGACACACAGAGAGACATGAAGAGACAGAGAGACACGGAGAGACAGAGAGACACGGAGAGACAGAGAGACACGGAGAGACAGAGAGACACGGAGAGAAAGAGAGACACGGAGAGAAAGAGAGACAGACACACAGAGAGACACGGAGAGAAAGAGAGACACAGAGAGAAAGAGAGACAGACACACAGAGAGACACGGAGAGACAGAGAGACACGGAGAGAAAGAGAGACACGGAGAGAAAGAGAGACAGACACACAGAGAGACACAGAGAGACATGGAGAGACAGAGAGACACGGAGAGACAGAGAGACACGGAGAGACAGAGAGACAGAGAGACACGGAGAGTCAGAGACACGGAGAGAAAGAGAGACACGGAGAGACAGAGAGACACGGGGAGACAGAGAGACACGGAGAGACAGAGAGACACGGGGAGACAGAGAGACACGGGGAGACAGAGAGACACGGGGAGACAGAGAGACACGGAGAGACAGAGAGACACGGAGTGACAGAGAGACAGAGAGACATGGGGAGACAGAGAGACATGGAGAGACAGAGAGACACAGGGAGACAGAGAGACACGGGGAGACAGAGAGACACCGAGAGAAAGAGAGACAGACATACAGAGAGACACGGAGAGACAGACACATGGAGAGACAGAGAGACACGGAGAGAAAGAGAGACACTGAGAGACACGGAGAGACAGAGAGACACGGAGAGAAAGAGAGACAGACATACAGAGAGACACGGAGAGACAGAGAGACACAGAGAGAAAGACACACAGAGAGACAGAGACACATAGAGAGACAGAGACACCCAGCGATAGAGACACACAGAGACAGACACAGAGAGACAGAGAGAGAGAGACAGAGAGAGAAAGAGAGAGACAGACACAGAGACAGAGAGAGAGAGACAGACACAGAGAGACAGAGAGAGAAAGAGAGAGACAGACACAGAGAGACAGAGAGAGAGAGAGACAGACACACAGAGAGAGAGACAAACACAGAGAGAGAGAGAGAGAGAGAGAGAGAGAGAGAGAGAGAGAGAGAGAGAAAGACAGACACACAGAGACAGACAGACAGACAGACAGACAGACAGACAGACAGACAGACAGACAGACAGACAGACAGACAGACAGACAGACAGACAGACAGACAGACAGACAGACAGACAGGCACACACAGGGAGACAGAGAAACACAGAGACACACAGACTGACAGACAGACACATACCTGGTGGATAGAAAGTGATGACATCAGGATGCCAGCTTACTCCTCTCTCCTTTAACCCTCTCTCTCTCTCCTCTCTCTTTCAACCCTCTCTCTCTCTCATCCTCCTCTCTCCCTCATCCTCCTCTCTCTCAATTCAATTCAATTCAATTCAAGGGCTTTATTGGCATGGGAAACATGTGTTAACATTGCCAAAGCAAGTGAGGTAGACAACATACAAAGTGAAAAGATACAAAGTTTAACCCTCTCTCTCTCCTCTCTCTTTCAACCCTCTCTATCTCTCATCATCCTCTTGCTCTCCTCTCTCTCTCTCTCTCTCCTCTTTCTTTGAACCTCCTCTCTCTCTCCTCTCTCACATCCTTCTCTCTCTCTCTCTCCTCTTTCTTTGAACCTCCTCTCTCTCTCCTCTCTCACATCCTTCTCTCTCTCTCTCTCCTCTTTCTTTGAACCTCCTCTCTCTCTCCTCTCTCTTTCAACCCTCTCTCTCTCTCATCCTCCTCTTGCTCTCCTCTCTCTCTCTCTCTCTCCTCTTTCTTTGAACCTCCTCTCTCATCCTCCTCTCTCTTTCAACCTCCTGTCTCCTCTTTCTCTCTCTCATCCTCCTCTCTCTCTCATCCTCCTCTCTCTCCTCTTTATTAACAGTAAACATTACACATACAGAAGTCTCTCCTCCTCACCTCTCTCTCTCCTCCTCTTCTTCTTCTCTCTCTCTCTCCTCTCTCTTTCAACCTCCTCTGTCTCCTCTTTCTCTCTCCCAACCTATTCTCTCTCTACTCTCTCTTTCTCTCTCTCTCTCCTCTCTCTCATCCTCCTCTCTCTCTCTCTCTCTCATCCACCTCGCTCTCTCCTCTCTCTTTCAACTTCCTCTCTCTCCTCTTTCTCTATCTCTCTCCTCTCTCTCTCATCCTTATGTCTCTCTTCTCTCTCTTTCAACCTCCTCACTCTCCTCTTTCTCTATCTCAACCTCCTCTATCGATCTATTTCTCTCTCATTCAACCTCCTCTCTCTCCTCTTTCTCTCTCATCCTCCTCTCCCTCTCTCTGTCTCTCTCTCCTCTCTCTCATCCTCCTCTCTCTCTCTCTTCTCTCCCTCTCATCCTCCTCTCTCCTCACACATGAGGACAATGATGACTGTTCACAGATCGAGGCCCTTTCTAAAGAATGTGCAATTAATATTTTTTATCTGTTTGGTGTTTTGTCTAAATACCGTGCATGCGGCAAAGTTGATATACGTGGAAGTAAATGTGTTAATATTTGACAGTAAACATTTGATTATTTGGGTCCTTCCCACATTCACCCCATGTTCCTTTCTGTTATGTCTCATTTGATTTGGGGTGTGTCCCAAATGGAACCCTATTCTGTTCATAGTGCACTATGTAGGGAATAGGGCCCCATAGGACTCTGGTCTAAAGTAGTGCACTATGTAGGGAATAGGGCCCCATAGGACTCTGGTCTAAAGTAGTGCACTATGTAGGGAATAGGGCCCCATAGGACTCTGGTCTAAAGTAGTGCACTATGTAGGGAATAGGGCCCTATAGGACTCTGGTCTAAAGTAGTGCACTATGTAGGGAATAGGGCCCCATAGGACTCTGGTATAAAGTAGTGCACTATATAGGGAATAGGGCCCCATAGGACTCTGGTCTAAAGTCGTGCACTATATAGGGAATAGGGTGCCGATTGGGACTAGACATAGTGTGTGCCACGGAATGTAACATTGATTATATACTGTAACATTGATTATATACTGTATAATGTAACACAAGACAAGGATGTAGAGATCTGAGGACCGATGGGGTTTGTTCACGAAGTAAATGACGTGGTTTATATTGTTCTGGGGGAGATTCACATTAAATGTAAAGTTCAAACAAAGTACTGTACATATTTTCATAATAAACATTTGTAACTCTGAAAGGCATACAGTACTTTACAAATAAAACATTTGGAAATCTCGTTTACACCTCGGAAAGAGCCACAATCATTTCAACACAAAACTCCGATGATATTTATCTTCAGGTTCTGTAACTACACTGTCTGAAGTATAATATAGTGTCAACACAGCCCAGTACACCAGTACAGGTCATGAGGAAATACATACAGCCTGTCTGTCTGTCTGTCTGTCTGTCTGTCTGTCTGTCTGTCTGTCTGTCTGTCTGTCTGTCTGTCTGTCTGTCTGTCTGTCTGTCTGTGTCTGTCTGTGTGTGTCTGTGTCTGTCTGTCTGTGTCTGTCTGTGTGTGTCTGTGTCTGTCTGTCTGTCTGTCTGTGTCTGTCTGTGTGTGTGTGTGTGTATGTCTGTCTGTGTCTGTCTGTATGTGTGTCTGTCTGTCTGTCTGTCTGTCTGTCTGTCTGTCTGTCTGTCTGTCTGTCTGTCTGTCTGTCTGTCTGTCTGTCTGTCTGTCTGTCTGTCTGTCTGTCTGTCTGTCTGTCTGTCTGTCTGTCTGTCTGTCTGTCTGTGTGTGTGTGTCTGTCTGTCTGTGTGTGTCTGTCTGTGTGTATGTCTGTCTGTGTGTCTGTCTGTGTGTGTGTGTGTGTGTGTGTGTGTGTGTGTGTGTGTGTGTGTGTGTGTGTGTGTGTGTGTGTGTGTGTGTGTGTGTGTGTGTGTGTGTGTGTGTGTGTGTGTGTGTGTGTGTCTGTCCAGCTGCAGTAACCAACGACTGGTTGTCTGTTCCTAACACATCAACAGTGTTCCTAACACATCAACAGTGTTCCTAACACAGAGACAGTGTTCCTAACACATCAACAGTGTTCCTAACACAGAGACAGTGTTCCTAACACAGAGACAGTGTTCCTAACACAGAGACAGTGTTCCTAACACAGAGACGAGCTGTTCCCCCAGGAGACACCACATCACTCAGCCAGATTTATAGGAGCTAAGTGTGGTTAACTGATTATATAGTACACCCTATTCCCTATATAGTGCACCTTATTCCCTATATAGTGCACACTATTCCCTATTTAGTGCACACTATTCCCTATATAGTGCACCCTATTCCCTATATAGTGCACACTATTCCCTATATAGTGCACCCTATATAGTGCACCATATTCCCCATATAGTGCACATTATTCCCTATATAGTACACCCTATTCCCTATATAGTGCACCCTATTCCCTACATAGTGCACCCTATTCCCTATATAATGCACCCTATTCCCTATATAGTGCACACTATTCCCTATATAGTACACCCTATTCCCTATATAGTGCACCCTATTACCTATATAGTGCACACTATTCCCTATATAGTGCACCCTATATAGTGCACCCTATTCCCTATATAGTGCACATTATTCCCTATATAGTACACCCTATTCCCTATATAGTACACCCTATTCCCTATATAGTACACCCTATTCCCTATATAGTACACTCTATTCCCTATATAGTACATCCTATTCCCTATATAGTACACCCTATTCCCTATATAGTACACTCTATTCCCTATATAGTACACCCTATTCCCTATATAGTGCACCCTATTCCCTATATAGTACACCCTATTCCCTATATAGTACACCCTATTCCCTATATAGTGCACCATGTTCCCTATATAGTGCACACTATTCCCTATATAGTACACCCTATTCCCTATATAGTATACTCTATTCCCTATATAGTGCACCCTATTCCCTATATAGTGCACATTATTCCCTATATAGTGCACCCTATTCCCTATATAGTGCACATTATTCCCTATATAGTGCACCCTATTCCCTATATAGTACACTCTATTCCCTATATAGTGCACCCTATTCCCTATATAGTGCACATTATTCCCTATGTAGTGCACCCTATTCCCTATATAGTGCACATTATTCCCTATATAGTGCACCCTATTCCCTATCAATGCGAGACCCAGATGCAGACACAGGAAGCAGGTGGTTGGAGTCTTATAGTGTTTATTCATCCAATGGGGGAAGGTCAGAGAATGGTCGTGGACGGGCAAAAAGGTCAAAACCAGATGAATTGACATGATTCATTTTAAGGATTTGCTAATAAAACAATATATATTTATAGGGCGAGGGAAGTTAAAATCAGCACATTCAACAAGGGAACTGTACGCAGCAGTTGTAACAGTTATAAGCACTTAGTAACAAAATGTGTCCTTTGGATGTGTGTTGTTTAGAGTAAAGAAGACGCGGTCTATGGCGCATATCTTCATGGCCCCACCGCTAGGACTCCTGCCCCCACCAAGCCTCCTTTCCCCGCACAGCATATTGAGACAGAGTCGCTATTGTTCACCGCGGAGCAGCCTGTGTGTGGACCGTGGAACAAGGAAGACACCGCGCCACACGGTCGTCACCTACCTGTTGAATATTACCTACTGTTTAATGATCGAGTCAGGTGTTGGGTTGACAACTTACTCACTGTCGGAGAACAAAGTCGAACCTGGGGATAAAGGATAGTCAGTCGAGTTTAGTCGAGGTAAAGGCGGAAGGAAGGAGGATTTGTGGAAGAGGTAGCCACTCCAATGTTTTAACCGGACAGACAGACCACCGGATTTATCAACAGACCAGAAACAGATTTATTGACGCCGCCACACGATGCCTTTAGGACTGAGACGAAAGAAGAACAAGTCGAGGGAGAGCTCGAACCTGGTGGAGAATGAGGAGGTCGGTGGACCCACCGGTGGGCGCTCCGTGAAGTCGACCGTAAACGGAGCGGGGCTCCCACCGCCACCTGCCAACCTGCGGCCCAAACTAGTGTTCCACACTCAGCTCGCCCACGGCAGCCCCACGGGAAGGATCGAGGGATTTAATAACGTCAAAGAACTCTACGGGAAAATAGCTGAGACGTTCAATTTAAGTCAACCGGAGGTAGGTTTTTATTTTAACAACTTTTGTAGTTCTAGACCAGTGGTCACCTACCTTTTCTGTGTCCAGGTCCATTTCTGAGGTAAAATACAAGCTGAGATCTACCGCTCAGATATTTAAAAAAAACATGACTTTAAAAAAATGAAGAACATTCACCAATTAAAACAGTTCTTTATCAATGAGTTTTGTGCAGCAGGCTACAAGCCCAATACATTATCACTGCATATTGGCTATGCTTGAATTGTTCTTCTCAGACCATTTTGAAATGATCTTTTAGATAATGTAGATATATGATCACACTTCAGTCTTCTAGCTGGTGGCGAAACTCAAGTCGAACTGCATTATTTCTGACTCGTGCACTAATTCATGCTGTTACTCCTATGACCAGAGAAAGTGAAATATTCAGCGATATTAAACAAAGAAACAATCCGATAACAATAACAACGGAAGCTTATCGGAACACCGGCCAGCGGTATGATACATGATGCACTTGACTTGCTCTCTGGGCCTGTCTCGGAGGCGGAAGTCTACCTTCAGACTCGTGAAATGCTTCAACATGGGAACACTGTACCTTCCCTGCGCTTGGCCTGCTAAATCAAGTGCACCTGCCGTCAACAACGCGAAACGAATAGTACAAATAGGAGGCTTTATCGTTGTTGTTTTTTTATGTTTGGTGATCGACTGGAATGCCTTGGAGACCGACCAGTCGATTGCGATCGACCGGGTGGTGACCACTGTTCTAGACGGATAAAAACAAATGCCAGGCCAGTTTAGTGGCCGCGGCGCAAGGTCCGAGCAGGGCCAGAACCCCACACCCTTTATGCTATATTTAATTTATCATTCCACCCATGAGGTCAAAAGAGCGTGATTTGGTCATTTGACTGCAGGAAAGGGCTACGCAATAAGGCTCGAGGGGGTTTGGTATATGGCCAATATACATACCACTGCTAAGGGCTGTTCATAAGCATGACGCAACACAGAGTACCTGGATATTGCCCCTTAGCCGCAATATAGTGGCCATATACCACAAACCCCCGTGGTGCCTTATTGCTATGATAAATTGGTTACCAAAGTATTTAGAACAGTACAATTTTTTTTGTGTCTAATATACATTGGCTTTCAGCCAATAAGCATTCAGGGCTCGAACCACCTGGTTTCTTATACATGAGGCTGAGAGAAAAATGTCCTGTTTTAAACCTCAATAATTCTTAAAAAGATGGGACAATTTCAACTTTCTTTCCACAAATATTTGTCTTGATTTTGATAGACCTAAGTATCAGCTGTCACACCATGTAAAAGAATAACCCCCTAATTTTGTACTAATTTCCCCATAAAATGCAACGATCTGGATTTATTTCAACTACGTCAGACCCACACCCAAAATGCATGCAAATTGTACAGTTATTGTCCAACAAGTGTTTAAAGGCCTTAATTGTTTAATTCTAATATTAGATTATTCAAATATGTAATACAAATCTCCAAACTTCTTTTTGCTTTGTTTTGTAGCACGATGAAATTTGTCAGGATTTTGGCACGATTTAGAACATAAAATATTTATAAAGTAAACATTAGGCTTATGTAACCGATATGAAATGGCTAGCTAGTTAGCGGTGGTGCATAGCTTTTCAATCGGTGACGTCACTCGCTCTGAGACCTTGAAGTAGTTTGTTCCCCCCTTTTCCCCCTTACATTTAACATTTACATTTAAGTCATTTAGCAGACGCTCTTATCCAGAGCGACTTACAAATTAAGGGGTCCTTAAGGGTATAGGTGGCCCTGCTCATTCCTGATTCATTTAGGATTTTAGACAAATATAACAGAGTTGACCAAATCAACAGACACATCTTGTAGGAATCACAGTTTTGAGAGAAATAGTATTTAAAGTCACAGGGGGCTATTGCAAGAAACTACATATGATCATTGTTCAGCTAATATCTATTATTGTCCGTTTTTAGAATTTTAAACACTTTTTTTTGGAAAGTTTGAAATTGGGATCCTTTGCTCTAGACAATGGCATTTCCAGGCATAGAGCCAACATGGAATTGAATAATATTCAAAGTATTTTAAAAATCCCCCCCGAAAAGTACAGTGCCTTTAGAAAGCAGTTTTAATACCCCCTTGACTTATTCCACATTTCTTTGGTGTTACAGCCTGAATTCAAAATGGATTAAACATCTGTTTCTCTCTCACCCATCTACACACAATACCACATAATGACAAAGTGAAAACATGTTTTATTTTTATTTTTAGCAAATTTATTGAAAATGAAATACAGAAATATCTCATTCATTTCATCAACCCTGGTTGAGAGAATGCCAAGAGTTTGCAAAGCTGTCATCAAGGCAAAGGGCGGCCACTTTGAAGAATATAAAACATAAAATATATTTTAATTTAACACTTTTTTACTTACTACATGATTCCATATGTGTTATTTCATAGTTTTGATGTCTTCACTATTATCATACAGTGTAGAAAATAGTAAAAAAATACAGAAAACCCCTGGAATGAGTAGGTGTGTCCAAACTTTTGACTGGTGCTATAAGTGTTCACTCCCATAAGTCGATACATGTTAGAATCACCTTTGGCAGCGATGACAGCTGTTGAGTCTTTCTGGGTGAGTCTCTAAGAGCTGTTGAGTCTTTCTGGGTGAGTCTCTAAGAGCTGTTGAGTCTTTCTGGGTGAGTCTCTAAGAGCTGTTGAGTCTTTCTGGGTGAGTCTCTAAGAGCTGTTGAGTCTTTCTGGGTGAGTCTCTAAGAGCTGTTGAGTCTTTCTGGGTGAGTCTCTAAGAGCTGTTGAGTCTTTCTGGGTGAGTCTCTAAGAGCTGTTGAGTCTTTCTGGGTGAGTCTCTAAGAGCTGTTGAGTCTTTCTGGGTGAGTCTCTAAGAGCTGTTGAGTCTTTCTGGGTGAGTCCTAAGAGCTGTTGAGTCTTTCTGGGTGAGTCTCTAAGAGCTGTTGAGTCTTTCTGGGTGAGTCTCTAAGAGCTGTTGAGTCTTTCTGGGTAAGTTTCTAAGAGCTGTTGAGTCTTTCTGGGTAAGTCTCTAAGAGCTGTTGAGTCTTTCTGGGTAAGTCTCTAAGAGCTGTTGAGTCTTTCTGGGTAAGTCTCTAAGAGCTGTTGAGTCTTTCTGGGTAAGTCTCTAAGAGCTGTTGAGTCTTTCTGGGTAAGTCTCTAAGAGCTGTTGAGTCTTTCTGGGTAAGTCTCTAAGAGCTGTTGAGTCTTTCTGGGTAAGTCTCTAAGAGCTGTTGAGTCTTTCTGGGTGAGTCTCTAAGAGCTGTTGAGTCTTTCTGGGTGAGTCTCTAAGAGCTGTTGAGTCTTTCTGGGTGAGTCCTAAGAGCTGTTGAGTCTTTCTGGGTAAGTCTCTAAGAGCTGTTGAGTCTTTCTGGGTAAGTCTCTAAGAGCTGTTGAGTCTTTCTGGGTAAGTCTCTAAGAGCTGTTGAGTCTTTCTGGGTAAGTCTCTAAGAGCTGTTGAGTCTTTCTGGGTGAGTCTCTAAGAGCTGTTGAGTCTTTCTGGGTAAGTCTCTAAGAGCTGTTGAGTCTTTCTGGGTAAGTCTCTAAGAGCTGTTGAGTCTTTCTGGGTGAGTCTCTAAGAGCTGTTGAGTCTTTCTGGGTGAGTCTCTAAGAGCTGTTGAGTCTTTCTGGGTAAGTCTCTAAGAGCTGTTGAGTCTTTCTGGGTAAGTCTCTAAGAGCTGTTGAGTCTTTCTGGGTAAGTCTCTAAGAGCTGTTGAGTCTTTCTGGGTAAGTCTCTAAGAGCTGTTGAGTCTTTCTGGGTAAGTCTCTAAGAGCTGTTGAGTCTTTCTGGGTAAGTCTCTAAGAGCTGTTGAGTCTTTCTGGGTAAGTCTCTAAGAGCTGTTGAGTCTTTCTGGGTGAGTCTCTAAGAGCTGTTGAGTCTTTCTGGGTGAGTCTCTAAGAGCTGTTGAGTCTTTCTGGGTAAGTCTCTAAGAGCTGTTGAGTCTTTCTGGGTGAGTCTCTAAGAGCTTTGCACAACTGGATTGTGTGACATTTGCTCATTATTCTTTTCAAAATTCTTCAAACTCGATCAAATTGGTTGTGGATCATTGCTAGACAACTATTTTCAGGTCTTGCAGGTGTATCTGAGGTTTTACTGGGTGGGATAACACCAGTCACAGGTGTATCTGAGGTGTACAGGTGTATCTGAGGTTTTACTGGGTGGGATAACACCAGTCACAGGTGTATCTGAGGTGTACAGGTGTATCTGAGGTTTTTGGGTGGGATAACACCAGTCACAGGTGTATCTGAGGTGTACAGCTGTATCTGAGGTTTTACTGGGTGGGATAACACCAGTCAGGTGTATCTGAGGTGTACAGGTGTATCTGAGGTTTTACTGGGTGGGATAACACCAGTCACAGGTGTATCTGAGGTGTACAGGTGTATCTGAGGTTTTACTGGGTGGGATAACACCAGTCACAGGTGTATCTGAGGTGTACAGGTGTATCTGAGGTTTTACTGGGTGGGATAACACCAGTCACAGGTGTATCTGAGGTGTACAGGTGTATCTGAGGTTTTACTGGGTGGGATAACACCAGTCACAGGTGTATCTGAGGTGTACAGGTGTATCTGAGGTTTTACTGGATGGGATAACACCAGTCACAGGTGTATCTGAGGTGTACAGGTGTATCTGAGGTTTTACTGGGTGGGATAACACCAGTCACAGGTGTATCTGAGGTGTACAGGTGTATCTGAGGTTTTACTGGGATAACACCAGTCACAGGTGTATCTGAGGTGTACAGGTGTATCTGAGGTTTTACTGGATGGGATAACACCAGTCACAGGTGTATCTGAGGTGCACAGGTGTATCTGAGGTTTTACTGGATGGGATAACACCAGTCACAGGTGTATCTGAGGTGTACAGGTGTATCTGAGGTTTTACTGGATGGGATAACACCAGTCACAGGTTTATCTGAGGTGTACAGGTGTATCTGATGTGTACAGGTGTATCTGAGGTTTTACTGGGTGGGATAACACCAGTCACAGGTGTATCTGAGGTGTACAGGTGTATCTGAGGTTTTACTGGATGGGATAACACCAGTCACAGGTGTATCTGAGGTGTACAGGTGTATCTGAGGTTTTACTGGATGGGATAACACCAGTCACAGGTGTATCTGAGGTGTACAGGTGTATCTGAGGTTTTACTGGGTGGGATAACACCAGTCACAGGTGTATCTGAGGTGTACAGGTGTATCTGAGGTTTTACTGGATGGGATAACACCAGTCACAGGTGTATCTGATGTTTTAGGGTTGTACCTACAGGTGGGCTGTGGTCTCTGTTTACACTACAGGACCAGAAGTATGTGGACACCTGCTCTTCGAACATCTCATTCCAAAATTATGGGCCTTCATTTGCAGTTGGTCTCCCCTTTGCTGCTATAACAGCCTCCACTCTTCTGGGAAGGCTTTCCACTAGATGTAGGAACATTGCTGCTATAACAGCCTCCACTCTCTTGGGAAGGCTTTCCACTAGATGTTGGAACATTGCTGCTATAACAGCCTCCACTCTTCTGGGAAGGCTTTCCACTAGATGTTGGAACATTGCTGCTATAACAGCCTCCACTCCTCTGGGAAGGCTTTCCACTAGATGTTGGAACATTGCTGCTATAACAGCCTCCACTCTTCTGGGAAGACTTTCCACTAGATGTTGGAACATTGCTGCTATAACAGCCTCCACTCTTCTGGGAAGGCTTTCCACTAGATGTTGGAACATTGCTGCTATAACAGCCTCCACTCTTCTGGGAAGGCTTTCCACTAGATGTTGGAACATTGCTGCTATAACAGCCTCCACTCTTCTGGGAAGGCTTTCCACTAGATGTTGGAACATTGCTGCTATAACAGCCTCCACTCTTCCGGGAAGGCTTTCCACTAGATGTTGGAACATTGCTGCTATAACAGCCTCCACTCTTCTGGGAAGGCTTTCCACTAGATGTTGGAACATTTCTGCTATAACAGCCTCCACTCTTCTGGCTTTCCACTAGATGTTGGAACATTGCTGCTATAACAGCCTCCACTCTTCTGGGAAGGTTTTCCACTAGATGTAGGAACATTGCTGCTATAACAGCCTCCACTCTTATGGGAAGGCTTTCCACTAGATGTTGGAACATTGCTGCTATAACAGCCTCCACTCTTCTGGGAAGGTTTTCCACTAGATGTTGGAACATTGCTGCTATAACAGCCTCCACTCTTCTGGGAAGGCTTTCCACTAGATGTAGGAACATTGCTGCTATAACAGCCTCCACTCTTCTGGTTTTCCACTAGATGTAGGAACATTTCTGCTATAACAGCCTCCACTCTTCTGGGAAGGCTTTCCACTAGATATTGGAACATTGCTGCTATAACAGCCTCCACTCTTCTGGGACGGCTTTCCACTAGATGTTGGAACATTGCTGCTATAACAGCCTCCACTCTTCTGGGACGGCTTTCCACTAGATGTTGGAACATTGCTGCTATAACAGCCTCCACTCTTCTGGCTTTCCACTAGATGTTGGAACATTGCTGCAGGGACTTGCTTCCATTCAGCCACAGGAGCATTAGTGATGTTGGGCTATTAGGCCTGGCTTGCAGTCGGCGTTCCAATTAATCCAAAAGGTTTTCAATGGGGTTGAGGTCACAGCTCTGTGCAGGTGAGGTGATGTGATGATTTGTTTCTATAGTCGGAAGGAAAAACTCCTGTCCCCTTCATAAAGGTCTTTATCAAGGGATGTTTTGTTTCTATAGTCGGAAGGAAAAACTCCTGTCCCCTTCATAAAGGTCTTTATCAAGGGATGTTTTGTTTCTATAGTCGGAAAGAAAAACTCCTGTCCCCTTCATAAAGGTCTTTATCAAGGGATGTTTTGTTTCTATAGTCGGAAGGAAAAACTCCTGTCCCCTTCATAAAGGTCTTTATCAAGGGATGTTTTGTTTCTATAGTCGGAAGGAAAAACTCCTGTCCCCTTCATAAAGGTCTTTATCAAGGGATGTTTTGTTTCTATAGTCAGAAAGAAAAACTCCTGTCCCCTTCATAAAGGTCTTTATCAAGGGATGTTTTGTTTCTATAGTCGGAAAGAAAAACTCCTGTCCCCTTCATAAAGGTCTTTATCAAGGGATGTTTTGTTTCTATAGTCGGAAAGAAAAACTCCTGTCCCCTTCATAAAGGTCTTTATCAAGGGATGTTTTGTTTCTATAGTCAGAAAGAAAAACTCCTGTCCCCTTCATAAAGGTCTTTATCAAGGGATGTTTTGTTTCTATAGTCGGAAAGAAAAACTCCTGTCCCCTTCATAAAGGTCTTTATCAAGGGATGTTTTGTTTCTATAGTCGGAAAGAAAACTCCTGTCCCCTTCATAAAGGTCTTTATCAAGGGATGTTTTGTTTCTATAGTCGGAAGGAAAAACTCCTGTCCCCTTCATAAAGGTCTTTATCAAGGGATGTTTTGTTTCTATAGTCGGAAGGAAAAACTCCTGTCCCCTTCATAAAGGTCTTTATCAAGGGATGTTTTGTTTCTATAGTCGGAAGGAAAAACTCCTGATCGAAAGAAATGTCCCTTTTCCTGAAGCGTTTTATTTGTGTCATTATCATACTGATCATCATGTAGGCATTACTCATTCTGAAGCACAGAGCATCCATGTCAATGATCAACCGGACTTAATGCTGTAGGGCTGTATTCGCTGTCAACCACCAGACCTACAGTACATGACCCGAACAGCTGTCAACCACCAGACCTACAGTACATGACCCGAACAGCTCTTCCTGTCAACAACCAGACCTACAGTACATGACCCGAACAGCTGTCAACAACCAGACCTACAGTACATGACCCTAACAGCTCTTCCTGTCAACAACCAGACCTACAGTACATGACCCTAACAGCTATTCATGTCCCAGTTCTTCTATAGCCTGTATACTGTCACCCATTGAGCATGTTTGGGATGCTCTGGATCAACGTGTACGACAGCACATTCCAGTTCCCGTCAATATCCAGTCAGACAGACAGACAGTCAGAATGACAATCAGTCAGACAGACAGTCAGTCAGTCACGCAGTCAGACAGTCAGACATACAGTCAGACAGACAGTCAGTCAGTCATGCAGTCAGACAGTCAGTCACGCAGTCAGACAGACAGTCAGTCAGTCAGACAGTCAGACAGACAGTCAGTCAGTCACGCAGTCAGACAGAAAGACAGACAGTCAGTCAGTCATGCAGTCATGCAGTCAGACAGTCAGACATACAGTAAGACAGTCGGTCACGCAGTAAGACAGTCGGTCAGTCAGTCAGACAGTCAGACAGTCAGTCACGCAGACAGTCAGTCAGTCAGTCATGCAGTCAGTCAGTCACGCAGACAGACAGTCAGTCAGTCAGTCAGTCATGCAGTCAGTCAGTCATGCAGTCAGTCAGTCACGCAGACAGACAGTCAGTCAGTCACGCAGACAGACAGTCAGTCAGTCAGTCAGTCATGCAGTCAGTCAGTCATGCAGTCAGTCAGTCACGCAGACAGACAGAGTCAGTCAGTCAGTCAGTCAGTCAGTCAGTCAGTCACAGTCAGACAGTCAGTCAGTCAGTCACGCAGTCAGTCAGTAAGACAGTCAATCACGCAGTAAGATAGTCGGTCAATGAATGATCAGATTCACCTGAACTTCCTTCATCTTGGCTGGGCAAATTAACACAGCATCTGTCATGTCAGCATATCATTGCACATCTAGGTCAGCCATTAGAAATATTCCATGGTTTTCTCATGAGATGAAGCAACAAAATTCCTTAAACAAGTTATATACAGTATTCAGTTAGTTAAATACAGTATTCAGTTAGTTATATACAGTATTCAGTTAGTTACATACAGTATTCAGTTAGTTATATACAGTATTCAGTTAGTTATATACAGTATTCAGTTAGTTAAATACAGTATTCAGTTAGTTATATACAGTATTCAGTTAGTTAAATACAGTATTCAGTTAGTTATATACAGTATTCAGTTAGTTACATACAGTATTCAGTTAGTTATATACAGTATTCAGTTAGTTATATACAGTATTCAGTTAGTTAAATACAGTATTCAGTTAGTTATATACAGTATTCAGTTAGTTAAATACAGTATTCAGTTAGTTAAATACAGTATTCAGTTAGTTATATACAGTATTCAGTTAGTTACATACAGTATTCAGTTAGTTATATACAGTATTCAGTTAGTTATATACAGTATTCAGTTAGTTATATACAGTATTCAGTTAGTTACATACAGTATTCAGTTAGTTACATACAGTATTCAGTTAGTTATATACAGTATTCAGTTAGTTACATACAGTATTCAGTTAGTTAAATACAGTATTCAGTTAGTTATATACAGTATTCAGTTAGTTATATACAGTATTCAGTTAGTTACATACAGTATTCAGTTAGTTACATACAGTATTCAGTTAGTTATATACAGTATTCAGTTAATTATATACAGTATTCAGTTAGTTATATACAGTATTCAGTTAGTTACATACAGTATTCAGTTAGTTATATACAGTATTCAGTTAGTTAAATACAGTATTCAGTTAGTTATATACAGTATTCAGTTAGTTATATACAGTATTCAGTTAATTATATACAGTATTCAGTTAGTTATATACAGTATTCAGTTAGTTACATACAGTATTCAGTTAGTTATATACAGTATTCAGTTAGTTACATACAGTATTCAGTTAGTTACATACAGTATTCAGTTAGTTATATACAGTATTCAGTTAATTATATACAGTATTCAGTTAGTTATATACAGTATTCAGTTAGTTACATACAGTATTCAGTTAGTTATATACAGTATTCAGTTAGTTACATACAGTATTCAGTTAGTTACATACAGTATTCAGTTAGTTATATACAGTATTCAGTTAGTTATATACAGTATTCAGTTAGTTACATACAGTATTCAGTTAGTTATATACAGTATTCAGTTAGTTATATACAGTATTCAGTTAGTTATATACAGTATTCAGTTAGTTATATACAGTATTCAGTTAGTTACATTATATATACAAAAGTATATGGACACCCCTTTCGAATTAGTGGATTCAGCTATTTCAGGCTCACCCGTTGCTGACAGGTGTATAAAATCGAGCACAATGCCATGCAATCTCCATAGACAAACATTGGCAGTGTAATGGTCTTACTGAAGAGCTCAGTCACTTTGGCATCGTCATAGGATGCCACGCTTCCAACAAGTCACTTCGTCAAAGTTCTGCCCTGCTGGAGCTGCCCCAGTCAACTGTAAGGGCTGTTATTGTGAAGTGGAAACGTCTAAGAGCAACAACAGCTCAGCCGCGAAGTGGTAGGCCACACAAGCTCACAGAACGGGACGGCGCTGAGCAGTACTGGTACCCTGTATATATAACCATGTTATTACCTCATACCCTGCACATCGACTCAGTACTGGTACCCTGTATATATAGCCATGTTATTACCTCATACCCTGTATATATAGCCATGTTATTACCTCATACCCTGTATATATAGCCATGTTATTACCTCATACCCTGCACATTGACTCAGTACTGGTACCCTGTATATATAGCCATGTTATTACCTCATACCCTGCACATCGACTCAGTACTGGTACCCTGTATATATAGCCATGTTATTACCTCATACCCTGCACATCGACTCAGTACTGGTACCCTGTATATATAGCCATGTTATTACCTCATACCCTGTATATATAGCCATGTTATTACCTCATACCCTGCACATCGACTCAGTACTGGTACCCTGTATATATAGCCATGTTATTACCTCATACCCTGCACATCGACTCAGTACTGGTACCCTGTATATATAGCCATGTTATTACCTCATACCCTACACATCGACTCAGTACTGGTACCCTGTATATATAGCCATGTTATTACCTCATACCCTGTATATATAACCATGTTATTACCTCATACCCTGTATATATAGCCATGTTATTACCTCATACCCTGCACATCGACTCAGTACTGGTACCCTGTATATATAACCATGTTGTTCTGAAGCCACTCCAGCATTGCTTTGGCTGTATGCTTGGGGTCATTGTCCTGTTGGAATGTAAATCTTCACCCCAGTCTAAGGTCGTTTGCTCTCTGAAGGTTCTCTTCAAGGATTTGCCTGTATTTGGCTCCATTCATGGTTCCCTCTGTCCTTATTAGTCTCCCAGTCCCTGCTGCTGAAATGCATCCCCATAGCATGATGCTGCCACCACCATGCTTCACGGTAGGGATGGTGTTAGACGGGTAATGAGCCGGAATAAGTCAATGGGTATGAATACTTTCCTATGGCACTGTACATTGTCCTGTATGGTTCAGTTGGTAGAGCATGGCGCTAGCACCGCCAGGGTTGTGAGTTCAGTTGGTAGAGCATGGCGCTAGCACCGCCAGGGTTGTGGGTTCAGTTGGTAGAGCATGGCGCTAGCACCGCCAGGGTTGTGGGCTCAGTTGGTAGAGCATGGCGCTAGCACCGCCAGGGTTGTGGGCTCAGTTGGTAGAGCATGGCGCTAGCACCGCCAGGGTTGTGGGCTCAGTTGGTAGAGCATGGCGCTAGCACCGCCAGGGTTGTGGGTTCAGTTGGTAGAGCATGGCGCTAGCACCGCCAGGGTTGTGGGCTCAGTTGGTAGAGCATGGCGCTAGCACCGCCAGGGTTGTGGGCTCAGTTGGTAGAGCATGGCGCTAGCACCGCCAGGGTTGTGGGCTCAGTTGGTAGAGCATGGCGCTAGCACCGCCAGGGTTGTGGGCTCAGTTGGTAGAGCATGGCGCTAGCACCGCCAGGGTTGTGGGCTCAGTTGGTAGAGCATGGCGCTAGCACCGCCAGGGTTGTGGGCTCAGTTGGTAGAGCATGGCGCTAGCACCTCCAGGGTTGTGGGCTCAGTTGGTAGAGCATGGCGCTAGCACCGCCAGGGTTGTGGGCTCAGTTGGTAGAGCATGGCGCTAGCACCACCAGGGTTGTGGGCTCAGTTGGTAGAGCATGGCGCTAGCACCGCCAGGGTTGTGGGCTCAGTTGGTAGAGCATGGCGCTAGCACCGCCAGGGTTGTGGGCTCAGTTGGTAGAGCATGGCGCTAGCACCGCCAGGGTTGTGGGCTCAGTTGGTAGAGCATGGCGCTAGCACCGCCAGGGTTGTGGGCTCAGTTGGTAGAGCATGGCGCTAGCACCGCCAGGGTTGTGGGCTCAGTTGGTAGAGCATGGCGCTAGCACCGCCAGGGTTGTGGGTTCAGTTGGTAGAGCATGGCGCTAGCACCGCCAGGGTTGTGGGCTCAGTTGGTAGAGCATGGCGCTAGCACCGCCAGGGTTGTGGGCTCAGTTGGTAGAGCATGGCGCTAGCACCGCCAGGGTTGTGGGCTCAGTTGGTAGAGCATGGCGCTAGGCCAGGGTTGTGGGCTCAGTTGGTAGAGCACCGCCAGGGTTGTGGGCTCAGTTGGTAGAGCATGGCGCTAGCACCGCCAGGGTTGTGGGCTCAGTTGGTAGAGCATGGCGCTAGCACCGCCAGGGTTGTGGGCTCAGTTGGTAGAGCATGGCGCTAGCACCGCCAGGGTTGTGGGATCAGTTGGTAGAGCATGGCGCTAGCACCGCCAGGGTTGTGGGCTCAGTTGGTAGAGCATGGCGCTAGCACCGCCAGGGTTGTGGGCTCAGTTGGTAGAGCATGGCGCTAGCACCGCCAGGGTTGTGGGCTCAGTTGGTAGAGCATGGCGCTAGCACCGCCAGGGTTGTGGGCTCAGTTGGTAGAGCATGGCGCTAGCACCGCCAGGGTTGTGGGCTCAGTTGGTAGAGCATGGCGCTAGCACCGCCAGGGTTGTGGGCTCAGTTGGTAGAGCATGGAGCTAGCACCGCCAGGGTTGTGGGCTCAGTTGGTAGAGCATGGCGCTAGCACCACCAGGGTTGTGGGCTCAGTTGGTAGAGCATGGCGCTAGCACCACCAGGGTTGTGGGTTCCATTCTTTGGGCCACCCATGTCCAAAATGTATGTTGTGCGTAGCATATTATAATAGATTACATTTTAGGTTCTAGAGTAGTTTTATTCATTTTGACAGACCCACATTGTCGGTTCTAGAGTAGTTTGATTTCGGTCTTGAATGAAATCAGACAGACTGTCAGGCCATGTTTTTTTTTACACCTTCCATGTCCATGTGCTCTACCTCCCTCAGTTCTACCTCCCTCAGTTCTACCTCCCTCAGTTCTACCTCCCACAGTTCTACCTCCCACAGTTCTACCTCCCTCAGTTCTACCTCCCACAGTTCTACCTCCCTCAGTTCTACCTCCCTCAGTTCTACCTCCCTCAGTTCTACCTCCCTCAGTTCTACCTCCCACAGTTCTACCTCCCTCAGTTCTACCTCCCTCAGTTCTACCTCCCTTAGTTCTACCTCCCACAGTTCTACCTCCATGTGCTCTAACTCCCTCAGTTCTACCTCCCTCAGTTCTACCTCCCTCAGTTCTACCTCCCTTAGTTCTACCTCCATGTGCTCTAACCCCCTCAGTTCTACCTCCCTCAGTTCTACCTTATCAAGGCATCAAGCTCATTGATGAACTCTCCGGGGAACCTGGAGGCGATAAATGATAAGGATGTTAAGCTTGAAAGGGCTAGTAACTGTGACAGCATGATTCAAAAGCGATAGACAGATGGGTAAGGGGGAGAAAGAGAGAATGACCACTTCCCTCTGCGCGCTGGGACCACCAGAGTAGGAGAGATGAGGAGCGTTTGTATGGTCTGTGCAGAGAGGAGAGAACAGGGATAAACAGACACATAGTTGACAGGCCACCACCCCGTCTCGATGTTCAGAAAGTTAAGCTAGTTCTACCTCCCTTAGTTCTACCTCCATGTGTTCTACCTCCCTCAGTTCTACCTCCCTTAGTTCTACCTCCATGTGTTCTACCTCCCTCAGTTCTAGCTCCCCCAGTTCTACCTCCCTCAGTTCTACCTCCCTTAGTTCTACCTCCATGTGCTCTAACTCCCTCAGTTCTACCTCCCTCAGTTCTACCTCCCTTAGTTCTACCTCCCTCAGGTCTACCTCCATGTGCCTCAGTTCTACCTCCATGTGTTCTACCTCCCTCAGTTCTACCTCCCTCAGTTCTACCTCCATGTTTTCTACCTCCCTCAGTTCTACCTCCCTCAGTTCTACCTCCATGTTTTCTACCTCCCTCAGTTCTACCTCCCTCAATCCTACCTCCCTCAGTTTTACCTCCATGTGCCTCAGTTCTACCTCCATGTGTTCTACCTCCCTCAGTTCTACCTCCCTCAGTTCTACCTCCCTCAGTTCTACCTCCATGTGTTCTACCTCCCTCAGTTCTACCTCCCTCAGTTCTACCTCCATGTGCCTCAGTTCTACCTCCATGTGTTCTACCTCCCTCAGTTCTACCTCCCTCAGTTCTACCTCCATGTGCCTCAGTTCTACCTCCATGTGTTCTACCTCCCTCAGTTCTACCTCCATGTGTTCTACCTCCCTCAGTTCTACCTCCCTCAGTTCTACCTCCCTCAGTTCTACCTCCATGTGCCTCAGTTCTACCTCCATGTGTTCTACCTCCCTCAGTTCTAGCCTGTGTGAGATGGCAGGACGTGGGAGAAAGAGGAGGGAGGTAGAGGGAGGAGAAGAGGGACAAGGGATGAGAGGAGGGAGGGAGGTGGATGTGTCCTTGTGAGTCAGGCCGGTAAAGTTCAGTTGTGTGTGTGTGTGTGTGTGTGTGTGTGTGTGTGTGTGTGTGTGTGTGTGTGTGTGTGTGTGTGTGTGTGTGTGTGTGTGCGTGCGTGCGTGCGTGCGTGCGTGCGTGCGTGTGCGTGTGCGTGTGTGTGTGTGTCAGGAGAGGCAGAGAACATTCTGTGCGAGAGAGAAGAGCTGGAGAAAGGATGAGAAGAGAGAGAGACATGAAAGAGAAGTGTCAGAGGGAGAGCGAGCATGAAGGCCCTGATTTCATTGACAGCGTATTCTACTGTTTGTCTCTCCCATGGCCTTCTGGGTAATGGCCTGACCTGCTACATGAGAACAGGTAGGAGGTAGGCATCACTCTCTCACAATTAAAATCTGTTGAATTTTAATGAGCCTCTAATTGTGTGAGAGAGAGAAGAGCTGGAGAAAGGAAGAGAAGAGAGATAGTCACGAATCAAACGTTTATATTTTCTAATGCACTGTACCTGTGAATGGCCCAGGATCCTTCATTCTATTCACACCCCCTCTCCTCTCTCTCTCTAATACTCCACCCCCTCTCCTCTCTCTCGCTCTTTCTTTTCCTCTCTCTCTCTAATACTCCACCCCCTCTCCTCTCTCTCGCTCTTTCTTTCCCTCTCTCTCTCTAATACTCCACCCTCTCTCTCTCTCTCTCTCTCTCTCTCTCTCTCTCTCTCTCTCTCTCTCTCTCTCTCTCTCTCTCTCTCTCTCTCTCTCTCTCTCTCATCACACTTGTGTTACCTCTGTTAGCATGTTGACATCACACTTGTCTTACCTCTGTTAGCATGTTGACATCACACTTGTCTTACCTCTGTTAGCATGTTGACATCACACTTGTCTTACCTCTGTTAGCATGTTGACATCACACTTGTCTTACCTCTGTTAGCATGTTGACATCACACTTGTCTTACCTCTGTTAGCATGTTGACATCACACTTGTCTTACCTCTGTTAGCATGTTGACATCACACTTGTCTTACCTCTGTTAGCATGTTGACATCACACTTGTCTTACCTCTGTTAGCATGTTGACATCACACTTGTCTTACCTCTGTTAGCATGTTGACATCACACTTGTCTTACCTCTGTTAGCATGTTGACATTACACTTGTCTTACCTTTATTTATTTCACCTTTATTTAACCAGGTATTCATATATATATATAACCCTAACCCTTTATTTAACCAGGTATTTATATATATATATAATAACCCTAACCCTTTATTTAACCAGGTATTCATATATATATAACCCTAACCCTTTATTTAACCAGGAATTTATATATATAACCCTAACCCTTTATTTAACCAGGTATTTATATATAACCCTAACCCTTTATTTAACCAGGAATTTATATATATAACCCTAACCCTTTATTTAACCAGGTATTTATATATATATAACCCTTTATTTAACCAGGTATTTATATATATATATAACCCTAACCCTTTATTTAACCAGGTATTTATATATATATATATAACCCTAACCCTTCATTTAACCAGGTATTTATATATATATATAACCCTAACCCTTTATTTAACCAGGAATTTATATATATAACCCTAACCCTTTATTTAACCAGGAATTTATATATAACCCTAACCCTTTATTTAACTAGGTATTTATATATATAACCCTAACCCTTTATTTAACTAGGTATTTATATATATAACCCTTTATTTAACCAGGTATTTATATATATATATAACCCTAACCCTTCATTTAACCAGGTATTTATATATATATAACCCCAACCCTTTATTTAACCAGGAATTTATATATATAACCCTAACCCTTTATTTAACCAGGTATTTATATATAACCCTAACCCTTTATTTAACCAGGAATTTATATATATAACCCTAACCCTTTATTTAACCAGGTATTTATATATATATATAACCCTTTATTTAACCAGGTATTTATATATATATATAACCCTAACCCTTTATTTAACCAGGTATTTATATATATATAACCCTTTATTTAACCAGGTATTTATATATATATAACCCTAACCCTTTATTTAACCAGGTATTTATATATATATAACCCTTTATTTAACCAGGTATTCATATATATATCAAATCAAATCAAATGTATTTATATAGCCCTTCGTACATCAGCTGATATCTCAAAGTGCTGTACAGAAACCCAGCCTAAAACCCCAAACAGCAAGCAATGCATCATTTACATTTACATTTACATTACATTTAAGTCATTTAGCAGACGCTCTTATCCAGAGCGACTTACAAATTGGTGCATTCACCTTATGACATCCAGTGGAACAGCCACTTTACAATAGTGCATCTAAATCTTTTAAAGGGGGGGGGTGAGAAGGATTACTTTATCCTATCCTAGGTATTCCTTAAAGAGGTGGGGTTTCAAGTGTCTCCGGAAGGTGGTGATTGACTCCGCTGTCCTGGCGTCGTGAGGGAGGTTGTTCCACCATTGGGGGGCCAGAGCAGCGAACAGTTTTGACTGGGCTGAGTGGGAGCTGTACTTCCTCAGTGTTAGGGAGGCGAGCAGGCCAAAGGTGGATGAACGCAGTGCCCTTGTTTGGGTGTAGGGCCTGATCAGAGCCTGGAGGTACTGAGGTGCCGTTCCCCTCACAGCTCCGTAGGCAAGCACCATGGTCTTGTAGCGGATGCGAGCTTCAACTGGAAGCCAGTGGAGAGAGCGGAGGAGCGGGGTGACGTGAGAGAACTTGGGAAGGTTGAACACCAGACGGGCTGTGGCGTTCTGGATGAGTTGTAGGGGTTTAATGGCACAGGCAGGGAGCTCAGCCAACAGCGAGTTGCAGTAATCCAGACGGGAGATGACAAGTGCCTGGGTGAGGACCTGCGCCGCTTCCTGTGTGAGGCAGGGTCGTACTCTGCGGATGTTGTAGAGCATGAACCTACAGGAACGGGCCACCGCCTTGATGTTAGTTGAGAACGACAGATATATATATAACCCTTTATTTAACCAGGTACTTATATATATATAACCCTTTATTTAACCAGGTATTTATATATATATATATCCCTAACCCTTTATTTAACCAGGTATTTATATATATAACCCTTTATTTAACCAGGTATTTATATATATAACCCTAACCCTTTATTTAACCAGGTATTTATATATATATAACCCTAACCCTTTATTTAACCAGGTATTTATATATATAACCCTTTATTTAACCAGGTATTTATATATATAACCCTAACCCTTTATTTAACCAGGTATTTATATATATAACCCTAACCCTTTATTTAACCAGGTAGGCCAGTTGAGAACATGTTCTTCATTTACAACTGCGACCTGGCCAAGTTAAAGCAAAGTAGTGTGACACAGACAACAACACAGAGTTACACATGGAGTAAACAAACATACAGTCAATAATACAATAGAAAAGTATATACGTATACAGTGTGTGCAAATGAGGTAAGATTAGGGAGGTAAGACAATAAATAGCTCATAGTGGTGAAATAATTACAATTTAGCAATTAAACACTGGAGTGATATACAGTGCCTTGCGAAAGTATTCGGCCCCCTTGAACTTTGCGACCTTTTGCCACATTTCAGGCTTCAAACATAAAGATATAAAACTGTATTTTTTTGTGAAGAATCAACAACAAGTGGGACACAATCATGAAGTGGAATGACATTTATTGGATATTTCAAATGTTTTTAACAAATCAAAAACTGAAAAATTGGGCATGCAAAATTATTCAGCCCCTTTACTTTCAGTGCAGCAAACTCTCTCCAGAAGTTCAGTGAGGATCTCTGAATGATCCAATGTTGACCTAAATGACTAATGATGATAAATACAATCCACCTGTGTGTAATCAAGTCTCTGTATAAATGCTCCTGCACTGTGATAGTCTCAGAGGTCCGTTAAAAGTGCAGAGAGCATCATGAAGAACAAGGAACACACCAGGCAGGTCCGAGATACTGTTGTGAAGAAGTTTAAAGCCGGATTTGGATACAAAAAGATTTCACAAGCTTTAAACATCCCAAGGAGCACTGTGCAAGCGATAATATTGAAATGGAAGGAGTATCAGACCACTGCAAATCTACCAAGACCAGGCCGGCCCTCTAAACTTTCAGCTCATACAAGGAGAAGACTGATCAGAGATGCAGCCAAGAGGCCCATGATCACTCTGGATGAACTACAGAGATCTACAGCTGAGGTGGGAGACTCTGTCCATAGGACAACAATCAGTCGTATATTGCACAAATCTGGCCTTTATGGAAGAGTGGCAAGAAGAAAGCCATTTCTTAAAGATATCCATAAAAAGTGTCGTTTAAAGTTTGCCACAAGCCACCTGGGAGACACACCAAACATGTGGAAGAAGGTGCTCTGGTCAGATGAAACCAAAATTGAACTTTTTGGCAACAATGCAAAACATTATGTTTGGTGTAAAAGCAACACAGCTCATCACCCTGAACACACCATCCCCACTGCCAAACATGGTGGTGGCAGCATCATGGTTTGGGCCTGCTTTTTTTCAGCAGGGACAGGGAAGATGGTTAAAATTGATAGGAAGATGGATGGAGCCAAATACAGGACCATTCTGGAAGAAAACCTGATGGAGTCTGCAAAAGACCTGAGACTGGGATGGAGATTTGTCTTCCAACAAGACAATGATCCAAAACATAAAGCAAAATCTACAATGGAATGGTTCAAAAATAAACATATCCAGGTGTTAGAATGGCCAAGTCAAAGTCCAGACCTGAATCCAATCGAGAATCTGTGGAAAGAACTGAAAACTGCTGTTCACAAATGCTCTCCATCCAACCTCACTGAGCTCGAGCTGTTTTGCAAGGAGGAATGGGAAAACATTTCACTCTCTCGATGTGCAAAACTGATAGAGACATACCCCAAGCGATTTACAGCTGTAATCGCAGCAAAAGGTGGCGCTACAAAGTATTAACTTAAGGGGGCTGAATAATTTTGCACGCCCAATTTTTCAGTTTTTGATTTGTTAAAAAAGTTAATGTCGTTCCACTTCATGATTGTGTCCCACTTGTTGTTGATTCTTCACAAAAAATACAGTTTTATATCTTTATGTTTGAAGCCTGAAATGTGGCAAAAGGTCGCAAAGTTCAAGGGGGCCAAATACTTTCGCAAGGCACTGTATGTGCAGAAGGTGAATGTGCAAGTAGAGATACTGGGGTGCAAAGGAGCAAAAAAAAAAAATAACAACATGGGGATGAGGTAGTTGGGTGGGCTATTTACAGATGGGCTATGTACAGGTGCAGTGATCTGTGAGCTGCTCCGACAGCTGATGCTTAAAGTTAGTGAGGGAGATATGAGTCTCCAGCTTCAGTGATTCTTGCAATTCGTTCCAGTCTTTGGCAGCAGAGAACTGGAAGGAAAGGCGGCCAAATGAGGATTAGTCTTTGGGGGTGACCAGTGAAATATACCTGCTGGAGCGTGTACTATGGTTGGGTGTTGCTATGGTGACCAGTGAGCTGAGATAAGGCGGGGTTTTACCTAGCAAAGACTTATAGATGACTTGGAGCCAGTGGGTTTGGCAGCGAATATGTAGTGAGGACCAGCCAACGAGAGCATACAGGTCGCAGTGGTGGGTAGTATATGGGGCTTTGGTGACAAAACGGATGGCACTGTGATAGACTGCATCCAGTTTGCTGAGTAGAGTGTTGGAGGCTATTTTATAGATGACATCACTGAAGTCAAGGATCGGTAGGATGGTCAGTTTTATGAGGGTATGTTTGGCAGCATGAGTGAAGGATGCTTTGTTGTGCAATAGGAAGCAGGTTCTAGATTTGGATTGGAGATGCTTAATGTGAGTGTGGAAGGTGAGTTTACAGTCTAACCAGACCCCTAGGTATTTGTAGTTGCCCACATATTCTAAGTCAAAACCGTCCAGAGTAGTGATGCTGGGCGGGCAGGCAGGTGTAGGCAGCGATCGGTTGGAAAGCATGCATTTAGTTTTACTTGCATTTAAGAGCAGTTAGAGGCCACGGAAGGAGAGTTGTATGGCATTGAAGCCCCTCTGTAGGTTTGTTAACACATTGTCCAAAGAAGGGCCAGAAGTTTACAGAATAGTGTCGTCTGCGTAGAGGTGGATCAGAGAATCACCAGCAGCAAGAGCGACATCATTGATGTATACAGAGAAAAGAGTCGGCCCGAGAATTGAACCCTGTGGCACCCCCATAGAGTGCCAGACGTCCGGACAACAGGCCCTCCGATTTGACACACTGAACTCTGTCTGAGAAGTAGTTGGTGAACCAAGCGAGGCAGTCATTTGAGAAACCAAGGCTGTTGAGTCTGCCGATAAGAATGTGGTGATTAACAGAGTCGAAAGCCTTGGCCAGGTCGATGAATACGGCTGCACAGTAATGTCTCTTATCAATGGCTGTTATGATATCGTTTAGGACCTTGAGCGTGGCTGGGGTGCACCCATGACCAGCTCGGAAAACAGATTGCATGGTGGGATTTCGAAATGGTTGGTAATCTGTTTGTTAACTTGGCTTTCGAAGGCTTTAGAAAGGCAGGGTAGAATAGATATAGGTCTGTAGCAGTTTGGGTCTAGAGTGTCTCCCCTTTGCAGCAACTTTCCAATCTTTGTGAATCTCAGACGATACTAAAGAGAGGTTGAACAGGCTAGTAATAGGGGTTGCAACAATTGCGGCGGATCATGTGGGGGGTGCAGTGCTGTTGACCGGGGTAGGAGTAGCCAGGTGGACAGCATGGCCGGCGGTAGAACCATGATTCTTGAAATTCTCGATTATGGTGGATTTATCAGTGGAGACAGTGTTTCCTATCCTCAGAGCAGTGGGCAGCTGGGAGGTGCTCTTATTCTCTATGGACTTTACAGTGTCCCAGAACTTTTTAGAGTTTATGCTTCAGGATGCAAATTCTGCCTCTGTTGACATCACACTTTTCTAAAACCCCAGAAGTAATGGAGTTTGACCTCATTTAAATCAAATCAAACTTTATTTGTCACATGCACCGAATACAACAGGTGTAGTAGACCTTACAGTGAAATGCTGAATACAACAGGTGTAGTAGACCTCACAGTGAAATGCTGAGTACAACAGGTGTAGTAGACCTCACAGTGAAATGCTGAATACATACAACAGGTGTAGTAGACCTTACAGTGAAATGCTGAATACAACAGGTGTAGTAGACCTTACAGTGAAATGCTGAGTACAACAGGTGTAGTAGACCTTACAGTGAAATGCTGAATACAACAGGTGTAGTAGACCTCACAGTGAAATGCTGAATACAACAGGTGTAGTAGACCTCACAGTGAAATGCTGAATACAACAGGTGTAGTAGACCTTACAGTGAAATGCTGAATACAACAGGTGTAGTAGACCTCACAGTGAAATGCTGAATACAACAGGTGTAGTAGACCTTACAGTGAAATGCTGAATACAACAGGTGTAGTAGACCTCACAGTGAAATGCTGAATACAACAGGTGTAGTAGACCTCACAGGGAAATGCTGAATACAACAGGTGTAGTAGACCTCACAGTGAAATGCTGAATACAACAGGTGTAGTAGACCTCACAGTGAAATGCTGAATACAACAGGTGTAGTAGACCTCACAGTGAAATGCTGAATACAACAGGTGTAGTAGACCTCACAGTGAAATGCTGACTACAACAGGTGTAGTAGACCTCACAGTGAAATGTTGAATACAACAGGTGTAGTAGACCTTACAGTGAAATGCTGAATACAACAGGTGTAGTAGACCTCACAGTGAAATGCTGACTACAACAGGTGTAGTAGACCTTACAGTGAAATGTTGAATACAACAGGTGTAGTAGACCTTACAGTGAAATGCTGAATACAACAGGTGTAGTAGACCTTACAGTGAAATGTTGAATACAACAGGTGTAGTAGACCTCACAGTGAAATGCTGACTACAACAGGTGTAGTAGACCTCACAGTGAAATGCTGAATACAACAGGTGTAGTAGACCTCACAGTGAAATGCTGAATACAACAGGTATAGTAGACCTCACAGTGAAATGTTGAATACAACAGGTGTAGTAGACCTCACAGTGAAATGTTGAATACAACAGGTGTAGTAGACCTCACAGTGAAATGCTGAATACAACAGGTGTAGTAGACCTCACAGTGAAATGCTGAATACAACAGGTGTAGTAGACCTCACAGTGAAATGCTGAATACAACAGGTGTAGTAGACCTCACAGTGAAATGCTGAATACAACAGGTGTAGTAGACCTCACAGTGAAATGCTGAATACAACAGGTGTAGTAGACCTCACAGTGAAATTCTGAATACAACAGGTGTAGTAGACCTCACAGTGAAATGCTGAATACAACAGGTGTAGTAGATCTCACAGTGAAATGCTGAATACAACAGGTGTAGTAGACCTCACAGTGAACTGCTGAATACAACAGGTGTAGTAGACCTCACAGTGAAATGCTGAATACAACAGGTGTAGTAGACCTCACAGTGAAATTCTGAATACAACAGGTGTAGTAGACCTCACAGTGAAATGCTGAATACAACAGGTGTAGTAGACCTCACAGTGAAATGCTGAATACAACAGGTGTAGTAGACCTCACAGTGAACTGCTGAATACAACAGGTGTAGTAGACCTCACAGTGAAATGCTGACTACAACAGGTGTAGTAGACCTCACAGTGAAATGCTGAATACAACAGGTGTAGTAGACCTCACAGTGAAATGCTGAATACAACAGGTGTAGTAGACCTCACAGTGAAATGTTGAATACAACAGGTGTAGTAGACCTCACAGTGAAATGTTGAATACAACAGGTGTAGTAGACCTCACAGTGAAATGCTGAATACAACAGGTGTAGTAGACCTCACAGTGAAATGCTGAATACAACAGGTGTAGTAGACCTCACAGTGAAATGCTGAATACAACAGGTGTAGTAGACCTCACAGTGAAATGCTGAATACAACAGGTGTAGTAGACCTCACAGTGAAATGCTGAATACAACAGGTGTAGTAGACCTCACAGTGAAATTCTGAATACAACAGGTGTAGTAGACCTCACAGTGAAATGCTGAATACAACAGGTGTAGTAGACCTCACAGTGAAATGCTGAATACAACAGGTGTAGTAGACCTCACAGTGAACTGCTGAATACAACAGGTGTAGTAGACCTCACAGTAAAATGCTGACTTACAAGCCCTTAACCAACAACGCTTTAAGAAGTTGATTAATTTTTTTTTATAATAAGTGTCAAATAAGACATACATAGTTCCTGGGCTGCTAGCCCGGGTCAGTATGGGTCAGTATGGTTCAGTACGGGTCAGTACGGGTCAGTACGGGTCAGTACGGGTCAGTATGGGTCAGTATGGGTCAGTACGGGTCAGTACGGGTCAGTATGGGTCAGTGGGACAGGAAGAACACTTGTCTTATAGTTCCTGGGCTGTAGCCCGGGTCAGTATGGGTCAGTACGGGTCAGTATGGGTCAGTATGGGTCAGTACGGGTCACTACGGGTCAGTATGGGTCAGTATGGGTCAGTATGGGTCAGTACGGGTCAGTATGGGTCAGTATGGGTCAGTATGGGTCAGTACGGATCAGTACGGGTCAGTATGGGTCAGTACGGGTCAGTATGGGTCAGTATGGGTCAGTACGGGTCAGTACGGGTCAGTATGGGTCAGTACGGGTCAGTATGGGTCAGTACGGGTCAGTATGGGTCAGTATGGGTCAGTACGGGTCAGTGGGACAGTATGGGTCAGTACGGGTCAGTACGGGTCAGTATGGGTCAGTATGGGTCAGTACGGGTCAGTATGGGTCAGTATGGGTCAGTGGGACAGGAAGAACACTTGTCTTATAGTTCCTGGGCTGTAGCCCGGGTCAGTATGGGTCAGTATGGGTCAGTACGGGTCAGTATGGGTCAGTATGGGTCAGTACGGGTCAGTATGGGTCAGTATGGGTCAGTATGGGTCAGTACGGGTCAGTATGGGTCAGTATGGGTCAGTGGGACAGGAAGAACACTTGTCTTATAGTTCCTGGGCTGTAGCCCGGGTCAGTATGGGTCAGTATGGGTCAGTACGGGTCAGTACGGCTCAGTATGGGTCAGTATGGGTCAGTACGGGTCAGTATGGGTCAGTATGGGTCAGTGGAACAGGAAGCTAATTGCTTCTGATGGCTTCTTATGGACGGTGAGAAGAGTGGACAGTTTACTGTCACAGACTGACCTGTAATAAATAGATACAGTTGAAGTGGGAAGTTTACATACACCTTAGCCAAATACATTTAAACTCAGTTTTTCACAATTCCTGACATTTAATCCTTGTAAAAATTCCCTGTTTTTAGGTCAGTTGGGATCAACACTTTATTTTAAGAACGTGAAATGTCAGAATAATAGTAGAGAGAATGATTTATTTCAGCTTTTATTTATTTCATCACATTCCCAGTGGGTCAGAAGTTTACATACACTCAATTAGTATTTGGTAGCATTGCCTTTAAATTGTTTAACTTGAGTCAAATGTTTTGGGTAGCCTCCCACAAGCTTCCCACAATAAGTTGGGTGAATTTTGGCCCATTCCTCCTGACAGAGCTGGTGTAACTGAGTCAGGTTTGTAGGCCTCCTTGCTCACACACGCTTTTTCAGTTCTGCCCACAAATGTTCTATGGGATTAATGTCAGGGCTTTGTGATGGCCACTCCAATACCTTGACTTTGTTGTCCTTAAGCCATTTTGCCTCAACTTTGGAAGTATGCTGTGCCCTGGACACCATTTGTGAATTGATTGCCCCCCATCTAACATCTTCAGAGTTTGTTCTGTTAGGTGACCTAAACACTGTAAACTCTCCTTCCAGACTCATATCAAACATCTCCAATCAAAAATCAAATCAAGAGTCGGCTTTCTATTCCGCAACAAAGCCTCCTTCACTCACGCCGCCAAACTTACCCTAGTAAAACTGACTATCCTACCGATCCTCGACTTCGGCGACGTCATCTACAAAATTGCTTCCAACACTCTACTCAGCAAACTGGATGCAGTTTATCACAGTGCCATCCGTTTGGTCACTAAAGCACCTTATACCACCCACCACTGCGACTTGCATGCTCTAGTCGGCTGGCCCTTACATATTCGTCGCCAGGCCCACTGGCTCCAGGTCATCTACAAGTCCATGCTAGGTAAAGCTCCGTAGCACGCGCTCCAGCAGGTGTATCTGTCATGTTTTGTCATTTATTATCATGTCTTGTCCCTGTGCTTCCCATTCTATTCGTTTCCCTCTGCTGGTCTTATTAGGTTCTTTCCCTCTTTCTAGCCCTCTCTCTCCCCCTCCCTCTCTCACTCTCTCGCTCTCTCTTCTCTCTATCGTTCCGTTCCTGCTCCCAGCTGTTCCTATTCCCCTAATCATCATTTAGTCTTCCCACACCTGTTCCCGATCCTTTTCCCTGATTAGAGTCCCTATTTCTCTCCTTGTTTCCCGTACCTGCCCTGTCGGATCCTCATTTATAATTCACCGTGCTGTGTCTATGTTTTGCCCTGTCGTGTCGTGTTTCCCTCAGATGCTGCGTGGTGAGCAGGTGTCTGAGTCTGCTAGGTTCAAGTGCCTTCCCGAGGCAACCTGCAGTTCTCGATCAAGTCTCCAGTCTGTTCTCGTCTTTACGTGTAGTATTATGCTTTTTGTTTTGTAAAGTTTATTCTGGATTAAATACTCTGTTTTCGCCAAGTCGCTTTTGGGTCCTCATTCACCAGCATGACAGAAGGATCCGACCGAGGAATGGACCCAGCGACTACAGACGCTCGTAACACTGCCGTCGAGATCCAAGGAGCCATGCTCGGCAGACACGAGCAGGAATTGTCTGCTGCTCGCCATGCCGTGGAGAGCCTGGCCGCTCAGGTTTCCGACCTCTCTGGACAGTTCCAGAGTCTTCGTCTCGTGCCACCTGTTACTTCCTGGCCTGCCGAGCCTCCAGAACCTAGGGTTAATAACCCACCTTGCTACTCCGGGCAGCCCACTGAGTGCCGCTCCTTTCTCACCCAGTGTGAGATTGTGTTCTCTCTCCAACCCAACACATACTCTAGAGAGAGAGCTCGGGTTGCTTACGTCATTTCACTCTTTACTGGCCGGGCCCGAGAGTGGGGCACAGCTATCTGGGAGGCAAGGGCTGATTGTTCTAACAATTACCAGAACTTTAAAGAGGAGATGATTCGGGTTTTTGACCGTTCAGTTTTTGGTGGGGAGGCTTCTAGGGTCCTGGCTTCCCTATGCCAAGGTGATCGATCCATAACGGATTACTCTATAGAGTTTCGTACTCTTGCTGCCTCTAGTGACTGGAACGAGCCGGCGCTGCTCGCTCGTTTTCTGGAGGGACTCCACACAGTGGTCAAAGATGAGATTCTCTCTCGGGAGGTTCCTTCCAGTGTGGACTCTTTGATTGCTCTCGCCATCCGCATAGAACGACGGGTAGATCTTCGTCACCAGGCTCGTGGAAGAGAGCTCGCATCAACGGTGTTTCCCTGCTCCGCATCGCAACCATCTCCCTCCTCTGGCTCTGAGACTGAGCCCATGCAGCTGGGAGGGATTCGCATCTCGACTAAGGAGAGGGAACGGAGGATCACCAACCGCCTGTGCCTCTATTGCGGATTTGATGGACATTTTGTTAATTCATGTCCAGTAAGAGGCCAGAGCCCATCAGTAAGCGGAGGGCTACTGGTGAGCGCTACTACTCAGGTCTCTTCATCTAGATCTTGTACTACTATGTCGGTCCATCTACGCTGGACCGGTTCGGGTGCTACATGCAGTGCCTTGATTGACTCTGGGGCTGAGGGTTGTTTCATGGACGAAGCATGGGTTCGGAAACATAACATTCCTTTCAGACAGTTAGACAAGCCTACGCCCATGTTTGCCTTAGATGGTAGTCATCTTCCCAGTATCAGATTTGAGACACTACCTTTAACTCTCACAGTATCTGGTAACCACAGTGAGACTATTTCTTTTTTGATTTTTCGTTCACCTTTCACACCTGTTGTTTTGGGTCATCCCTGGCTAGTATGTCATAATCCTTCTATTAATTGGTCTTGTAATTCTATCCTATCCTGGAACGTATCTTGTCATGTGAAGTGCTTAATGTCTGCCATCCCTCCCATTTCTTCTGTCCCCACTTCTCAGGAGGAACCTGGCGATTTGACAGGAGTGCCGGAGGAATATCATGATCTGCGCACGGTCTTCAGTCGGTCCCGAGCCAACTCCCTTCCTCCTCACCGGTCGTATGATTGTAGTATTGATCTCCTTCCGGGGACCACTCCTCCTCGGGGTAGACTATACTCTCTGTCGGCTCCCGAACGTAAGGCTCTCGAGGATTATTTATCTGTGTCTCTTGACGCCGGTACCATAGTGCCTTCTTCCTCTCCGGCCGGGGCGGGGTTCTTTTTGTTAAGAAGAAGGACGGTACTCTGCGCCCCTGCGTGGATTATCGAGGGCTGAATGACATAACGGTTAAGAATCGTTATCCGCTTCCCCTTATGTCATCAGCCTTCGAGATTCTGCAGGGAGCCAGGTGCTTTACTAAGTTGGACCTTCGTAACGCTTACCATCTCGTGCGCATCAGAGAGGGGGACGAGTGGAAAACGGCGTTTAACACTCCGTTAGGGCATTTTGAGTACCGGGTTCTGCCGTTTGGTCTCGCCAATGCGCCAGCTGTTTTTCAGGCATTAGTTAATGATGTTCTGAGAGACATGCTGAACATCTTTGTTTTTGTCTATCTTGACGATATCCTGATTTTTTCACCGTCACTCGAGATTCATGTTCAGCACGTTCGACGTGTCCTACAGCGCCTTTTAGAGAATTGTCTCTACGTAAAGGCTGAGAAGTGTTCTTTTCATGTCTCCTCCGTTACTTTTCTCGGTTCCGTTATTTCCGCTGAAGGCATTCAGATGGATTCCGCTAAGGTCCAAGCTGTCAGTGATTGGCCCGTTCCAAGGTCACGTGTCGAGTTGCAGCGCTTTTTAGGTTTCGCTAATTTCTATCGGCGTTTCATTCGTAATTTCGGTCAAGTTGCTGCCCCTCTCACAGCTCTTACTTCTGTCAAGACGTGTTTTAAGTGGTCCGGTTCCGCCCAGGGAGCTTTTGATCTTCTAAAAGAACGTTTTACGTCCGCTCCTATCCTCGTTACTCCTGACGTCACTAGACAATTCATTGTCGAGGTTGACGCTTCAGAGGTAGGCGTGGGAGCCATTCTATCCCAGCGCTTCCAGTCTGACGATAAGGTTCATCCTTGCGCTTATTTTTCTCATCGCCTGTCGCCATCTGAGCGCAACTATGATGTGGGTAACCGTGAACTGCTCGCCATCCGCTTAGCCCTAGGCGAATGGCGACAGTGGTTGGGGGGCGACCGTTCCTTTTGTCGTTTGGACAGACCATAAGAACCTTGAGTACATCCGTTCTGCCAAACGACTTAATGCCCGTCAAGCTCGTTGGGCGTTGTTTTTCGCTCGTTTCGAGTTTGTGATTTCTTACCGTCCGGGTAGCAAGAACACCAAGCCTGATGCCTTATCCCGTCTGTTTAGTTCTTCTGTGGCTTCTACTGATCCCGAGGGGATTCTTCCTTATGGGCGTGTTGTCGGGTTGACAGTCTGGGGAATTGAAAGACAGGTTAAGCAAGCACTCACGCACACTGCGTCGCCGCGCGCTTGTCCTAGTAACCTCCTTTTCGTTCCTGTTTCCACTCGTCTGGCTGTTCTTCAGTGGGCTCACTCTGCCAAGTTAGCTGGTCATCCCGGTGTTCGAGGCACTCTTGCGTCTATTCGCCAGCGATTTTGGTGGCCGACTCAGGAGCGTGACACGCGCCGTTTCGTGGCTGCTTGTTCGGACTGCGCGCAGACTAAGTCGGGTAACTCTCCTCCTGCCGGTCGTCTCAGACCGCTCCCCATTCCTTCTCGACCATGGTCTCACATCGCCCTAGACTTCATTACCGGTCTGCCTTTGTCTGCGGGGAAGACTGTGATTCTTACGGTTGTCGATAGGTTCTCTAAGGCGGCACATTTCATTCCCCTCGCTAAACTTCCTTCCGCTAAGGAGACGGCACAAATCATTATCGAGAATGTGTTCAGAATTCATGGCCTCCCGTTAGACGCCGTTTCAGACAGAGGCCCGCAATTCACGTCACAATTTTGGAGGGAGTTCTGTCGTTTGATTGGTGCGTCCGTCAGTCTCTCTTCCGGGTTTCATCCCCAGTCTAACGGTCAAGCAGAGAGGGCCAATCAGACGATTGGTCGCATACTACGCAGCCTTTCTTTCAGAAACCCTGCGTCTTGGGCAGAACAGCTCCCCTGGGCAGAATACGCTCACAACTCGCTTCCTTCGTCTGCTACCGGGTTATCTCCGTTTCAGAGTAGTCTGGGTTACCAGCCTCCTCTATTCTCTTCCCAGCTTGCCGAGTCCAGCGTTCCCTCCGCTCAAGCGTTTGTCCAACGTTGTGAGCGCACCTGGAGGAGGGTGAGGTCTGCACTTTGCCGCTACAGGGCACAGACTGTGAGAGCCGCCAATAAACGCAGGATTAAGAGTCCTAGGTATTGTTGCGGCCAGAGAGTGTGGCTTTCCACTCGCAACCTTCCTCTTACGACAGCTTCTCGTAAGTTGACTCCGCGGTTCATTGGTCCGTTCCGTGTCTCCCAGGTCGTCAATCCTGTCGCTGTGCGACTGCTTCTTCCGCGACATCTTCGTCGCGTCCATCCTGTCTTCCATGTCTCCTGTGTTAAGCCCTTTCTTCGCACCCCCGTTCGTCTTCCCTCCCCCCTCCCGTCCTTGTCGAGAGCGCACCTATTTACAAGGTACATAAGATCATGGACATGCGTTCTCGGGGACGGGGTCACCAATACTTAGTGGATTGGGAGGGTTACGGTCCTGAGGAGAGGAGTTGGGTTCCGTCTCGGGACGTGCTGGACCGTTCGCTCATTGATGATTTCCTCCGTTGCCGCCAGGATTCCTCCTCGAGTGCGCCAGGAGGCGCTCGGTGAGTGGGGGGGTACTGTCATGTTTTGTCATTTATTATCATGTCTTGTCCCTGTGCTTCCCATTCTATTCGTTTCCCTCTGCTGGTCTTATTAGGTTCTTTCCCTCTTTCTAGCCCTCTCTCTCCCCCTCCCTCTCTCACTCTCTCGCTCTCTCTTCTCTCTATCGTTCCGTTCCTGCTCCCAGCTGTTCCTATTCCCCTAATCATCATTTAGTCTTCCCACACCTGTTCCCGATCCTTTTCCCTGATTAGAGTCCCTATTTCTCTCCTTGTTTCCCGTACCTGCCCTGTCGGATCCTCATTTATAATTCACCGTGCTGTGTCTATGTTTTGCCCTGTCGTGTCGTGTTTCCCTCAGATGCTGCGTGGTGAGCAGGTGTCTGAGTCTGCTAGGTTCAAGTGCCTTCCCGAGGCAACCTGCAGTTCTCGATCAAGTCTCCAGTCTGTTCTCGTCTTTACGTGTAGTATTATGCTTTTTGTTTTGTAAAGTTTATTCTGGATTAAATACTCTGTTTTCGCCAAGTCGCTTTTGGGTCCTCATTCACCAGCATGACAGTATCTCACTGATCGTCCCTAAATCCAACACCTCATTTGGCCGCCTTTCCTTCCAGTTCTCTGCTGCCTGTGACTGGAACGAATTGCAAAAATCGCAAAAATCCCTTAAGTTGGAGACTTTTATCTCCCTCACCAACTTCAAACATCTGCTATCTGAGCAGCTAACCGATCGCTGCAGCTGTACATAGTCTATCGGTAAATAGCCCACCAGATTTACCTACCTCATTCCCATACTGTTTTTATACTGTTTTTATTGATTTACTTTTCTGCTCTTTTGCACACCAATATCTCTACCTGTACATGACCATCTGATCATTCATCACTCCAGTGTTAATCTGCAAAATTGTAATTATTCGCCTACCTCCTCATGCCTTTTGCACACATTGTATATAGACTCCCCTTTTTTTCTACTGTGTTATTGACTTGTTAATTGTTTACTCCATGTGTAACTCTGTGTTGTCTGTTCACACTGCTATGCTTTATCTTGGCCAGGTCGCAGTTGCAAATGAGAACTTGTTCTCAACTAGACTACCTGGTTAAATAAAAGGTGAAATAAAAAAATAAAAAATGCTTGGGTTCATTGCCCATATGGAAGACCCATTTGTGACCAAGCTTTAACTTCCTGACTGATGTCTTGAGATGTTGCTTCAATAAATCCACATACTTTTCCTCCCTCGTGATGCCATCTGTTTTGTGAAGTGCACCAGTCCCTCCTGCAGCAAAGCACCCCCACAACATGATGCTGTCACCACCATGCTTCACGGTTGGGATGTTGTTCTTCAGCTTGCAAGCCTCCCCCTTTTTCCTCCAAACATAACGATGGTCATTATGGCCAAACAGTTATATTTTTGTTTCATCAGACCAGAGGACATTTCTCCAAAAAGTACGATCTTTGTCTCCATGTGCAGTTGCAAACTGTAGTCTGGCTTTTTTATGGCGGTTTTGGAGCAGTGGCTTCTTCCTTGCTGAGCAGCCTTTCAGGTTATGTTGATATAGGACTCGTTTTACTGTGGATATAGATACTTTTGTACCTGTTTCCTCCAGCATCTTCACAAGGTCCTTTGCTGTTGTTCTGGGATTGATTTGCACTTTTCGCCCCAAAGTACGTTCATCTCTAGGAGACAGAATGTGTCTCCTTCCTGAGCGGTATGACGGCTGTGTGGTCCCATGGTGTTTATACTTGCGCACTGTTGTTTGTACAGATGAACGTGGTACTGTTTGGAAATTTCTCCCAAGGATGAACCAGACTTGTGGAGGACTACAATTTTTTTTCTGAGGTCTTGGCTGATTTCTGTTGGTTTCCCCAAAATGTCAAGTAAAGAGGCACTGAGTTTGAAGGTAGGCCTTGAAATACATCCACAGGTACTGTCATGTTTTGTCTTATATTGTCTTGTCATTTTGCTTTTCCTTCTGTTTGTTTTCCCCCTGCTGGTCTTTTTAGGTTCGTTCCCCTTTTTCTCTCTCCCTTCCTCTCTCTCTTCTCTCTATCGTTCTGTTCCTGCTCCCAGCTGTTCCTATTCCCCTAATCAATCATTTAGTCTTCCCACACCTGTTCCCTATCTTTTCCCCTGATTAGAGTCCCTATTTCTCCCCTTGTTTTCCGTTCCTGTCCTGTCGGATCCTTGTATATTGTTCACCGTGCTGTGTCTTTGTATCGCCGTGTCGTGTTTTCCTCAGATGCTGCGTGGTGAGCAGGTGTCTGAGTCTGCTACGGTCAAGTGCCTTCCCGAGGCAACCTGCAGTTTATTATCGAGTCTCCAGTCTGTTCTCGTGATTACGAGTGGAATTGTTTATTATACTTTATTTACCGCTCCGATTTGTCTAGGAGTATTGCTTTTTCCTTAAACTGGATTAAAGACTCTGTTTTCGCCAAGTCGCTTTTGGGTCCTCATTCACCTGCATAACAGGTACACCTCCAATTGACTCAAATGATGTCAATTAGCCTATTAGAAGCTTCTAAAGCCATGACATCATTTTCTGGAATTTTCCAAGCTGTTTAAAGGCACAGTCAACATAGTGTATGTAAACTTCTGACCCACTGGAATTGTGATACAGTGAATTATAAGTGAAATAATCTGTCTGTAAACACAAATTAGTTTTACATCCCTGTTAGTGAGCATTTATCCTTTGCCAAGATAATCCATCCACCTGAGAGTTGTGGCATATCAAGAAGCTGATTAAACAGCATGATCATTACACAGGTGCACCTTGTGCTGGGGACAATAAAAAACAACTCTAAAATGTGCAGGTTTGTCACAACACAGATGTCTCAAATTTTGAAGGCAATTAATATGCTGATTGCTGGAATGTTGATGTTAATAAGCCTCCTCCAACGTCCTTTTAGAGAATTAACCACGCCAGCCCAGGACCTTAACATCCGGCTTCTTCCCCAGCGGGATAGTCTGAAACCAGCCACCCAGACTCTTGATAAAACTGTGGGTTTACACAAACAAAGAATTTCTGCACAAACTGTCAGTAAAACGTCTCAGGGAAGCTCATCTGCGTGCTCGTCATCCACATCAGGGTCTTGATCTGACTGCATTTCAGCCTCAATGGGCAAATGTTCACCTTCGATGGCCACGGGCAGGTTAGAGAAGCTCTTCACCGATGAATCGCGGTTTCAACTGTACCGGCCAAATGGCCGACAGCGTGTCGGCGAGCGGTTTGTTGATGTCCACGTTGTGAACAGAGTGCCCCATGGTGGCGTATGGTATGGACAGCGAACACAACTGCATTTTATTGATGGCAATTTGAATGCACAGAGATACCGTGATGAGATCCTGAGGACCATTGTCGTACCATTCATCCACCTTCACCTCGTGTTTCAGCATGATAATGCACTGCACCATGTCACAAGGATCTGGACACAATTCCTGGAAGCTGAAAATGTCCCAGTTCTTCCATGGCCTGCATACTCACCAGACATGTCACCCATTGAGCATGTTTGGGATGCTCTGGATCGACATGTACGACAGTGTGTTCCAGTTCCCGCCAATATTCAGCAACTTCACACAGCCATTGAAGAGGAGTGGGACAACATGCCACAGGCCACAATCAACAGCCTGATCAACTCCATGAAGGAGATGTTGCGCTGCATGAGGAGGCAAATGGTCACACCAGATACTGACTGGTTCTGATCCAAACCCCTACCTCTTTATTAAAGGTATCTGTGACCAACAGATGCAGATCTGTATTCCCAGTCATGTGAAATCCATAGATTAGAGCCAAATTAATTTATTTTATTTGACTGATATCCTAATATGAACTCAGTAAAATCTTTGAAATTGTTACATGTTGCGTTTATATTTTTGTTCAGTGTTATGTTGTGTTCTCATAGAACTGATATGTTTCATCAGTATTTAATATGAAGTTTATCTCATCAATACCTCTCAACATTAATATGTCTCTCCCTCCCCAGACAGGTCCTGTTCATTAATCTGTCTGTCTGTCTGTCTGTCTGTCTGTCTGTCTGTCTGTCTGTCTGTCTGTCTGTCTGTCTGTCTGTCTGTCTGTCTGTCTGTCTGTCTGTCTGTCTGTCTGTCTGTCTGTCTGTCTGTACCTCCCCAGATCTGGTTCATTAATCTGTCTGTCTGTCTGTCTGTCTGTCTGTCTGTCTGTCTGTCTGTCTGTCTGTCTGTCTGTCTGTCTGTCTGTCTGTCTGTCTGTCTGTCTGTCTGTCTGTCTGTCTGTCTGTCTGTCTGTCTGTCTGTCTGTCTGTCTGTCTGTCTCCCCAGATCTGGTTCATTAATCTGTCTGTCTGTCTGTCTGTCTGTCTGTCTGTCTGTCTGTCTGTCTGTCTGTCTGTCTGTCTGTCTGTCTGTCTGTCTGTCTGTCTGTCTGTCTGTCTGTCTGTACCTCCCCAGATCTTGTTCATTAATTTGTCTGTCTGTCTGTCTGTCTGTCTGTCTGTCTGTCTGTCTGTCTGTCTGTCTGTCTGTCTGTCTGTCTGTCTGTCTGTCTGTCTGTCTGTCTGTCTGTCTGTCTGTCTGTCTCCCCAGATCTTGTTCATTAATTTGTCTGTCTGTCTGTCTGTCTTGTCTGTCTGTCTGTCTGTCTGTCTGTCTGTCTGTCTGTCTGTCTGTCTGTCTGTCTGTCTGTCTGTCTGTCTGTCTGTCTGTCTGTCTGTCTGTCTGTCTGTCTGTCTGTCTGTACCTCCCCAGATCCTGTTCATTAATTTGTCTGTCTGTCTGTCTATCCCTCCCCAGATCCTATTCTGTACATTGAACACCCATAAGATCGACATGGAGAAGCTGCTTGGTGGTCAGATCGGCCTGGAGGACTTTATATTCGCCCACATTAAAGCCATTAAGAAGGAGGTGGAGGTGTTTAAGTCAGAGGACGCCCTGGGCCTCACCATCACAGACAACGGGGCGGGATACGCCTTCATCAAGGTATGTAGGAGTTCATCTGTTGATACGATCGTCCGTCCGTCCGCCCTGTCTGTCTGTCTGTCTGTCTGTCTGTCTGTCTGTCTGTCTGTCTGTCTGTCTGTCTGTCTGTCTGTCTGTCTGTCTGTCTGTCCCTCCCCAGATCCTGTTCACTTTATCTGTCCGTCTGTCTATCGTTTACCAATAATCTAACAGTCAATCAATCGAATAGATTGAATCAATGAAATCAATCAATTTATTGAATTGTATCTCATATATTATACAATGGTTGAATCATTAAAGGCCCAGTGCAGTCAAACACTATAACGATACAGGGCCCAGATGCAGTCAAACACTATAACGATACAGGGCCCAGATGCAGTCAAACACTATAACGATACAGGGCCCAGATGCAGTCAAACACTATAACGATACAGGGCCCAGATGCAGTCAAACACTATAACGATACAGGGCCCAGATGCAGTCAAACACTATAACGATACAGGGCCCAGATGCAGTCAAACACTATAATTATACAGGACCCAGATGCAGTCAAACACTATAACGTTACAGGGCCCAGATGCAGTCAAACACTATAACGATACAGGGCCCAGATGCAGTCAAACACTATAACGATATAGGGCCCAGATGCAGTCAAACACTATAACGATACAGGGCCCAGATGCAGTCAAACACTATAACGATACAGGGCCCAGATGCAGTCAAACACTATAATTATACAGGACCCAGATGCAGTCAAACACTATAACGTTACAGGGCCCAGATGCAGTCAAACACTATAACGATACAGGGCCCAGATGCAGTCAAACACTACAGGGCCCAGATGCAGTCAAGGGCCCAGATGCAGTCAAACACTATAACGATACAGGGCCCAGATGCAGTCAAACACTATAACGATACAGGGCCCAGATGCAGTCAAACACTATAACGATACAGGGCCCAGATGCAGTCAAACACTATAACGATACAGGGCCCAGATGCAGTCAAACACTATAACGATACAGGGCCCAGATGCAGTCAAACACTATAGGGCCCAGATGATACAGGGCCCAGATGCAGTCAAACACTATAACGATACAGGGCCCAGATGCAGTCAAACACTATAATTATACAGGACCCAGATGCAGTCAAACACTATAACGATACAGGGCCCAGATGCAGTCAAACACTATAACGATACAGGGCCCAGATGCAGTCAAACACTATAACGATACAGGGCCCAGATGCAGTCAAACACTATAACGATACAGGGCCCAGATGCAGTCAAACACTATAACGATACAGGGCCCAGATGCAGTCAAACACTACAGGGCCCAGATGCAGTCAAACACTATAACGATACAGGGCCCAGATGCAGTCAAACACTATAACGATACAGGGCCCAGATGCAGACACTGGAGGCAGATGTTTAGAGTCTCTGATATTTATTATAAAACAAGGGGCAGGAAAGAGACGGGCCGTGGACAGGCAAAATATCAGAACCAGGTCAGAGTCCAGGAAGTACAGAGTGGCAGGTAGGCTGAATGGTCAGGCAGACGGGCTCAGTGTCAGGGCAGGCTGAATGGTCAGGCAGGCGGGCTCAGTGTCAGGACAGGCTGAATGGTCAGGCGGGCGGGCTCAGTGTCAGGACAGGCTGAATGGTCAGGCGGGCGGGCTCAGTGTCAGGACAGGCTGAATGGTCAGGCGGGCGGGCTCAGTGTCAGGACAGGCTGAATGGTCAGGCGGGCGGGCTCAGTGTCAGGACAGGCTGAATGGTCAGGCAGGCAGGCTCAGTGTCAGGACAGGCTGAATGGTCAGGCAAGCGGGCTCAGTGTCAGGACAGGCTGAATGGTCAGGCAGGCGGGCTCAGTGTCAGGGCAGGCTGAATGGTCAGGCAGGCGGGCTCAGTGTCAGGGCAGGCTGAATGGTCAGGCAGGCGGGCTCAGTGTCAGGACAGGCTGAATGGTCAGGCAGGCGGGCTCAGTGTCAGGACAGGCTGAATGGTCAGGCAGGCGGGCTCAGTGTCAGGGCAGGCTGAATGGTCAGGCAGGCGGGCTCAGTGTCAGGGCAGGCTGAATGGTCAGGCAGGCGGGCTCAGTGTCAGGGCAGGCTGAATGGTCAGGCAGGCGGGCTCAGTGTCAGGACAGGCTGAATGGTCAGGCAGGCGGGCTCAGTGTCAGGGCAGGCTGAATGGTCAGGCAGGCGGGCTCAGTGTCAGGACAGGCAAAGGCCAGAACCGGGAGGACTAGAACAACAGAGACTTGGAAAAAGCAGGAGCACGGAAAAACACGCTGGTTGACTTGACGTGACAAGACGAACTGGCAACAAACAAACAGAGAACACAGGACTAAATACCCAGTGGGGAAAACGGGTGACACCTGGAGGTGAGTGAAGACAATCACAAAGACAGGTGAAACAGATCAGGGCGTCACAAGAACATGATTTTCCTGCATTTTATATGCTGTATATTTCCACACTATCAGGTTGGAATAATACTGGGAAATTGTCCCACTCAGACCCTCTCTACCAATAACAGCTAGGTTCCCTCCCCACTCAGACCCTCTCTACCAATAACAGCTAGGTTCCCTCCCCACTCAGACCCTCTCTACCAATAACAGCTAGGTTCCCTCCCCACTCAGACCCTCTCTACCAATAACAGCTAGGTTCCCTCCCCACTCAGACCCTCTCTACCAATAACAGCTAGGTTCCCTCCCCACTCAGACCCTCTCTACCAATAACAGCTAGGTTCCCTCCCCACTCAGACCCTCTCTACCAATAACAGCTAGGTTCCCTCCCCACTCAGACCCTCTCTACCAATAACAGCTAGGTTCCCTCCCCACTCAGACCCTCTCTACCAATAACAGCTAGGTTCCCTCCCCACTCAGACCCTCTCTACCAATAACAGCTAGGTTCCCTCCCCACTCAGACCCTCTCTACCAATAACAGCTAGGTTCCCTCCCCACTCAGACCTCTCTACCAATAACAGCTAGGTTCCCTCCCCACTCAGAACCTCTCTACCAATAACAGCTAGGTTCCCCCCCACTCAGACCCTCTCTACCAATAACAGCTAGGTTCCCTCCCCACTCAGACCCTCTCTACCAATAACAGCTAGGTTCCCTCCCCACTCAGAACCTCTCTACCAATAACAGCTAGGTTCCCTCCCCACTCAGACCCTCTCTACCAATAACAGCTAGGTTCCCTCCCCACTCAGAACCTCTCTACCAATAACAGCTAGGTTCCCTCCCCACTCAGACCCTCTCTACCAATAACAGCTAGGTTCCCTCCCCACTCAGACCCTCTCTACCAATAACAGCTAGGTTCCCTCCCCACTCAGACCCTCTCTACCAATAACAGCTAGGTTCCCTCCCCACTCAGACCCTCTCTACCAATAACAGCTAGGTTCCCTCCCCACTCAGACCCTCTCTACCAATAACAGCTAGGTTCCCTCCCCACTCAGACCCTCTCTACCAATAACAGCTAGGTTCCCTCCCCACTCAGACCCTCTCTACCAATAACAGCTAGGTTCCCTCCCCACTCAGACCCTCTCTACCAATAACAGCTAGGTTCCCTCCCCACTCAGACCCTCTCTACCAATAACAGCTAGGTTCCCTCCCCACTCAGACCCTCTCTACCAATAACAGCTAGGTTCCCTCCCCACTCAGACCCTCTCTACCAATAACAGCTAGGTTCCCTCCCCACTCAGACCCTCTCTACCAATAACAGCTAGGTTCCCTCCCCACTCAGACCCTCTCTACCAATAACAGCTAGGTTCCCTCCCCACTCAGACCCTCTCTACCAATAACAGCTAGGTTCCCTCCCCACTCAGACCCTCTCTACCAATAACAGCTAGGTTCCCTCCCCACTCAGACCCTCTCTACCAATAACAGCTAGGTTCCCTCCCCACTCAGACCCTCTCTACCAATAACAGCTAGGTTCCCTCCCCACTCAGACCCTCTCTACCAATAACAGCTAGGTTCCCTCCCCACTCAGACCCTCTCTACCAATAACAGCTAGGTTCCCTCCCCACTCAGACCCTCTCTACCAATAACAGCTAGGTTCCCTCCCACTCAGACCCTCTCTACCAATAACAGCTAGGTTCCCTCCCCACTCAGACCCTCTCTACCAATAACAGCTAGGTTCCCTCCCCACTCAGACCCTCTCTACCAATAACAGCTAGGTTCCCTCCCCACTCAGACCCTCTCTACCAATAACAGCTAGGTTCCCTCCCCACTCAGACCCTCTCTACCAATAACAGCTAGGTTCCCTCCCCACTCAGACCCTCTCTACCAATAACAGCTAGGTTCCCTCCCCACTCAGACCCTCTCTACCAATAACAGCTAGGTTCCCTCCCCACTCAGACCCTCTCTACCAATAACAGCTAGGTTCCCTCCCCACTCAGACCCTCTCTACCAATAACAGCTAGGTTCCCTCCCCACTCAGACCCTCTCTACCAATAACAGCTAGGTTCCCTCCCCACTCAGACCCTCTCTACCAATAACAGCTAGGTTCCCTCCTCCACTCAGACCCTCTCTACCAATAACAGCTAGGTTCCCTCCCCACTCAGACCCTCTCTACCAATAACAGCTAGGTTCCCTCCCCACTCAGACCCTCTCTACCAATAACAGCTAGGTTCCCTCCCCACTCAGACCCTCTCTACCAATAACAGCTAGGTTCCCTCCCCACTCAGACCCTCTCTACCAATAACCTAGGCTAGGTTAAGTAATCCCTCCCACTCAGACCCTCTCCCTAAGTTTTAGATGCACTATTGTTAGTGACCTCCCACTGGATGTCATAACAAGGTGAATGCACCAGACCCTTCTACCAATAACAGCTCTGGATAAGAGCGTCTACCAATAAAATGACTTAAATGTTAAATGTAAATGTAACAGCTAGGTTCCCTCCCCACTCAGACCCTCTCTACCAATAACAGCTAGGTTCCCTCCCCACTCAGACCCTCTCTACCAATAACAGCTAGGCTCCCTCCCCACTCAGACCCTCTCTACCAATAACAGCTAGGTTCCCTCCCCACTCAGACCCTCTCTACCAATAACAGCTAGGCTCCCTCCCCACTCAGACCACCCCCAGACAGTCCGAGCAAAATTCTTGCTTTTAGAAATGATTCATGATTGTTGAAGAGATGCAAGTTTAGTACTCCTTAAGGTCAGAGTTTTCCACCAACGTCTTGCATAGAGAGAGAGAAACCGATTGCTCCAAGGCGCCACCTTGTGTCCGTGAAGCGTCATGTCATCATGGCATCTTCAGCGCATTACACACCAGTGATTTACTTTGTGCTTGATAAGGGTTTTGATTAATCAGCGTTTACATTGGACAGATAAGACAGACACTCCAACATCAGACAGACACCCCAACTTCAGACAGACACCCCAACATCAGACAGACACCCACCCCAACATCAGACAGACACCCACCCGAACATCAGACAGACACCCCAACATCAGACAGACACCCCAACATCAGACAGACACCCCAACATCAGACAGACACCCCAACATCAGACAGACACCCCGACATCAGACAGACACCCCAACATCAGACAGACACCCCAACTTCAGACAGACACCCCAACATCAGACAGACACCCACCCCAACATCAGACAGACACCCACCCGAACATCAGACAGACACCCCAACATCAGACAGACACCCCAACATCAGACAGACAACCCAACATCAGACAGACACCCCAACATCAGACAGACACCCCAACATCAGACAGACACCCCAACATCAGACAGACACCCCGACATCAGACAGACACCCCAACATCAGACAGACACCCCAACATCAGACAGACACCCCGACATCAGACAGACACCCACCCCAACATCAGACAGACACCCACCCCAACATCAGACAGACACCCCGACATCAGACAGACACCCCAACATCAGACAGACACCCCAACATCAGACAGACACCCTGACTTCAGACAGACACCCACCCCAACATTGGACAGACAAACCTGCTTAGGGACAATGGCTGAGTCCCAAATGGCACCATATTCCCTATGTAGGGCACTACATTTGACCAGGGCTACTCCCTATGTAGGGCACTACATTTGACCAGGGCTACTCCCTATGTAGGGCACTACATTTGACCAGGGCTACTCCCTATGTAGGGCACTACATTTGACCAGGGCTATTCCCTATGTAGGGCACTACATTTGACCAGGGCTACTCCCTATGTAGGGCACTACATTTGACCAGGGCTATTCCCTATGTAGGGCACTACATTTGACCAGGGCTACTCCCTATGTAGGGCACTACATTTGACCAGGGCTACTCCCTATGTAGGGCACTACATTTGACCAGGGCTACTCCCTATGTAGGGCACTACATTTGACCAGGGCTATTCCCTATGTGGGGCACTACATTTGACCAGGGCTACTCCCTATGTAGGGCACTACATTTGACCAGGGCTACTCCCTATGTAGGGCACTACATTTGACCAGGGCTATTCCCCATGTAGGGCACAACATTTGACCAGGGCTACTCCCTATGTAGGGCACTACATTTGACCAGGGCTACTCCCTATGTAGGGCACTACATTTGACCAGGGCTACTCCCTATGTAGGGCACTACATTTGACCAGGGCTATTCCCCATGTAGGGCACAACATTTGACCAGGGCTACTCCCTATGTAGGGCACTACATTTGACCAGGGCTACTCCCTATGTAGGGCACTACATTTGACCAGGGCTATTCCCCATGTAGGGCACAACATTTGACCAGGGCTACTCCCTATGTAGGGCACTACATTTGACCAGGGCTACTCCCTATGTAGGGCACTACATTTGACCAGGGCTACTCCCTATGTAGGGCACTACATTTGACCAGGGCTATTCCCCATGTAGGGCACAACATTTGACCAGGGCTACTCCCTATGTAGGGCACTACATTTGACCAGGGCTATTCCCTATGTAGGGCACTACATTTGACCAGGGCCGCCCCCAGGTGGTGATGGTAGGAAACAACATCTCCACTTCGCTGATCCTCAACACTGGAGCCCCACAAGGGTGCGTTCTCAGCCCTCTCCTGTACTCCCTGTTCACCCATGTCTGTGTGGCCAAGCACGCCTCCAAATCAATCATCAAGTTTGCAGACGACACAACAGTATTAGGCTTGATTACCAGCAATGACGAGACGGCCTACAGGGAGGAGGTGAGGGCCCTCGGAGTGTTATGTCAGGAAAATAACATCTCCCTCAACGTCAACAAAATGATGGAGCTGATCGTGGACGTCAGGAAGCAGCAGAGGGAGCAGCCCCCCCCCACGATCCACAACGACGGGACCGCAGTGGAGAAGGTGGAAAGCTTCAAGTTCCTTGGTGAACACATCACTGACAAACTGAAATGGTCCACCCACACAGACAGCGTTGTGAAGAAGGCGCCTCTTCAACCTCAGGAGGCTGAAGAAATTTGGCTTGTCACCAAAAACACTCACAAACTTTTACAGATGCACAATCGAGGGCATCCTGGCGGGCTGTATCACCGCCCGGTACGGCACTGCTCCGCCCTCAACCGTAAGGCTCTCCAGAGGGAGGTGCGGTCTGCACAATGCATCACCGGGGGCAAACTACCTGTCCTCCAGGACACCTACACCACCCGATGTCACAGGAAGGCTGAAAAGATAATCAAGGACATCAACCACCTGAGCCACGTCCTGTTCACCCCGAGCTGGGACAGAGAGACTGAAAAAAGCTTCTATCTCAAGGCCATCAGACTGTTAAACAGCCATTACTACCCGGCTACCACCCGGTTACTCAACCCTGCACCTTAGAGGCTGCTGCTCTATATAACAGTGGGGCAAAAAAGTATTTAGTCAGCCACCAATTGTGCAAGTTGTCCCACTTAAAAATATGAGAGAGGCCTGTAATTTCCATCATAGGTACACTTCAACTATGACAGACAAAATGTGGGAAAAAATCCAGAAAATCACATTGTAGGATTTTTAATGACTTTATTTGCAAATTATTGTGGAAAATAAGTATTTGGTCACCTACAAACAAGCAATATTTCTGGCTCTCACAGACCTGTAACTTCTTCTTTAAGAGGCTCACTTCTGCAAATATATTCATTAAAAATCCTACAATGTGATTTTCTGGATTTTTTCCCACATTTTGTCTGTCATAGTTGAAGTGTACCTATGATGGAAATGACAGGCCTCTCTCATATTTTTAAGTGGGACAACTTGCACAATTGGTGGCTGACTAAATACTTTTTGCTCCACTGTATATGGAAAGGGAAACACTGGTCACTTTAATGTTTACATACTGCTTTACTCATTTCATATGTATATACTGTATTCTACTGTATTTCAGTCAATGCCACTCCAACATTGCTCATCCTAATATTAATATATTTCTTAATTCCATTATTTTACCTTTAGATTTGTGAGTATTGTTGTGAATTGTTAGATATTACTGCACTGTTGGAGCTAGGAACACAAGCATTTCGCTACACCTGCAATAACATCCGGTAAATATGTTTTTGTGACAAATAAAATGTGATTTGATTTTTGTCAGCCTCAGCAGAATCAGCCTGTATTAGATTGATAATTAATATTCACACAGCAACCAAAACCCATCCAGCACAGAACAGATGCCCCTAAATTAGGAGATAAATCTGCATTGCAAATATCTGTTCTTAATTTAAACTCTCTGAAGCCTCTCATTATCAAAGAGAAGCCTTTCAACTTCTCCTTTATAGGACGTTTCTTGAAGCCAGTTTTTACTAATCTTTTTTCGGGATTTACCTGGAAAGGATAAATCATACAACACACTGTAGCATCATTTATTTGTTGTAACTGATTGTAGTTTGAACTTTAAAACATATTTCAGAAGTAGTTTTTGTCTGAAATCAAAGAAGGCACAAAGCTGTGATTGTAACTGATAATGAACCTGTAAGTCGATGTCGTTGTTTTTGTTTGTTTGACTTGTTTCCGTGTTCGCTATGCGGGGGAACGATAAGACAAGCGGAACTACGTGGCTCAGAACTGTTGGAACGGGGACTATTATCGTAGTAACACACCTTTGGGGTGAAGGCAAATCCGCGCTGTTTTAGCTAAGTTTTCATGTCTTCGGGGTTCGTTCGTAAAGGTTGAAGGGTGTATGTTAGGATGGTAACGTTATAATAATTAAGGAGGAAGCCTGAATTCATGCCAGGAATAATAAATGTGAAGTTGTTTATTTCCTCCCTTCTGTAATAAGCAGCCAATGAGGTTATTTTCCTTTATTCATGTGTTTAATCTGATACTGTTATAGCTCCGGCTAAACTGTTTATGTATGTAAGCACTTCAGAGTTATACCAAGCTAATAAGTCACTCGTAAGACAAGAAGGTTGTAAGAGTGTGCTTAACTGTATTTTCATTTACTTTATAGTTCTCACAGAAGGTGATAATTCTGACTAAAACGACAGAATAATGCCGCCAGATAAAATCAAGGAACGGTTGTGTTCTTGGTTACTGGAGGGAGCTATAGTGATAATGTTAACATTTTGGCTTTTGATCTCTCGCGGTCTCTCTCCCTCTCTCTGTCGCTCTCTGTCTTCCCCTGTCTCTCTCTGTCTCCCTCTGTCACTATCTCAATTCAATTGACTTTATTGAAATGACAAGTTCCTCATTACTTACATTGTCAAAGTATACATATAGAAAAATAGAAAATATATATTTATATATAAAAAAAATAGATGTATATATAAATAAATGGTGGGACACACAGCAATAATAATAGTAGTAGTGGACATGGAATTAACATTAACAACAACTACAACAACAATATTAACCAGAACAACAATACATTAAAGCAATGGTAGTGGACCAGTGTCAACATGACTGAGAAGACACATGGCCTGGTAGTGGACCAGTGTCAACATGACTGAGAAGACACATGACCTGGTAGTAGACCAGTGTCAACATGACTGAGAAGACACATGACCTAGTAGTAGACCAGTGTCAACATGACTGAGAAGACACATGGCCTGGTAATGGACCAGTGTCAACATGACTGAGAAGACACATGGCCTGGTAGTGGACCAGTGTCAACATGACTGAGAAGACACATGACCTGGTAGTGGACCAGTGTCAACATGACTGAGAAGACACATGGCCTGGTAGTGGACCAGTGTCAACATGACTGAGAAGACACATGACCTGGTAGTGGACCAGTGTCAACATGACTGAGAAGACACATGGCCTGGTAGTGGACCAGTGTCAACATGACTGAGAAGACACATGGCCTGGTAGTGGACCAGTGTCAACATGACTGAGAAGACACATGACCTAGTAGTAGACCAGTGTCAACATGACTGAGAAGACACATGGCCTGGTAGTGGACCAGTGTCAACATGACTGAGAAGACACATGACCTGGTAGTGGACCAGTGTCAACATGACTGAGAAGACACATGGCCTGGTAGTGGACCAGTGTCAACATGACTGAGAAGACACATGGCCTGGTAGTGGACCAGTGTCAACATGACTGAGAAGACACATGGCCTGGTAGTGGACCAGTGTCAACATGACTGAGAAGACACATGGCCTGGTAGTGGACCAGTGTCAACATGACTGAGAAGACACATGACCTGGTAGTGGACCAGTGTCAACATGACTGAGAAGACACATGGCCTGGTAGTGGACCAGTGTCAACATGACTGAGAAGACACATGGCCTGGTAGTGGACCAGTGTCAACATGACTGAGAAGACACATGACCTGGTAGTGGACCAGTGTCAACATGACTGAGAAGACACATGGCCTGGTAGTGGACCAGTGTCAACATGACTGAGAAGACACATGGCCTGGTAGTGGACCAGTGTCAACATGACTGAGAAGACACATGACCTAGTAGTAGACCAGTGTCAACATGACTGAGAAGACACATGGCCTGGTAGTGGACCAGTGTCAACATGACTGAGAAGACACATGACCTGGTAGTAGACCAGTGTCAACATGACTGAGAAGACACATGACCTAGTAGTAGACCAGTGTCAACATGACTGAGAAGACACATGACCTGGTAGTAGACCAGTGTCAACATGACTGAGAAGACACATGACCTAGTAGTAGACCAGTGTCAACATGACTGAGAAGACACATGACCTAGTAGTAGACCAGTGTCAACATGACTGAGAAGACACATGACCTAGTAGTAGACCAGTGTCAACATGACTGAGAAGACACATGACCTAGTAGTAGACCAGTGTCAACATGACGGAGAAGACACAAGACCTAGTAGTAGACCAGTGTCAACATGACTGAGAAGACACATGGCCTGAGAAGTAGTAGACCAGTGTCAACATGACTGAAGACACAAGACCAGTGTCACATGAGAAGACCTAGTAGTAGACCAGTGTCAACATGACTGAGAAGACACATGACATGGTAGTGGACCAGTGTCAACATGACTGAGAAGACACATGACATGGTAGTGGACCAGTGTCAACATGACTGAGAAGACACATGGCCTGGTAGTAGACCAGTGTCAACATGACTGAGAAGACACATGACCTGGTAGTGGACCAGTGTCAACATGACGTGGTATGAAAGACAAAACAAGATGGGAAATATTATCGACATGACTTTGCACTTTTCACTGGCTGTCCCTCAGGTTGTGGCAGGAGGACACATATTTGGCTGCCAAAACTGCACATTTTAGCTTTTCACCCAATAAATATTAGATTTTTTCTTCATCTTTTATATTTTCAAATTCTTTGTATTGAATTATCATTTTGGGAAATAAAGATTCTCTATGGTCTGAGTATTTGTCACAGTGTAATAGGAAATGCAACTCTACCTCTCCCCTGGAGCAGAGTGAGCACAGACTGTCCTCTCTGGGCAGCCAGGTTTGTCTGTGACGACCGGTCTCTATAGCCAGGCTGTCCTCTCTGGGCAGCCAGGTTTGCCTGTGACGACCGGTCTCTATAGCCAGGCTGTCCTCTCTGGGCAGCCAGGTTTGTCTGTGACGACCGGCCTCTATAGCCAGGCTGTCCTCTCTGGGCAGCCAGGTTTGTCTGTGACGACCGGTCTCTATAGCCAGACTGTCCTCTCTGGACAGCCAGGTTTGCCTGTGACAACCGGTCTCTATAGCCAGACTGTGCTCACAGAGTCTGTACCTAGTCAGTGTTTTCCTGAAAAGATAATTAGTCTGTCACTATATACTGTCTGTTTAGAGACAAATAGCATTGAAGTTTACTTAGATGTGTTGTGGTGTCTCCCCAATAGGTGATATATTTTTGTTTTTGCTTTGTGATGATTTGGTTGGGCCAGATTTTCTGAGTTCTGTCCTGAGGCTCTATGGGGTTGGTTTGGGTTGGTGAACTGAGCCTCAGAACCAGCTGGCTGAGGGGGACCCTTCTCTTGTTTTATCTCTTGACATTGAAGGGCAGTGTGATGAAATGTCTTATAGATCTCTCTCTCCCCCCCAAAAGCGTATCAAGGAGGGCAGTGTGGTGGACAAAGTGAAGGTGATCTCTGTAGGAGACCACATAGAATGCATCAACGGGAAGAACATTGTGGGATCACGTCACTACGAGGTGGCTCTCATGCTGAAGGAGCTGCCGAAAGACCAGAAGTTCACTCTCAAACTGGTGGAGCCCATGAAGGCCTTCGGTGAGTGGACAGCTGGGGACTAGTGTGGGCTTTAACATTTGTAGAGATGAAGGCCTTCGGTGAGAGGACAGCTGGGGACTAGTGTAGGCTTTAACATTTGTAGAGATGAAGGCCTTCGGTGAGTGGACAGCTGGGGACTCGTGTAGGCTTTAACATTTGTAGAGATGAAGGCCTTCGGTGAGTGGACAGCTGGGGACTGGTGTAGGCTTTAACATTTGTAGAGATGAAGGCCTTCGGTGAGTGGACAGCTGGGGACTGGTGTAGGCTTTAACATTTGTAGAGATGAAGGCCTTCGGTGAGTGGACAGCTGGGGACTAGTGTAGGCTTTAACATTTGTAGAGATGAAGGCCTTCGGTGAGTGGACAGCTGGGGACTAGTGTAGGCTTTAACATTTGTAGAGATGAAGGCCTTCGGTGAGTGCCTGGGACAAGGGCAGAGGTCTCCAATTGTAGTCCAGATTACCTGAAGTTTTTTAATTTTTAATTTCACCTTTATTTAACCAGGTAGGCTAGTTGAGAACACCTTTATTTAACCAGGTAGGCTAGTTGAGAACAAGTTCTCATTTGCAACTGCGACCTGGCTAAGATACAGCATAGCAGTGTGAACAGACAACACAGAGTTACACATGGAGTAAACAATTATCAAGTCAATAACACAGTAGAAAAAAAAGAGAGTCTATATACATTGTGTGCAAAAGGCATGAGGAGGTAGGCGAATAATTACAATTTTGCAGATTAACACTGGAGTGATAAATGATCAGATGGTCATGTACAGGTAGAGATATTGGTGTGCAAAAGAGCAGAAAAGTAAACAAATATAAACAGTATGGGGATGAGGTAGGTAAAATGGGTGGGCTATTTACCGATAGACTATGCACAGCTGCAGTAATCGGTTAGCTGCTCAGATAGCAGATGTTTGAAGTTGGTGAGGGAGATAAAAGTCTCCAACTTCAGCGATTTTTGCAATTCGTTGCAAGTTATCACCCAGAGAGAGGTTGATGAGATTCTAGGGATTCTAGTTCGAGTGATTCTTGATGCTTTGTCACATATATACCAGCCCAGTAGTAAAAACACATTAGTATGTCAGACATACATTAACCACATTTAAAGCATTATCTCTGAAACCGTTTACTTGAAGTGTATTAATTATTGTTGCTGAACAGAGATGCTGGAGCCGCGGTCAAAGGGAGGCAAGGAGGCCAGTGACAATAAGATGGGGACAGGGAGAGGGACTCTGAGACTTCGCTCCAGGGGCCCTGCTACCGTAGAGGAAGTGGTGAGTGTATTCGTGTCCCCTTACACCCCTCACAATACCACCCATGCCCCTTGTGATAGGGGGTTCCCGCTGATGTTGGGCTAAGCAGTGGTTTGTACCAAGTGATGTAATCATTTGTATCATTATCATTACTGTACAGTATATTATCTATTACTATACAGTATATTATCTATTACTATACAGTATCTATCACTATACAGTATATTATCTATTACTGTACAGTATATTATCTATTACTATACAGTATCTATCACTATACAGTATATTATCTATTACTGTACAGTATATTATCTATTACTATACAGTATCTATCACTATACAGTATATTATCTATTACTATACAGTATATTATATATTACTATACAGTATATTATCTATTACTATACAGTATATTATCTATTACTATACAGTATATTATATATTACTATACAGTATATTATCTATCACTATACAGTATATTATATATTACTATACAGTATATTATCTATTACTATACAGTATCTATCACTATACAGTATATTATCTATTACTGTACAGTATATTATCTATTACTATACAGTATCTATCACTATACAGTATATTATCTATTACTATACAGTATATTATCTATTACTATACAGTATCTATCACTATACAGTATATTATCTATTACTATACAGTATCTATTACTATACAGTATATTATCTATCACTATACAGTATATTATCTATTACTGTACAGTATATTATCTATTACTGTACAGTATACTATCTATTAGTGTACAGTATATTATCTATTACTATACAGTATCTATCACTATACAGTATATTAATCTATTACTATACAGTATATTATCTATTACTATACAGTATATTATATATTACTATACAGTATATTATCTATTACTGTACAGTATCTATCACTATACAGTATATTATCTATTACTATACAGTATATTATCTATTACTATACAGTGTATTATCTATTACTGTACAGTATATTATATATTACTATACAGTATATTATATATTACTATACAGTATCTATCACTATACAGTATATTAATCTATTACTATACAGTGTATTATCTATTACTATACAGTATATTATCTATTACTAAACAGTATATTATCTATTACTATACAGTATATTATCTATTACTATACAGTGTATTATCTATTACTATACAGTATATTATCTATTACTATACATATTACTATACAGTATATTATCTATTACTATACAGTATATTATCTATTACTGTACAGTGTATTATCTATCACTATACAGTATATTATATATTACTGTACAGTATCTATCACTATACAGTATATTATCTATTACTATACAGTATATTATCTATTACTGTACAGTATCTATCACTATACAGTATATTATATATTACTATACAGTATATTATCTATTACTATACAGTATATTATCTATTACTATACAGTATATTATCTATTACTATACAGTATCTATCACTGTACAGTATCTATCACTATACAGTATATTATATATTACTATACAGTATATTATCTATTACTGTACACAATCTATCACTATACAGTATATTATATATTACTATACAGTATATTATATATTACTGTACAGTATATTATATATTACTATACAGTATATTATATATTACTATCCAGTATATTATATATTACTATACAGTATATTATCTATTACTGTACAGTATCTATCACTATACAGTATATTATATATTACTATACAGTATATTATATATTACTGTACAGTATATTATCTATCACTGTACAGTATCTATCACTATACAGTATATTATCTATTACTATACAGTATATTAACTATTACTGTACAGTATATTATATATTACTATACAGTATATTATCTATTACTATACAGTATATTATATATTACTATACAGTATCTATCACTATACAGTATATTATCTATTACTATACAGTATCTATTACTATACAGTATATTAACTATTACTATACAGTATATTATCTATTACTATACAGTATCTATCACTATACAGTATATTATCTATTACTATACAGTATCTATTACTATATAGTATATTAACTATTACTATACAGTATCTATTACTATACAGTATATTAACTATTACTATACAGTATATTATCTATTACTATACAGTATATTATCTATTACTATACAGTATCTAATACTATACAGTATATTAACTATTACTATACAGTATATTATCTATTACTATACAGTATATTATCTATTACTATACAGTATCTAATACTATACAGTATATTAACTATTACTATACAGTATATTATATATTACTATACAGTATATTATCTATTACTGTACAGTATATTATATATTACTATACAGTATATTATCTATTACTATACAGTATATTATATATTACTATACAGTATATTATCTATTACTGTACAGTATATTATATATTACTATACAGTATATTATATATTACTATACAGTATATTATCTATTACTATACAGTGTATTATCTATTACTATACAGTATATTATCTATTACTATACAGTATATTATCTATTACTATACAGTATATTATCTATTACTATACAGTGTATTATCTATTACTATACAGTATATTATCTATTACTATACATATTACTATACAGTATATTATCTATTACTATACAGTATATTATCTATTACTGTACAGTGTATTATCTATCACTATACAGTATATTATATATTACTATACAGTATCTATCACTATACAGTATATTATCTATTACTATACAGTATATTATATATTACTATACAGTATATTATCTATTACTATACAGTATATTATCTATTACTATACAGTATATTATCTATTACTATACAGTATATTATCTATTACTATACAGTATATTATATATTACTATACAGTATATTATCTATCACTATACAGTATATTATATATTACTATACAGTATATTATCTATTACTATACAGTATCTATCACTATACAGTATATTATCTATTACTGTACAGTATATTATCTATTACTATACAGTATCTATCACTATACAGTATATTATCTATTACTATACAGTATATTATCTATTACTATACAGTATCTATCACTATACAGTATATTATCTATTACTATACAGTATCTATTACTATACAGTATATTATCTATCACTATACAGTATATTATCTATTACTGTACAGTATATTATCTATTACTGTACAGTATACTATCTATTAGTGTACAGTATATTATCTATTACTATACAGTATCTATCACTATACAGTATATTAATCTATTACTATACAGTATATTATCTATTACTATACAGTATATTATATATTACTATACAGTATATTATCTATTACTGTACAGTATCTATCACTATACAGTATATTATCTATTACTATACAGTATATTATCTATTACTATACAGTGTATTATCTATTACTGTACAGTATATTATATATTACTATACAGTATATTATATATTACTATACAGTATCTATCACTATACAGTATATTAATCTATTACTATACAGTGTATTATCTATTACTATACAGTATATTATCTATTACTAAACAGTATATTATCTATTACTATACAGTATATTATCTATTACTATACAGTGTATTATCTATTACTATACAGTATATTATCTATTACTATACATATTACTATACAGTATATTATCTATTACTATACAGTATATTATCTATTACTGTACAGTGTATTATCTATCACTATACAGTATATTATATATTACTGTACAGTATCTATCACTATACAGTATATTATCTATTACTATACAGTATATTATCTATTACTGTACAGTATCTATCACTATACAGTATATTATATATTACTATACAGTATATTATCTATTACTATACAGTATATTATCTATTACTATACAGTATATTATCTATTACTATACAGTATCTATCACTGTACAGTATCTATCACTATACAGTATATTATATATTACTATACAGTATATTATCTATTACTGTACACAATCTATCACTATACAGTATATTATATATTACTATACAGTATATTATATATTACTGTACAGTATATTATATATTACTATACAGTATATTATATATTACTATCCAGTATATTATATATTACTATACAGTATATTATCTATTACTGTACAGTATCTATCACTATACAGTATATTATATATTACTATACAGTATATTATATATTACTGTACAGTATATTATCTATCACTGTACAGTATCTATCACTATACAGTATATTATCTATTACTATACAGTATATTAACTATTACTGTACAGTATATTATATATTACTATACAGTATATTATCTATTACTATACAGTATATTATATATTACTATACAGTATCTATCACTATACAGTATATTATCTATTACTATACAGTATCTATTACTATACAGTATATTAACTATTACTATACAGTATATTATCTATTACTATACAGTATCTATCACTATACAGTATATTATCTATTACTATACAGTATCTATTACTATTATATAGTATATTAACTATTACTATACAGTATCTATTACTATACAGTATATTACTATTACTATACAGTATATTATCTATTACTATACAGTATATTATCTATTACTATACAGTATCTAATACTATACAGTATATTAACTATTACTATACAGTATATTATCTATTACTATACAGTATATTATCTATTACTATACAGTATATATAATACTATACAGTATATTAACTATTACTATACAGTATATTATATATTACTATACAGTATATTATCTATTACTGTACAGTATATTATATATTACTATACAGTATATTATCTATTACTATACAGTATATTATATATTACTATACAGTATATTATCTATTACTGTACAGTATATTATATATTACTATACAGTATATTATATATTACTATACAGTATATTATCTATTACTATACAGTATATTATATATTACTATACAGTATATTATCTATTACTGTACAGTATATTATCTATTACTATACAGTATATTATATATTACTATACAGTATATTATATATTACTATACAGTATATTATCTATTACTATACAGTATATTATATATTACTATACAGTATATTATCTATTACTATACAGTATATTATATATTACTATACAGTATATTATCTATCACTATACAGTATATTATATATTACTATACAGTATATTATGTATTACTATACAGTATCTATCACTATACAGTATATTATCTATTACTGTACAGTATATTATCTATTACTATACAGTATCTATCACTATACAGTATATTATCTATTACTATACAGTATATTATCTATTACTATACAGTATCTATCACTATACAGTATATTATCTATTACTATACAGTATCTATTACTATACAGTATATTATCTATCACTATACAGTATATTATCTATTACTGTACAGTATATTATCTATTACTGTACAGTATACTATCTATTAGTGTACAGTATATTATCTATTACTATACAGTATCTATCACTATACAGTATATTAATCTATTACTATACAGTATATTATCTATTACTATACAGTATATTATATATTACTATACAGTATATTATCTATTACTGTACAGTATCTATCACTATACAGTATATTATCTATTACTATACAGTATATTATCTATTACTATACAGTGTATTATCTATTACTGTACAGTATATTATATATTACTATACAGTATATTATATATTACTATACAGTATCTATCACTATACAGTATATTAATCTATTACTATACAGTGTATTATCTATTACTATACAGTATATTATCTATTACTATACAGTATATTATCTATTACTATACAGTATATTATCTATTACTATACAGTGTATTATCTATTACTATACAGTATATTATCTATTACTATACATATTACTATACAGTATATTATCTATTACTATACAGTATATTATCTATTACTGTACAGTGTATTATCTATCACTATACAGTATATTATATATTACTGTACAGTATCTATCACTATACAGTATATTATCTATTACTATACAGTATATTATCTATTACTGTACAGTATCTATCACTATACAGTATATTATATATTACTATACAGTATATTATCTATTACTATACAGTATATTATCTATTACTATACAGTATCTATCACTGTACAGTATCTATCACTATACAGTATATTATATATTACTATACAGTATATTATATATTACTGTACAGTATATTATATATTACTATACAGTATATTATATATTACTATACAGTATATTATATATTACTATACAGTATATTATCTATTACTGTACAGTATCTATCACTATACAGTATATTATATATTACTATACAGTATATTATATATTACTGTACAGTATATTATCTATCACTGTACAGTATCTATCACTATACAGTATATTATCTATTACTATACAGTATATTAACTATTACTGTACAGTATATTATATATTACTATACAGTATATTATCTATTACTATACAGTATATTATATATTACTATACAGTATCTATCACTATACAGTATATTATCTATTACTATACAGTATCTATTACTATACAGTATATTAACTATTACTATACAGTATATTATCTATTACTATACAGTATCTATCACAGTATATTGTCCTGTGTAGCTCAGTTGGTAGAGCATGGCGCTTGTAATGCCAGGGTAGTGGGTTCGATCCCCGGGACCACCCACACGTAGAATGTATGCACACATGACTGTAAGTCGCTTTGGATAAAAGCGTCTGCTAAATGGCATATATTATTATTATTATTATTATTATATTTATCACTATACAGTATATTATCTATTACTATACAGTATCTATTACTATATAGTATATTAACTATTACTATACAGTATCTATTACTATACAGTATATTAACTATTACTATACAGTATATTATCTATTACTATACAGTATATTATCTATTACTATACAGTATCTAATACTATACAGTATATTAACTATTACTATACAGTATATTATCTATTACTATACAGTATATTATCTATTACTATACAGTATATTATATATTACTATACAGTATATTATATTACTATACAGTATATTATCTATTACTATACAGTATATTATATATTACTATACAGTATATTATCTATTACTATACAGTATATTATATATTACTATACAGTATATTATCTATTTACAGTATATTATATATTACTATACAGTATATTATCTATTACTATACAGTATATTATATATTACTATACAGTATATTATCTATTATATTATATATTACTATACAGTATATTATCTATTACTATACAGTATATTATATATTACTATACAGTTATTATCTATTACTATACAGTATATTATATATTACTATACAGTATATTATCTATTACTATACAGTATATTATATATTACTATACAGTATATTATCTATTACTATACAGTATATTATATATTACTATACAGTATATTATCTATTACTATACAGTATATTATATATTACTATACAGTATATTATCTATTACTATACAGTATCTATCACTATACAGTATATTATCTATTACTGTACAGTATATTATCTATTACTATACAGTATCTATCACTATACAGTATATTATCTATTACTATACAGTATATTATCTATTACTATACAGTATCTATCACTATACAGTATATTATCTATTACTATACAGTATCTATTACTATACAGTATATTATCTATCACTATACAGTATATTATCTATTACTGTACAGTATATTATCTATTACTGTACAGTATACTATCTATTAGTGTACAGTATATTATCTATTACTATACAGTATATTATCTATTACTATACAGTATATTATATATTACTATACAGTATATTATCTATTACTGTACAGTATCTATCACTATACAGTATATTATCTATTACTATACAGTATATTATCTATTACTATACAGTGTATTATCTATTACTGTACAGTATATTATATATTACTATACAGTATATTATATATTACTATACAGTATCTATCACTATACAGTATATTAATCTATTACTATACAGTGTATTATCTATTACTATACAGTATATTATCTATTACTATACAGTATATTATCTATTACTATACAGTATATTATCTATTACTATACAGTGTATTATCTATTACTATACAGTATATTATCTATTACTATACAGTATATTATCTATTACTGTACAGTGTATTATCTATCACTATACAGTATATTATATATTACTGTACAGTATCTATCACTATACAGTATATTATATATTACTATACAGTATATTATCTATTACTCAGAGAGGAGTGTGGAATATCTTGTGTTTTCCAGCCTACAGAGTTTGAGGAGAGAGCAGTGAAGAAGGTGGATGACCTACTGGAGACTTACATGGGTATCAGAGATACAGAACTGGGTGAGTACACACGCACGCACACACACGCACGCACGAACACGCACACACACGCACACGCACACACACAGTTTCAACAGCAACATTTCAACCACTGAGAGAGTTGTATAAATTTGTGAAAGCTCCCCGAGCTAACTAACTCTCTCCCCTCTCCCCCCTCTCTCCTCTCTCCCCCCCTTTCTCCTCTCTCCTGTCTCCTCTCCTCTCTCCTCTCTCCTGTCTCCCCCTCTCCCCCTCTTTCCTCTCCCCCTTTCTTCTCTCTCCTGTCTCCTCTCCTCTCTCCCCTCTCTCCTCTCTCTCTCCCCTATCTCCTCTCTCCCCCTTTCTCCTCTCTCCTGTCTCCTCTCCCCTCTCCCCTCTCTCCCCTCTCTCCTGTCTCCTCTCCTCTCTCCCCCTTTCTCCTCTCTCCTCTATCCTCTCTCCCCTATCTCCCCCCTCTCTCCTTTCTCCTGTCTCCTCTCCTCTCTCCTATCTCCCCCTCTCCCCTCTCCCCTCTCTCCTGTCTCCTCTCCTGTCTCCTCTCCTCTCCTTTCTCCTCTCTCCCCTCTCTCCTATCTCCCCCCCTCTCCCCTCTCCCCTCTCTCCTGTCTCCTCTCCTGTCTCCTCTCCTCTCTCCTGCCTCCTCTCCTGTCTCCTCTCTCCTCTCCTCTCTCCCCTCTCTCCTCTCCCCCACTCTCTAGCGGCAACCATGGTGGAGGTGGGTCGGGACAAGAAGAACCCTGATGAGTTTGCCATGGCTCTGGACGAGGCTCTCGGGGACTTCGCTTTTCCTGACGAGTTTGTGTTCGACGTCTGGGGCGCTATCGGAGACGCCAAACAGGGACACGTTTGAACTTTCCCCTGATTCCCTAGCCTGGTCCCAGATCTGTTTACAGCTGGCAAGACCTCACAAACAGATCTGGGACCAGGCTACCAATCCCCCTGAGTACCACAGCTCCACGTCCTCAACCAGCCAACTGGACAAATACCAGCCAGTAGAGAAAGAGGCTCTGTTTTGTAGGGTTACCAGTGTTGCACCCTAAAAGACAGAATCGCTTCAGTCATGTCCCACTCAACCTAGTTTTCTGCTTGTGTCCCAAATGGCCCCTCCATATTCCCTTTATAGTGCACTACTCATAGGGCCCTGGCCAAACGTAGTGCACTATATAGGGAATAGTGTGCTATTTGGGATATACATTCTATGTCCTTTTTCCACAGGTGACAAAAGGGTTCTGATGTCTGAATCACCACTACAGCACTTGTCTTTAATGACTGTGGTGAACCGACATGGTGATCACATACAGTAGACTACTGTTTCTCAGGGCTTTTTAGAATAGTTCTTAAAATGTTGCTGTAGTCTGAACAGCAGCGATGTAGTTATAGTGATGTATTATATATTGATACTTATGTTAAATACCCCCCCAACCCCCTCTACTCCATCGATAATGCTGTTAAATACCCCCCACCCCCTCTACTCCATCGATAATGCTGATAAAGACGCCCCCACCCCTCTACTCCATTGATAATGCTGTTAAAGACCCCCCACCCCTCTACTCCATTGATAATGCTGTTAAAGACCCCCCACCCCCTCTACTCCATCGATAATGCTGTTAAATACCCCCCACCCCCTCTACCCCATTGATAATGCTGTTAAAGACCCCCCCCCCTCTACTCCATTGATAATGCTGTTAAAGACCCCCCACCCCCTCTACTCCATTGATAATGCTGTTAAATACCCCCCACCCCCTCTACTCCATTGATAATGCTGTTAAAGACCCCCCACCCCCTCTACTCCATCGATAATGCTGTTAAAGACCCCCCACCCCCACCCCCTCTACTCCATTGATAATGCTGTTAAAGACCCCCACCCCCTCTACTCCATCGATAATGCTGTTAAATACCCCCCCCCACCCCCTCTACTCCATCGATAATGCTGTTAAAGACCCCCCACCCCCTCTACCCCATTGATAATGCTGATAAAGACGCCCCCACCCCTCTACTCCATTGATAATGCTGTTAAAGACCCCCCACCCCCTCTACCCCATTGATAATGCTGTTAAAGACCCCCACCCCCTCTACTCCATTGATAATGCTGTTAAAGACCCCCACCCCCTCTACTCCATTGATAATGCTGTTAAATACCCCCCACCCCCTCTACTCCATCGATAATGCTGTTAAAGACCCCCACCCCCTCTACCCCATTGATAATGCTGTTAAAGACCCCCACCCCCTCTACTCCATTGATAATGCTGTTAAAGACCCCCACCCCCCTCTACCCCATTGATAATGCTGTTAAAGACCCCCCACCCCCTCTACTCCATTGATAATGCTGTCAAAGACCCCCCACCCCCTCTACTCCATTGATAATGCTGTTAAAGACCCCCACCCCCTCTACTCCATTGATAATGCTGTTAAATACCCCCCCACCCCCTCTACTCCATCGATAATGCTGTTAAAGACCCCCCACCCCCTCTACCCCATTGATAATGCTGATAAAGACGCCCCCACCCCTCTACTCCATTGATAATGCTGTTAAATACCCCCACCCCCTCTACTCCATCGATAATGCTGTTAAATACCCCCCACCCCCTCTACTCCATCGATAATGCTGTTAAAGACCCCCACCTCCTCTACCCCATTGATAATGCTGATAAAGACCCCCCCACCCCCTCTACTCCATTGATAATGCTGTTAAAGACCCCCCACCCCCTCTACTCCATCGATAATGCTGTTAAAGACCCCCCAGCCCCTCTACCCCATTGATAATGCTGATAAAGACGCCCCCACCCCTCTACTCCATTGATAATGCTGTTAAAGACCCCCACCCCCTCTACCCCATTGATAATGCTGTTAAAGACCCCCACCCCCTCTACTCCATTGATAATGCTGTTAAAGACCCCCCACCCCCTCTACTCCATTGATAATGCTGTTAAATACCCCACCCCCACCCCCTCTACTCCATCGATAATGCTGTTAAAGACCCCCACCCCCTCTACCCCATTGATAATGCTGTTAAAGACCCCCACCCCCTCTACTCCATCGATAATGCTGTTAAAGACCCCCACCCCCTCTACCCCATTGATAATGCTGTTAAAGACCCCCACCCCCTCTACTCCATTGATAATGCTGTTAAAGACCCCCACCCCCTCTACTCCATTGATAATGCTGTTAAAGACCCCCCACCCCCTCTACTCCATTGATAATGCTGGTAAATACCCCCCACCCCCTCTACTCCATCGATAATGCTGTTAAAGACCCCCCACCCCCTCTACCCCATTGATAATGCTGATAAAGACGCCCCCACCCCCTCTACCCCATTGATAATGCTGTTAAAGACCCCCACCCCCTCTACTCCATAAAGACCCCCCACCCCCTCTACTCCATCGATAATGCTGTTATTCTACACAGCATTGAGGATATTATGTCTTAAAAACAAGCCTGGCCTTTGGACCATAAGACTATACCTGTGACTGATATAGTGACTGATATAGAGATTGATCGTGACTGATATAGAGACTGATATAGTGGCTGATATAGTGACTGACATAGAGACTTATCGTGACTGATATAGAGACTGATAGTGACTGATATAATGACTGATTTAGAGAGTGATATAGAGACTGATATAATGACTGATATAGTGACTGATATAGTGACTGATATAATGACTGATATAGTGACTGATATAGAGACTGATATAATGACTGATATAATGACTGATATAGAGTGATATAATGACTGATATAGTGACTGATATAGTGACTGATATAATGACTGATATAGTGACTGATATAATGACTGATATAATGACTGATATAGTGACTGATATAATGACTGATATAGAGTGATATAGTGACTGATATAGTGACTGATATAGTGACTGATATAATGACTGATATAGTGACTGATATAGTGACTGATATAGTGACTGATATAATGACTGATATAGTGACTGATATAGTGACTGATATAATGACTGATATAGAGACTGATATAGTGACTGATATAATGACTGATATAGTGACTGATATAGAGACTGATACAAATGTCTGAATCTGTGAGGAACATTGTGAAACACCATGTCCTCTAGAGCCTACAGAGGACTTTGATGGGGTTTTATTCTAGCTATGGAGAGTGAACTAACATTCACTTTTCGTATCATTTTTTTCTACAGGCTGCTTAGTATGTAATTGAACTGTAGTAGATAAATACTTCTACTTTATTTTTTATTTGTTCAAATAGAAAATTGTTCACTTGATATTTTAAGCTGGAAAATGTTTTATACCATCTCAAGACCTGGCTCCACCAACAAGCGGAATTCTCTTTTGGAATTCAGAATTCTCTTTTGGAATGCAGAATTCTCTTTTGGAATTCAGAATTCTCTTTTGGAATGCAGAATTCTCTTTTGGAATTCAGATTTCTCTTTTGGAATTCAGAATTCTCTTTTTGGAATTCAGAATTGTCTTTTGCAATTCAGATTTCTCTTTTGGAATTCAGAATTCTCTTTTGGAATTTGGAATTGTCTTTTGGAATTCAGATTTCTCTTTTGGAATTCAGAATTCTCTTTTGGAAGTCAGAATTCTCTTTTGGAATTCGGCGGCCATCTTGAAAGGCTATCGAGGTGTCACTGTTAAAAAACGTCTTACACTGTTGAAAGAAACTACTGTAGATTGAATTGAAATCAACACACTGAATTTGAATAGTAATTCTTAGTGTAGTATTTGTATTGAGTTGTTTTCTATTGAACATTGCAGCTTCATAGTGTTTTCTGACAATACATAAAGGGATCAATCACTGTTATGTTTGTTAGATTCAAATAAAAAATACTAGTTCACAACTTAGTGTTGTATTATTATCCATTTACTTCAAAGGAATCCATGTGTATATATTCTGCATACTCCATTCAACAGACACTATTATCCAGTGACTTTTAGTCATCTGTGCATACATGTTACATATGAGTGGTCGCGGGAATCGAACCCACTACCACTAGAAGCACCCTGCTATACCAACTGAGCTACAGAGGCCCGCAGGAGATCAAACTGGACCACGACGTGTTATCGTCTTTGAATAGCTAGTCAGTGGTCCTGCACGACGCATGACTAATTCAGCGTTCACGTGCTCGTCGGGAACGAGGAAACTGACATTTCCGACGTGCTTCGTTGAACCAGTCAACAACTTGAACGATTTCCAAGAGAAATCACATACAGCTGTTCTGTGTTGAGCAGTTAAGAAATAAAATTCTTCTCCTATATGCTTAATTTAGTTATTTTATGGAACTTTAGTTGGGCTATATGTTTTGATGTTTAATACATTATAAGGCCGCATGATGCTACTAACGATGATATGAAAAAAAAAGTCGCATGAAGGGCACAAGCTCTGCTCTGCCGATTGCGCAGGTTGCACACTCTTTGTCCAGTTTGACAAGCACATGATAATATTCTCAACCATCAGACTATGCTTCATGTTTATCAGTTATATAAACATATAGCATACGAGTGGAATTATTTTTTAAATTTAGAATGGCCCGTAAAAAAAACGGCATCCATATTCTGTACTGGAATAGCGAATGGAGGTGACATGCAAATCAAATCAAATTTAATGTGAACATGAACGCAAAAAACAAACCGAAACAGTTTGTGGTGACAGACCCACAGACCAAAATTGAAACCCAGGCTACCTAAGTACCTATACAGACACTCACTGTCCCCTATACAGACAGTATACAGACACACACTGTCCCCTATACAGACACTCACTGTCCCCTATACAGACAGTATACAGACACACACTGTCCCCTATACAGACACTCACTGTCCCCTATACAGACAGTATACAGACACACACTGTCCCCTATACAGACACACACTGTCCCCTATACAGACACACACTGTCCCCTATATAGATTCACATTGTCCCCTATACAGACGCACACTGTCCCCTATATAGATTCACATTGTCCCCTATACAGACACACACTGTCCCCTATACAGACACACACTGTCACCTATATAGACTCACACACTGTCCCCTATATAGATTCACACTGTCCCCTATACAGACACACACTGTCCCCTATACAGACACACACTGTCCCCTATATAGACAAACACACTGTCCCCTATACAGACTCACACTGTCCCCTATATAGATTCACACTGTCCCCTATACAGACACACACGGTCCCTTATACAGACACACACTGTCCCCTATACAGACACACACTGTCCCCTATACAGACACACACTGTCCCCTATACAGACACACACTGTCCCCTATATAGATTCACACTGTCCCCTATATAGACACACACACTGTCCCCTATATAGATTCACACTGTCCCCTATATAGATTCACACTGTCCCCTATATAGACACACACACTGTCCCCTATATAGATTCACACTGTCCCCTATATAGATTCACACTGTCCCCTATATAGATTCACACTGTCCCCTATATAGATTCACACGGTCCCCTGTCCCCTATATAGATTCACACTGTCCCCTATACAGCCACACACTGTCCCCTACATAGATTCACACGGTCCCCTGTCCCCTATATAGATTCACACTGTCCCCTATACAGACACACACTGTCCCCTATATAGATTTACACTGTCCCCTATACAGACACACACTGTCCCCTATACAGACACACACTGTCCCCTATATAGATTCACACTGTCCCCTATACAGACACACACTGTCCCCTATATAGATTCACACTGTCCCCTATACAGACACACACTGTCCCCTATACAGACACACACTGTCCCCTATACAGACAGACACTGTCCCCTATACAGACACACACTGTCCCCTATACAGACACACACTGTCCCCTATACAGACAGACACTGTCCCCTATACAGACACACACTGTCCCCTATACAGACACACACTGTCCCCTATACAGACACACACTGTCCCCTATACAGACACACACTGTCCCCTATACAGACACACACTGTCCCCTATATAGATTCACACTGTCCCCTATATAGATTCACACTGTCCCCTATATAGATTCACACTGTCCCCTATATAGATTCACACTGTCCCCTATATAGATTCACACTGTCCTCTATATAGATTCACACTGTCCCCTATATAGATTCACACTGTCCCCTATATAGATTCACACTGTCCCCTATACAGATTCACACTGTCCCCTATATAGATTCACACTGTCCCCTATACAGACACACACTGTCCTCTTTAAAAATGTATATGTTTTACCCATTTGTTCTCCAATTGCAGTACTTGACGACAAATCGATGTCAATCAGCAAACCAGAAGATATTGAAGAGGAGGACGACGTTCCAGGTATTGTTTCACACGACACACATCGTCGTTAAATGGCAGCATCATGTGACCTTTGACCTTTTACTGTGATGTAAATGTTCACAGTTGCAGTATGTTGGTCTCCCTCCCTGGTGTGATATTGTGCTAGTACGCCACGGTGTTTAGGACTATCTTCGTGTGATCTTGGAACAGTTTTCAGTCATTTTAAATATGTTCATTTGCTAACCTGAGAACAGGTGATTTGCTTGGGTTTCACTTTGAAATTTGGTTTAGCAGAATAATCGTTCTGGCCACGGCCAGGCTAGTTTCTCATTGCATGTTGAATTACGTTTGTGTTTTATGTTTGCTTCATATGAGACTCGCCTGGAATTAACTCCCATCTCTCCTCTCCACAGATCTTGTAGAAAACTTTGATGAGACGTCAAAGAATGAAGCAGACTAACCAATCCAACTGCAGCCACCTTCTACCCTCCACCTAGTACCAACTACCTAGTACCCAACTACCCAGTACCAACTACCCAGTACAACTCAGTACCCCACCTACTACCCAGTACCAAATCAGTATACCACCTACTACCCAGTACCAAATCAGTACCCCACCAACTACCCAGTACCAACTCAGTACCCCACCTACTACCCAGTACCAAATCAGTATACCACCTACTACCCAGTACCAACTACCCAGTACCAAATCAGTATACGACCTACTACCCAGTACCAACTCAGTACCCCACCTACTACCCAGTACCAACCCAGTACCCCACCTACTACCCAGTACCAACTCAGTACCCCACCTACTACCCAGTACCCCACCTACTACCCAGTACCAACTCAGTACCACACCTACTATCCAGTACCAACTCAGTACCCCACCTACAATCTAGTACCAACTCAGTACCCCACCTACTATCCAGTACCAACTCAGTACCCCACCTACAATCTAGTACCAACTCAGTACCCCACCTACTATCCAGTACCCCACCTTAACTATCCAGTACCCCACCTACTATCCAGTACCCCACCTACAATCTAGTACCAACTCAGTACCCCACCTACTATCCAGTACCAACTCAGTACCCCACCTACAATCTAGTACCAACTCAGTACCCCACCTACTATCCAGTACCCCACCTTAACTATCCAGTACCCCACCTACTATCCAGTACCCCACCTACTATCCAGTACCAACTCAGTACCCCACCTACTATCCAGTGCCAACTCAGTACCCCACCTACTACCCAGTACCAACTCAGTACCCCACCTACTATCCAGTACCAACTCAGTACCCCACCTACTACCCAGTACCCCACCTACTACCCAGTACCAACTCAGTACCCCACCTACTATCCAGTACCAACTCAGTACCCCACCTACTACCCAGTACCCCACCTACTATCCAGTGTCCAAACCCTCTATCATGTACCAACTCAGAACCCCACCTACTATCCAGTGCCCAAACCCTCTATCATGTACCAACTCAGAACCCCACCTACTATCCAGTGCCCAAACCCTCTATCATGTACCAACTCAGAACCCCACCTACTATCCAGTGCCCAAACCCTCTATCATGTACCAACTCAGTACCCCGCCTACTATCCAGTGCCCAAACCCTCTATCATGTACCAACTCAGTACCCCGCCTACTATCCAGTGTCCAAACCCTCTATCATGTACCAACTCAGAACCCCGCCTACTATCCAGTGCCCAAACCCTCTATCATGTACCAACTCAGAACCCCACCTACTATCCAGTGCCCAAACCCTCTATCATGTACCAACTCAGTACCCCACCTACTATCCAGTACCCCACCTACTACCCAGTACCCCGCCTACTATCCAGTGCCCAAACCCTCTATCATGTACCAACTCAGTACCCACCTACTATCCAGTGCCCAAACCCTCTATCATGTACCAACTCAGTACCCCACCTACTATCCAGTGCCCAAACTCTCTATCATGTACCAACTCAGTACCCCACCTACTATCCAGTACCCCACCTACTACCCAGTACCCCGCCTACTATCCAGTGCCCAAACCCTCTATCATGTACCAACTCAGAACCCCACCTACTATCCAGTGCCCAAACCCTCTATCATGTACCAACTCAGAACCCCACCTACTATCCAGTGCCCAAACTCTCTATCATGTACCAACTCAGTACCCCGCCTACTATCCAGTGTCCAAACCCTCTATCATGTACCAACTCAGTACCCCACCTACTATCCAGTGTCCAAACCCTCTATCATGTACCAACTCAGTACCCCACCTATTAAGTCGCTTTGGATAAAAGCGTCTGCTAAATGGCATATATTATTATTATATTATCCAGTGCTCAAACCCTCTATCATGTACCAACTCAGAACCCCACCTTCTATCCAGTGCCCAAACCCTCTATCATGTACCAACTCAGTACCCCGCCTACTATCCAGTGCCCAAACCCTCTATCATGTACCAACTCAGTACCCCGCCTACTATCCAGTGTCCAAACCCTCTATCATGAACCAACTCAGTACCCCACCTACTATCCAGTGCCCAAACTCTCTATCATGTACCAACTCAGTACCCCACCTACTATCCAGTACCCCACCTACTACCCAGTACCCCGCCTACTATCCAGTGCCCAAACCCTCTATCATGTACCAACTCAGAACCCCACCTACTATCCAGTGCCCAAACCCTCTATCATGTACCAACTCAGAACCCCACCTACTATCCAGTGCCCAAACCCTCTATCATGTACCAACTCAGAACCCCACCTACTATCCAGTGCCCAAACCCTCTATCATGTACCAACTCAGAACCCCACCTACTATCCAGTGCCCAAACCCTCTATCATGTACCAACTCAGTACCCCACCTACTATCCAGTGCCCAAACCCTCTATCATGTACCAACTCAGTACCCCACCTACTACCCAGTACCAACTCAGTACCCCACCTACTACCCAGTACCAACTCAGTACCCCACCTACTACCCAGTACCAACTCAGTACCCCACCTACTACCCAGTACCAACTCAGTACCCCACCTACTACCCAGTACCAACTCAGTACCCCACCTACTACCCAGTACCAACTCAGTACCCCACCTACTATCCAGTGTCCAAACCCTCTATCATGTACCAACTCAGTACCCCGCCTACTACCCAGTACCCCGCCTACTATCCAGTGCCCAAACCCTCTATCAAATGGGCTCAAACAGGGGCCTGTTCAGGAAGACGTAATGTTACAGAACGTTCAGCTAAAATAAATGTAACGTATAGAACAGATATGTCTTGTCAAATGCAATAGGGAATCATGTCTGCTCTATCCATTCTATCGATATCTGTGACGTTCGGAACGTTTCACATTGAACTGAATACACCCCGGACCTCTCTGTTACGGTGAAACTGTTGTTAAAGAAACGACCGCCATCGTCTGGTATTTTTAACCTCAGAGAAACCGACCTGGGCTCTGTCCCAAATGCCTCCCTATTCATAGTCCGCTACTTTTAACGAGAGCCCCATGTAGGGAATAGGGGAGGCCATTTTGGACAGAGGCCCAGTGTACCAACGCCATAGCGGCAGGGTAGCCTAGTGGTTAGAGAGTTGGACTAGTAACCGGAAGGTTGCAAGTTCAAACCCCCGACCTGACAAGATACAAATCTGTCGTTCTACCCCTGAACAGGCAGTTAACCCCACTGTTCCTAGGCTGTCATTGAAAATAAGAATTTGTTCTTAAAACTGACTTGCCTAGTTAAATAAAGGTAAAATAAAATGCAACAGTATGTGTATTTTACTCTTTGCCTCTTGTACTATTGTAGTGAATAAATAAGAGTCTCACTTCGAACGCACCTTTACTATCAGCAACAGTTGGCAGTCGAACATCCCAGAAGCAACAGTTGGCAGTCGAACATCCCAGAAGCAACAGTTGGCAGTCGAACATCCCAGAAGCAACAGTTGGCAGTCGAACATCCCAGAAGCAACAGTTGGCAGTCGAACATCCCAGAAGGTTTAAATGGCCCTTACTAGCATGGCGAACACCTTCCAACCCAGGCGTGTCAGACATCATTAGACTTATTGAATAGTTTTTCTTCCTGTGTGTATTAAAAACAAAATATGTGATCCATTTTAATATTTCGTTTTCTGTGTTTTTATTGGCTGTATTAGGGATGTTAGCTGTGTTAGGGATATTAGCTGTGTTAGGGATATTAGCTGTATTAGGGATAACAACAGTGTGTTTTATTAGCGGTGTTAGGGATATTAGCTGTATTAGGGATATTAGCTGTGTTAGGGATATTAGCTGTGTTAGGGATATTAGCTGTATTAGGGATAACAACATTGTGTTTTATTAGCTGTGTTAGGGATATTAGCTGTGTTAGGGATATTAGCTGTATTAGGGATATTAGCTGTATTAGGGATATTAGCTGTATTAGGGATACCAACATTGTGGTTCATTAGCTGTGTTAGGGATATTAGCTGTATTAGGGATATTAGCTGTGTTAGGGATATTAGCTGTGTTTGGGATATTAGCTGTATTAGGGATATTAGCTGTGTTAGGGATATTAGCTGTGTTAGGGATATTATCTGTATTAGGGATATCAACATTGTGGTTTTATTAGTTGTGTTAGAGATATTAGCTGTATTAGGGATATTAACTGTATTAGGGATATTAGCTGTGTTAGGGATATTAGCTGTATTAGGGATATTAGCTGTGTTAGGGATATTAGCTGTGTTAGGGATATTAGCTGTATTAGGGATATTAGCTGTGTTAGGGATATTAGCTGTGTTAGGGATATTAGCTGTATTTGGGACATTAGCTGTGTTAGTGATATTAGCTGTATTGGGGATATTAGCTGTATTAGGGATATTAGCTGTGTTAGGGATATTAGCTGTGTTAGGGATATTAGCTGTGTTAGGGATATTAGCTGTGTTAGGGATATTAGCTGTATTAGGGATATTAGCTGTGTTAGGGATATTAGCTGTGTTAGGGATATTAGCTGTGTTAGGGATATTAGCTGTGTTAGGGATATTAGCTGTATTAGGGATATTAGCTGTGTTAGGGATATTAGCTGTGTTAGGGATATTAGCTGTATTAGGGATATTAGCTGTGTTAGGGATATTAGCTGTGTTAGGGATATTAGCTGTGTTAGGGATATTAGCTGTGTTAGGGATATTAGCTGTGTTAGGGATATTAGCTGTGTTAGGGATATTAGCTGTATTAGGGATATTAGCTGTGTTAGGGATATTAGCTGTGTTAGGGATATTAGCTGTGTTAGGGATATTAGCTGTGTTAGGGATATTAGCTGTATTAGGGATATTAGCTGTGTTAGGGATATTAGCTGTGTTAGGGATATTAGCTGTGTTAGGGATATTAGCTGTGTTAGGGATATTAGCTGTATTAGGGATATTAGCTGTGTTAGGGATATTAGCTGTATTAGGGATAACAACATTGAATAGTTGAGATACAATGTGTGTGTCTGAACTGGCACCCTATATGGGGCTCTGGTGCATAGTGTAATGGTGTGTAGGAAATAGCTGCCATCTGGGAGGAAGCCTGTGCATAGTTTAATGGTGTGTAGGAAATAGCTGCCATCTGGGAGGAAGCCTGTGCATAGTGTAATGGTGTGTAGGAAATAGCTGCCATGTGGGAGGAAGCCTGTGCATAGTGTAATGGTGTGTAGGAAATAGCTGCCATTTGAGAGGAAGCCTGTGCATAGTGTAATGGTGTGTAGGAAATAGCTGCCATGTGGGAGGAAGCCTGTGCATAGTGTAATGGTGTGTAGGAAATAGCTGCCATGTGGGAGGAAGCCTGTGCATAGTGTAATGGTGTGTAGGAAATAGCTGCCATGTGGGAGGAAGCCTGTGCATAGTGTAATAATGGTGTGTAGGAAATAGCTGCCATGTGGGAGGAAGCCTGTGCATAGTGTAATGGTGTGTAGGAAATAGCTGCCATGTGGGAGGAAGCCTGTGCATAGTGTAATGGTGTGTAGGAAATAGCTGCCATGTGGGAGGAAGCCTGTGCATAGTGTAATGGTGTGTAGGAAATAGCTGCCATTTGGGAGGAAGCCTGTGCATAGTTTAGTTATTTTTTTATAACATATTTAGATTTTTCTAGTTATTGAGGGCTCCAAAGCAGACTGGATCTGCATGGTCCCGAGTGGAGCAGTGGTCTCAGGCTAGAGGTGCCATTACAGACCCTGGTTTGATTCCGGGCTGCATCACAGCAGTCGTTCAGGTTTGGCCGGGTTAGGCCGTCATTGTAAAAAATTATTTGCTCCTAACTGACTTACCTGGTTAAATAAAGAATCACAAGACAACAGAATAGACCCTCACCAGGAATGTGTGACAGTGTACAGGCTATTTTCTACCCTAGGTCACCTCTTTGCCTGACAGCCAGACTGTGATACCTCTGGTTCAAAGTCTGTGATTAATGCCATAGGTTTGGAAAATACCTCTCACAAACCAGAATGTTAAATATAATTATATTTGAACATACTTTTCCAAGGTTGTCCGTGTGGTTGGTACTTTTGCAGGGAGGAAGGTGAGACACTATGTATCCACAGAGAAGTATAACTAAGTCACCTGTTCAGAGCGCAGGTCACCTGAGACATGCGCACCAGATGAAAACAGACGCGTTCATACCTGCCGAGATCGTGCACGTGTTTACATGGTTCTATCTACGCATGCTTCAGGTGAGCGCTTTGAAAAGTTGATCTAATTCTACTTTCCTGCGGATATATTCTCTCACATTCCTTCCTCCAAAAAGGACCAACCGCACGGACAAACAAGTTCACATGTAATTTAATTCAATATACTGTCTGGAAACAACTTTCCTGATCGTTAATTTCTGCCTGACATAAGAATTCATTGCAAATTCAACATCGGGGCTTCAGGCTAATGCATCATTGCATGGTTCCACAGGCAATGTGAAAGCCTATATCAAAATGATTGCCATCGGTTACGTTTAATTATGGCGAGACGGAGTTCTATCTCATATGTAGTACACTACTTTTGACTGCGTTGAACTAGATAGGGAATTGGGTGTCGTTTTAAGACGTATTTCCTCAGGATCAAGGGGCGCTGTGCTGCTGTTTATTCTTGCTCTGGCTTTGCGGCCTTTTCTGTTGCCTGGAAAAGCCTTCTCGCAAGGTTATGAAATGAGTGTCATTTTGACTTAACGGTGGAGCTCGTTTTTTAATCCTGGACTCGGTCACTATTCGGATGGGTTGAGCCAAGATGTCGTGCTTTTTACTGCTGTCGCAGCTCCGGTAACCGTTCCTCATGTTAACCCTTGGGGGAGGAGGGATTCTTGAGTGCTGTCGCACAACTATTACTTTCCGACTTCTGCTGTTCGAGTCTGGCAACAACAGAACTGGAAGTGGTTGTGGGTTTTGGTTTTCACGGCGATACTTGTAAAATCTCTTTTTTTTAAAAAGGCGATCGTTGTAAATGATCTCTCTGCGTGTATGTATGTGTGTGTAAGAGAGAGAATGAGGGATACCAACGGGAGGATTTCGTGGCACTACTCGGGATGATGGGAATTCCACCGGTGAGTATAGTTTATACCGTCGGTTTGTTTTTCCATGTAATCTAGTCTCTGACGGTACACAGTCACTAGGCTTCGGCCATTGCGTTGAGTCCTAGTGCTGGGGATTATGTATTATACTTATGGCAGTCTGGAAGTCCTCATTATAAGATCTGATAGGGACATTTTTTATAAAGATGACGCATATGTGACTAATTGTAACATTGCCTACCAAACGTTGAGTAGCAAAGCCACACAAACAACATTAGCAGGCGAGCTAACAGACGGGATATAACGCCAGCTAATGTCTTGGCTGGTAGTGGACTACATTTAGACTGCTTTAGGGTGTCCGCTTTGTTCAGAAACAATCGGTGCCCCAGGCTTTTAGCCATAATAATAATAATAATAATATAGGACGATATGCCTGTCCATGGTCACAGCAACACAGTAGCCCTGGTCAACTCGACCAGCCGCAACATTATACTGGTGATTTACAGGAGACAATATATCCGTTGTCCAAAACAGCTACTTGGAAACATTATCTCTGGTGCTGCTATTTAGCTACATTTGATCACGTTGATGCAACATTGTAGCCTTCGCGTTATTGACTGTAACTTGTGCTGCCTCTGCATTACATTTAGGTTTTAGCTACTAGCATATGACCCCGGGATCAGACCCTTGTGCTGATGGCAAACCCCATAAACTGCCTGGCCACAAGTTAACCATAAACGACTAACTAGCTGTTGCTTCTTTTAATGATAGCTTAGCTATTAAGTTATAGTATATTATGAAATGTAACGACCTAGGGTTCCATTATTGTTGACAAGGTACTGAATGTGACTTAGGTGGAGCTTATGTTTGGCCTGTTGTGGCTTCAACTACTTCACACAGCTGTTGTTGGGTAAGTGGTTCCCGGAGTGGTGTAGTAGCGTACTTTCAAGAGGCCAGACTAACTATCAACTGTTTAATGGAATAATAATAATAATAATAATATGCTTAAGTATTGAACTCATTCCTTGTGTAGGATGGTTTGTTAGATTAAGTGGAAGATCCTGGCCTATCCAAGAAGCTAGGTGACGTATTTATCATGCGTCTTGAAGTTGGATTGCAGATTGATCCGTTCAGCCTTTGTAGATCCCCATTTTTAAAAAGAGAACATGGACCAGTTCCCTTATTCACAAAACATCTCAGAAAAGGTTCCAGGAATCCAGTTAACCTGTTTTATAAGACTAAAAATACTCCCAGCTCAGAGTAGGTTTTAGGATGATAAGACACTGCTCAGAGTAGGTTTTAGGATGATAAGACACTGCTCAGAGTAGGTTTTAGGATGATAAGACACTGCTCAGAGTAGGTTTTAGGATGATAAGACACTGGATGGTTTTAGGATGATAAGACACTGCTCAGAGTAGGTTTTAGGATGATAAGACACTGCTCAGAGGATGATAAGACACTGCTAGGTTTAGGATGATAAGACACTGATTAGGATGATAAGACACTGCTCAGATAAGACACTGGTTTTAGGATGATAAGACACTGCTGGATGAGGATGATAAGACACTGCTCAGAGTAGGTTTTAGGATGGTGATAAGATGATAAGACACTGCTCAGAGGAGGTTTTAGGATGATAAGACACTGCTCAGAGTAGGTTTTAGGATGGTGATAAGACACTGCTCAGAGTAGGTTTTAGGATGGTGATAAGACACTGCTCAGAGTTGGTTTTTAGGGTGATTGTTAAGACAGTTCACAGTTATTAGCTTAGTGCAGTGGTCTCCAAGGCATTCCTAGTCGATCGCCAAACATTTCTGTAAAAAAACAAACAAAGATAAAGCCTTGTGTTTCTACTTTTATTATTTGTTTTGTGTTGTCGGTGCACTTGATTTAGCAGGTTTAGTGTCGGAAGGCAAAGTGTTCCCATTTTGAGTCATTTCATGTGACTGAAGGTAGAACTTCTACACGCCAGGCCTCGAGAACAAGTGCACCTACAGGCCTACCATTGGCCAATCGGATTGCTCTGATCACCGTGACTGCACCGTTTCCTCGAGCCATAGACTGTAAAAAGATAACCTTGAGCTCACTGACAAGTTGATACTGTGAGATTTCAAAACTGTTAAAACCATGTGAAGGCTTCAACGAATCCTGTGGCGCGCTGCTGTTTTTATGAGTATGTTCAAGTTGTTACTCAGCACTGTCAACACGTTGTTCAACACTTTATCTTTATTAGCTATAACATGAGGTTTCTCCCTACTTCCACTCACGCTACAACCTGCACTGCAGCTGTCATGAATGACTACAACCGGCCCTGCAGCTGTCATGAATGACTACAACCATCACTGTCATGAATGACTACAACCATCACTGTCATGAATGACTACAACCATCACTGTCATGAATGACTACAACCATCACTGTCATGAATGACTACAACCATCACTGTCATGAATGACTACAACCATCACTGTCATGAATGACTACAACCATCACTGTCATGAATGACTACAACCATCACTGTCATGAATGACTACAACCATCACTGTCATGAATGACTACAACCTGCACTGTTATGAATGACTACAACCTGCACTGTCATGAATGACTACAACCTGCACTGTCATGAATGACTACAACCTGCACTGTCATGAATGACTACAACCTGCACTGTCATGAATGACTACAACCTGCACTGTCATGAATGACTACAACCTGCACTGTCATGAATGACTACAACCTGCACTGTCATGAATGACTACAACCTGCACTGTCATGAATGACTACAACCGGCCCTGCACTGTCATGAATGACTACAACCGGCCCTGCAGCTGTCATGAATGACTACAACCGGCTCTGCAGCTGTCATGAATGACTATGCTTCATGCATAGATTTTGTTTTGACCCATAACAGGAGGAGTAAAATCTCTCATCAGCATTTGTGGCCACAGCCTCTGATCATAGTTCAGTCGTCCTACTTTGAGAAGCTTGATACATACGGAACCGGGTATTTAGTTTTTGACAAGGCTAAATAACAATCTGAGACTGTGTTTGTAGATGTGAAGATGAATATTGGACTGTAATCAGAAAAGACTTCTATGCAGTCATCATCCAGTATATTGATGTTGTTAAACTAGTCAACGTTTACCTTGGTCAATGCTGGTCTCATCTGACCTCTCTCCCGTCTGGAGGGCGGATAGTAACTCACACAGGAGATACAGTATTTACTAACGCTTGATGTCTTAACTATGGGGTGGTTCCTCGCGGCAGAACCTCCTACGGGGTGGTTCCTCGCGGCAGAACCTCCTACGGGGTGGTTCCTCGCGGCAGAACCTCCTACGGGGTGGTTCCTCGCGGCAGAACCTCCTACGGGGTGGTTCCTCGCGGCAGAACCTCCTACGGGGTGGTTCCTCGCGGCAGAACCTCCTACGGGGTGGTTCCTCGCGGCAGAACCTCCTACGGGGTGGTTCCTCGCGGCAGAAACCTCGCGGCAGAACCTCCTACGGGGTGGTTCCTCGCGGCAGAACCTCCTACGGGGTGGTTCCTCGCGGCAGAACCGGGGTGGTTCCTCGCGGCAGAACCTCCTACGGGGTGGTTCCTCGCGGCAGAACCGCCTACGGGGTGGTTCCTCGCGGCAGAACCTCCTACGGGGTGGTTCCTCGCGGCAGAACCTCTACAGAATCAAAAGTAGTGCACTATTTAGGGTTTAGTTGGGGACCCGGCCTATGGTGGGATGTCTTACCTATAGAATGGGGGGGGGGGGCTTCAGACTGACTTCTCTGATGTAGGTTGTGGTCTGTGGTAGCTTGTTCCTACTGGGGGTTGTCTCTGACAGGCAGCTTGTTCCTACTGGGGTTTGTCTCTGATGACAGGCAGCATGTTCCTACTGGGGTTTGTCTCTGGGGATGTGTTCCAAATGGCACCTTTATTCCCTTCATAGTGCCCTACGTATGATGGGCTCTGGTCAGTAGTAGTGCACTATATATATATATATATATATGAGAGAGAGAGCACCCCCTTCCTCTCTGTACCCCTGCCACACACACATGTCTCAGCATTTAAATCTCAGGCTTTAGTCCTCTTCATGTCTTGTCTTAGTAGTTTCACACAGAAAGAGAGAGAACAAGGGTTGTCTGTCTTGTCTTAGTATGAGCAGTGACTGCATTATTGGGTGGGGGGGCGGTCAGAGCAGTGACTGCATTATTGGGTGGGGGGCGGTCAGAGCAGTGACTGCATTATTGGGTGGGGGGCAGTCAGAGCAGTGACTGCATTATTGGGTGGGGGCGGTCAGAGCAGTGACTGCATTATTGGGTGGGGGGGTAGTCAGAGCAGTGAGTGATTGGGGGGTGGCAGTCAGAGCAGTGACTGCATTATTGGGTGGGGGGCAGTCAGAGCTGCTCTGGCCCCCAATGGTGGAACAAACTCCCTCACGACGCCAGGACAGCGGAGTCAATCACCACCTTCCGGAGACACCTGAAACCCCACCTCTTTAAGGAATACCTAGGATAGGATAAGTAATCCCTCTCACCCCCCTTAAGATTTAGATGCACTATTGTAAAGTGACTGTTCCACTGGATGTCATAAGGTGAATGCACCAATTTGTAAGTCGCTCTGGATAAGAGCGTCTGCTAAATGACTTAAATGTAAATGTAAATGTAGAGCAGTGACTGCATTATTGGGTGTAAATGTAGAGCAGTCAGAGCAGTGACTGCATTATTGGGTGGGGGGCAGTCAGAGCAGTGACTGCATTATTGGGTGGGGGGGGGGCAGTCAGAGCAGTGACTGCATTATTGGGTGGGGGGCAGTCAGAGCAGTGACTGCATTATTGGGTGGGGGGCAGTCAGAGCAGTGACTGCATTATGGGGGGCAGTCAGAGCAGTGACTGCATTATTGGGTGGGGGGCAGTCAGAGCAGTGACTGCATTATTGGGTGGGGGGCAGTCAGAGCAGTGACTGCATTATTGGGTGGGGGGCAGTCAGAGCAGTGACTGCATTATTGGGTGGGGGGGGGCAGTCAGAGCAGTGACTGCATTTCAGAGCAGTGACTGCATTATTGGGGGGGGGCAGTCAGAGCAGTGACTGCATTATTGGGGGGGGGGGGCAGTCAGAGCAGTGACTGCATTATTGGGGGTGGGGGGGCAGTCAGAGCAGTGACTGCATTATTGGGGGGTGGGGGGCAGTCAGGGGGCAGTCAGAGCAGTGACTGCATTATTGGGTGGGGGTGGGGGGCAGTCAGAGCAGTGACTGCATTATTGGGTGGGGGGCAGTCAGAGCAGTGACTGCATTATTGGGTGGGGGGGGCAGTCAGAGCAGTGACTGCATTATTGGGTGGGGGGGCAGTCAGAGCAGTGACTGCATTATTGGGTGGGGGGGCAGTCAGAGCAGTGACTGCATTATTGGGTGGGGGGGGCAGTCAGAGCAGTGACTGCATTATTGGGTGGGGGGGGGTCAGAGCAGTGACTGCATTATTGGGTGGGGGGGGCAGTCAGAGCAGTGACTGCATTATTGGGTGGGGGCGGTCAGAGCAGTGACTGCATTATTGGGTGGGGGGGCAGTCAGAGCAGTGACTGCATTATTGGGTGGGGGGCAGTCAGAGCAGTGACTGCATTATTGGGTGGGGGGGGCGGTCAGAGCAGTGACTGCATTATTGGGGGGGGGTGGTCAGAGCAGTGACTGCATTATTGGGTGGGGGGGCGGTCAGAGCAGTGGGGGCGGTCAGAGCAGTGACTGCATTATTGGGGGGGGGGGGCGGTCAGAGCAGTGACTGCATTATTGGGGGTCAGAGCAGTGACTGCATTATTGGGTGGGGGGGGCGGTCAGAGCAGTGACTGCATTATTGGGTCACCCAGGGCGGTCATTGTCCAGTGACTGCATTATTGGGGGGCGGTCAGACAGTGACTGCATTATTGGGGGCAGTCAGAGCAGTGACTGCATTATTGGGGGGGGGCAGTCAGAGCAGTGACTGCATTATTGGGGGGCAGTGGGGGGGCAGTCAGAGCAGTGACTGCATTATTGGGTGGGGGGGCAGTCAGAGCAGTGACTGCATTATTGGGTGGGGGGGCAGTCAGAGCAGTGACTGCATTATTGGGTGGGGGGGCAGTCAGAGCAGTGACTGCATTATTATTATGGGGGGGCAGTCAGAGCAGTGACTGCATTATTGGATGGGGGGGGCAGTCTGATGGGGCAGTGACTGCATTATTATGGGGGGGGCAGTCAGAGCAGTGACTGCATTATTGGGTGGGGGGGGAGTCCAGCAGTGACTGCATTATTGGTGGGGGGGGCAGTCAGAGCAGTGACTGCATTATTGGGTGGGGTGGGGGCAGTCAGAGCAGTGACTGCATTATTGGGTGGGGGGTGGGGGCAGTCAGAGCAGTGACTGCATTATTGGGTGGGGGGCGGTCAGAGCAGTGACTGCATTATTGGGTGGGGGGGCAGTCCAGCAGTGACTGCATTATTGGGGGGGGGCGGTCAGAGCAGTGACTGCATTATTGGGGGGGGCAGTCAGTGCAGTGACTGCATTAGACCAGCAGTCAGAGCAGTGACTGCATTATTGGGTGGGGGGGCAGTCAGAGCAGTGACTGCATTATTGGGTGGGGGGCAGTCAGAGCAGTGACTGCAATATTGGGTGGGGGGGCAGTCAGAGCAGTGACTGCATTATTGGGTGGGGGGGCAGTCAGAGCAGTGACTGCATTATTGGGTGGGGGGTGGTCAGAGCAGTGAGTGATTGGGTGGGGGGGCGGTCAGAGCAGTGAGTGATTGGGTGGGGGGGTGGTCAGAGCAGTGAGTGATTGGGTGGGGGGCGGTCAGAGCAGTGAGTGATTGGGTGGGGGGGGCGGTCAGAGCAGTGAGTGATTGGGTGGGGGGGCGGCGGTCAGAGCAGTGAGTGATTGTGGTGGGGGTGGTCAGATCAGTGAGTGATTGGGGGGGCGGTCAGAGCAGTGAGTGATTGGGGGAGGGGGCGGTCAGAGCAGTGAGTGATTGGGGTCAGAATTTCTTGTTTGACTTTTGTCACCCAGTGTGTCATTGTCCCGTCATCACTTTACCTAACGTCCACTGTCATGGTTACAAGGACGCGCCCTTAATGGCACCCTATTCCCTATATAGTGCACTACTTTAGACCAGAGTCCTATGGGGCCCTATTCCCTATATAGTGCACTACTTTAGACCAGAGTCCTATGGGGCCCTATTCCCTATATAGTGCACTACTTTAGACCAGAGTCCTATGGGACCCTATTCCCTATATAGTGCACTACTTTAGACCAGAGTCCTATGGGACCCTATTCCCTATATAGTGCACTACTTTAGACCAGAGTCCTATGGGACCCTATTCCCTATATAGTGCACTACTTTAGACCAGAGCCCTATGGGACCCTATTCCCTATATAGTGCACTACTTTAGACCAGAGCCCAATGGGACCCTATTCCCTACATAATGGACTACTTTAGACCAGAGCCCAATGTAACCTTATTCCCTATATAGTGCACTACTTTAGACCAGAGCCCAATGTAACCCTATTCCCTATATAGTGCCCTACCTTATGGGGCGGGCCAACCCTGCTGTGTTTTTGTTTTTTACCTTTATTTAACTAGGCAAGTCAGTTAAGAACAAATTCTTATTTTGAATGACGGCCTAGGAACAGTGGGTTAACTGCCTGTTCAGGGGCAGAACGACAGATTTGTACCTTGTCAGCTCGGGGATTTGAACTTGCAACCTTCCGGTTACTAGTCCAACACTCTAACCACTAGGCTACGCTGCCGCCTCTACACTCTAACCACTAGGCTACCCTGCCGTCTCTACACTCTAACCACTAGGCTACCCTGCCGTCTCTACACTCTAACCACTAGGCTACCCTGCCGTCTCTACACTCTAACCACTAGGCTACCCTGCCACCTCTACACTCTAACCACTAGGGTACCTGCCCCCTCTACACTCTAACCACTAGGGTACCTGCCCCCTCTACACTCTAACCACTAGGCTACCTTGCCACCTCTACACTCTAACCACTAGGGTACCTGCCACCTCTACACTCTAACCACTAGGCTACCCTGCCACCTCTACACTCTAACCACTAGGCTACCCTGCCACCTCTACACTCTAACCACTAGGCTACCCTGCCACCTCTACACTCTAACCACTAGGCTACCCTGCCACCTCTACACTCTAACCACTAGGCTACCCTGCCGTCTCTACACTCTAACCACTAGGCTACCCTGCCGCCTCTACACTCTAACCACTAGGCTACCTGCAGCCTCTACACTCTAACCACTAGGCTACCCTGCCACCTCTACACTCTAACCACTAGGCTACCCTGCCACCTCTACACTCTAACCACTAGGCTACCCTGCCACCTCTACACTCTAACCACTAGGCTACCCTGCCACCTCTACACTCTAACCACTAGGGTACCTGCCCCCTCTACACTCTAACCACTAGGCTACCCTGCCACCTCTACACTCTAACCACTAGGCTACCCTGCCACCTCTACACTCTAACCACTAGGCTACCTGCCACCTCTACACTCTAACCACTAGGCTACCCTGAGATGTTGGATGGGGCGGGGCCAACCTTACCACATACTGTACATCTCCAGCAGCATTTTCTAGTAGCAACCTCCAGTGTCTTCCACCCTGCAGTGTGTGTGGGGAGGGGGAGGGGGGGAGCTTGCATCTCAAACTAAGTGGAAAATGTGTGGAGTCGGCTTCTTTTTGTAAAGCAGTCACCTCAGAATATCAGGTCTCTGGTGTAAAGCCTGGGTCTCTCCTCTCTGGTTTATTGTCCTTGTTTATACTGTCATGACCCTGAAGTTGAAACGGTGTAGGTTTTACTCTGGCCAGGAGTGTTACTGTAATCCAGCTCCTATTGGCCATGTTACTGCAGTTCAGCTCTACTGTTCTGCTCCTATTGGCCATGTTACTGTAGTCCAGCTCCTATTGGCCGTTTTACTGTAGTCCAGCTCCTATTGGCCGTGTTATTGTAGTCCAGCTCCTATTGGCCGTGTTATTGTAGTCCAGCTCCTATTGGCCGTGTTATTGTAGTCCAGCTTCTATTGGCCGTGTTATTGTAGTCCAGCTCCTATTGGCCGTGTTATTGTAGTCCAGCTCCTATTGGCCGTGTTATTGTAGTCCAGCTCCTATTGGCCGTGTTACTGTAGTCCAGCTCCTATTGGCCGTGTTACTGTAGTCCAGCTCCTATTGGCCGTGTTACTGTAGTCCAGTTCTACTGTTCTGCTCCTATTTATCTCTACCACTTCTCCCTGAAGTGTGCACTCGTTCACTACCACTTCTCCCTGAAGTGTGCACTCGTTCACTACCACTTCTCCCTGAAGTGTGCACTCGTTCACTACCACTTCTCCCTGAAGTGTGCACTCGTTCACTACCACTTCTCCCTGAAGTGTGCACTCGTTCACTACCACTTCTCCCTGAAGTGTGCACTCGTTCACTACCACATCTCCCTGAAGTGTGCACTCGTTCACTACCACTTCTCCCTGAAGTGTGCACGCTTTGTGAGAGAGATACAGGTGACGTAAATGGACACAAACTACGGGCCATTTCTTGACGAGCTCAAGTGTGCCATGTTTTTGTCGTTGCAGGTATGGGCGCTTGGCGCTGGCCAGACTAGATGAGGAAGTGAGGCTGAGAGAGAGGTCAGCAGAGAGACAACGGCTATCTGGGACTGCGGCAGGAAGAGGACCTTTGGGCAGAGGAGAGAGAGGTCAGCAGATAGACAACGGCTACCTGGGACTGCGGCAGGAAGAGGACCTTTGGGCAGAGGAGAGAGAGGTCAGCAGATAGACAACGGCTACCTGGGACTGCGGCAGGAAGAGGACCTTTGGGCAGAGGAGAGAGAGGTCAGCAGATAGACAACGGCTACCTGGGACTGCGGCAGGAAGAGGACCTTTGGGCAGGTGAGGGGGGAAGGGACTGAGAAGCTTTTGAGTAGATACTACCTGGGACTGCTTTTGAAGACTACCTCTGGGTGGTGGGGAGAGGAGGGGGGCTGAGAGTAGCCTGGGGAGAAGAGACTACATGGGACTGCTACTGGAGAGGACTTCTAAGGGGAAGGGGAGTCATACTGATGGCTATGTTGTTAACCCTGTGGTATGAACAGGTTCCTGCAGCGTGTGTCAGGGTGGAGTTACCTGACCCATGGAGAATTACTTCCAGACAGAGGCCTTCAACCTGGACAAGGTGCTGGATGACTTTGAACAGAACCAAGGTGAGACCAATTAACCAATTAGCCAATTATCAATGAAGCAATCAGATGTACTGTTGCTGGGCTGAGAGTCGATTCTCCTCTTCTCTCCAGAGTTTTATAGGGTGTGTTATGTGGTTATTAAAGGAGGGTAACTGTGGAGAGGGAATGCAGAGAATAGGATCAGCCTCTCCCTCAGGGTTCTGGGTAATTGGTGTCATATATATTTGGGTTGAGGTGTGTGCGAGCACTTGTCTGTGTGACGTTCACATCGTTCTTCATTTTTAAAGGGTGTTGAATCTGGAGTCCTTAACGGTGGATCTGTCACATCCGTTTCCCATTAAATCCCATTAACCCATTAAGCGTCCGAATACAACCTTACAGTGATATGCTTACTTTACAAGCCCTTAACCAATGAGAGTTAAGAACATATTGACCTAATAAACTAAAGTAACACAATAACAACGCTATATATACAAGGGGTGCCAAGTCAATGTGCGGGGATAGAGGTTAGTTGAGGTAATTTGTACATGTAGTTAGGGGTATAGTGACTGCATAGATGATAAACAGCGAGCAGCAGCAGTGTTTAAACAGGGGGCAGCAGCATCAATGTAAATAGTCCACGTGGCCATTTGATTAAGTGTTGAGCGGTTTTATGGCTTGGGGATAGTAGCTGTTAAGGAGCCTTTTGGACCTAGACTTGACGCTCCGGTACCGTTTGCTTTAGCGGTAGCAGAGAGAACAGTTTGATTTGGGTGACTGGAGTCTGACATCGCCTAGTATATAGGTTCTGGATGTTAGGAAACTGATGTACTGGGCCGTACGCACTAGCCTCTTTGCCGCCAACTGCCAAGCAGTTGACATACCAAGAGGTGATGCAACCGGTGATGCTCTCGATGGTGCAGCTGTAGAACTTTTTGAGGATCTGGGGACCCATGCCAAATCTTTTCAGTCTCTTGAGGGGGAAAAGGTTTTGTCGTGTCCTCTTCATGACTGTCTTGGTGTGTTTGCACCATTCTAGTTTGTTGGTGATTGGTGATGTGGACACGAAGGAACTTAACTTTCGACCGACTCCACTACAGCCCCGTGGTCCACAATCAGTGATCCACAATCAGCTCATTTTGTATTTCTCACATTGAGGGAGAGGTTGTCTCTGACCTCCTCCCTATTGGCTGTCGGTTATCAGGGCCTACCACTAGTCAGATGGTCCCTGCATGCTTTGAGTACATTTCCTGGTAATCCGTCTAGCTCCGCGGCTTTGTGAATGTTGATCTGTTTAAAGGTCTTGCTCATACTACCGAGAGCGTTATCACACTGTCGTCCGGAACAGCTGATGCTCTCATGCATCCTTCAGTGTTGCTTGCTTCGAAGTGAGCATAAAAGGCAACTAGCTCTTCCGGTAGACTTGCGTCACTGGGCAGCTCACGGCTGGGTTTCCCTTTTGTAGTCTCTAATGGTTTTCAAGCCCTGCCACATTAGGACTCCCGAGTGTCGCAGCGATCTAAGGCACTGTAAGTCAGGCATCACTACAGACCCTGGTTCGATTCCAGGCTGTATCACAACCCGGCCGTGATTGGGAGTCCCATAGGGCAGCGCACAATTGGCTCGGCATCGTCCGGTTCAGGGTTTGGCCGGGGTAGGCCGTCATTGTAAATAAGAATTTGTTCTTAACTGACTTGCCTAGTTTTAATAAAATGAAAATCAACATCTGATGAGCGTCAGTTGTACAGATTAGTGTCCCTGAAAGCAGCAGCTCTAGCCTTTAGCTCAGTGAGGATGTTGCCTGTTACCCAAGGCTTCTGGTCGGGATATGTAATAATGATAATAATATATGCCATTTAGCAGACGCTTTTATCCAAAGCGACTTACAGTCATGTGTGCATACATTCTACGTATGGGTGATCCCGGGAATCGAACCCGCGTTACAAGCGCCATGCTCTACCAACTGAGCTACAGAAGGACCATGTACACCGTCACTGTGGGGACGACGACGTCGTCGATGCACTTATTGATGAAGCCGATGACTAAGGTGGTGCATTCCTCAATGCCATTGGGTGAATCCCGGAACATTTTCCAGTCTGTGCTAGCAAAACAGTCCTGTAGCATCTGACCACTTCTTTATTGAGCGAGTCACTGGTACTTCCTGCTTTAGTTTTTGTTTGTAAGCAGGAATCAGGAGTATATATTTATGGTCAGATTTGCCAAATGGAGGGTGAGGGAGAGCTTTGTACGCGTCTCTGTGTGGAGTAAAGTTGGTCCAGAGTTTATTTTTTTTCTTCCTGGTTGCTGATGTGACAAACCGGATTTAAGTTCCTCCACTGCTTCTGGGTTTGTTGTTTGGGACAACGAGATGTTCCTTCAAACAACCAACGCTGTGGGGCCTTGCGAGCGTTTTAAAGTTAAATGTTATGCACAAAATGTCAAACAGTTAGATGTGTTCCAACACTTGTTCATGGATGGAAGTGTCCTTTAACTAACTAACTAACTAACTAACTAACTAACTAACTAACTAACTAACTAACTAACTAACTAACTAACTAACTAACTAACTAACTAACTAACTAACTAACTAACTAACTAACTAGTCCAACAGCATGTCCTGATCATCAAAGCAACTATCAGGTCTATTTGACTGACTGTTGTATAGTCCACGTTATTGTGGAATCGCATGCACCCCCCCCCCCCTTTAAATATTGATTTACAGAGTATTGACCCCTTGACTTTTTCCACATTTTTGTTAGGTTATGGCCTTATTCTTTTTCCTCATCCATCTACACATAATAGCCCATAATGAAGCCATGAGGTCAAAGGAATTGTCCTTAGAGCTCTGAGACAGGATGGTGTCAAGGCACAGATCTGGGGGAAGGGCACCAAGGACACAGTGCCAATGTCATTCTTAAATGAAAGAAGTTTGGAACCACCAAGACTCTTCCTAGAGCTGACCACATTGCTAAACTGAGCAATCAGGGGAGAAGGGCCTTGGTCAGGGAGGTGACCAAGAACCTGATGGTCACTCTGACAGAGCTCCTCGGTGGAGATGGGAGAACCTTCCAGAAGGACAACCAGTTCTGCATTTCTCCACCAATCAGGCCTTTATGGTTGAGTGGCCAGACGGAAGCCACTCCTCAGTAAAAGGCACATGACAGCCCGCTTTGAGTTTGCCAAAAGGCCCCTAAAGGACTCTCAGATCATGAGAAACAACATTCTCAGTTCTGATGAAACCAAAGTTGACGCTTGGCATTCAGGCCAAAGACGTCACGTCTGGAGGAAACCAGGCACCGCTCATCACCTGCCCAATACCATCCTTCTGGTGAAGCATGGAGGAGGTGGCAACATCATGCTGTGGGGATGTTATTCAGCTGGGACTGGGAGACTAGTCAGGATTGAGGGAAAGATAAACAGAGCAAAGTACAGAGATCCTTGATGAAACCTGCTCAGGACCTCAGACTGGGGCGAAGGTTCACCTTCCAACAGGACAACGATCCTAAGCACACAGCCAAAGACAATGCAGGAGTGGCTTCGGGACAAGTCTCTGAATGTCCTTGAGTGGCCCAGCCAGAGCCTGGACTTGGCATCTCTGGAGAGACATTAAAATAGCTGTGCAGCGATGCTCCCCATCCAACCTGACAGAGCTTGAGAGGATCTACAGAGGAGAATGGGAGAAACTCCCCAAATACAGGGGTGTCAAGCTTGTAGCTTCCTACCCAAGAAGACTTGTGGCTGTAATCGCTGCCAAAGGTGCTTCAACAAAGTACTGAGTAAAAGGGTCTGAATACTTCCACTATCGTTCAAAAGTTTGCGGTCACTTAGAAATGTCTTTAAAAAAAAAAAGAAAAGCAACATTTTTTGTCCATTTAAAATAATATCAAATTGATCAGAATTACAGTGTAGACATTGTTAATGTTGTAAATGACTATTGTAGCTGGACACGGACAATTTATTATGGAATATCTAAATGGGTGTACAGAGGCCCATTTATCAGCAACCATCACTCATGTGTTACCATGGCACGTTGTGTTGGCCTTTTAAAATTATAAACTTGGAATAGCTAATTGGTCATTAAAAAAACATTTTGCAATTATGTTGGCACAGCTGGAAACTGTTGTACTGATTTTAAAGAAGTAATCAAACTGGCCTTCTTTAGACTAGTTGACTATCTGGAGCATCAGCATTTGTGTGTACGATTACAGGCTCAAAATGGCCAGAAACAAAGAACTTTCTTCTGAAACTCGTCAGGGGGGGGACCAGTGGTGGCGCCCGGGGGGGGGGGGGGGTCGTTTCACCTTTTGTGGATCTCAGCTTCTTCTTTTCCGACATCATTGTATCCAGTGGATAGCACAGTACAGTGTCTACTGTGTGTTGTTGCTGACTGTGTCTATTTAAGACTAGTGCAGAGATCAGCAGTATAGGGTTGGAGCCATGCTGTGATGAAGCTGGATGGGTCATAAAGAGATTGTTTTTCTCCCCCCGCTGTTCCTGAAAGGTGACTCACCGTCGGGGGTGTGTGTGTGTGTGTGTGTTATGGGAAGCGAATGTTCAGGAATGTCGTCGACTCCCACATTCCTCAGACTGTATTCATGTACCAGAGTGATTGATGGGTCTCAGAGGAGAGAGGGAGAGAACAGGGGAGGAGGGATGGAAGAGCACAGAGGGCGAACGGCAGAGAGAAGCCTCTTACTGGCGCAGAGTCCACTATGGGCGATGCTTGCCCACCCCTCAGTTTCATTTGCGGAGGCTTTCCATAGACACAAGTGATGGGCAGAGCGGGTTTTGTGTAGCTCTGGGTTGTCTGGGTTGTAGTCATTAAGGGAAACCGTTTTTAAACGGAAGCAAACAGACACTAGTTTCTTTTGGACAAATTCAGTTCCCTCTCCGTTCCGTTTGCTTCAGTTTTTTAAAGGAATGTTTTGTTTCAGAATCGGCCTAATGAGTACGCCCCAGGGCAGCCCCAGGGCATGTTCAGTACAAAAACAAAAAAATGTTTTGGAAAGCTGCAGATAGAACTGACATGATTCCTTGAGTCAGAGGTTTGTTCTACATATCTATCTGAACATTTGCCAACGTTGTGTCCTGCTGAATGCAGCCCTGGAACATGCTTGTCCCTATGTGAAGCCAAAAATAACAAATCATTCATTTAATTTGTAAAGAGCATTTCTCACACCCAAGGCACACATTTTAAAAATGATGATGATAAAGATGATCCAGAACTGAGACTACAATCAAAGCTATATACGGGTCCAGAGGAGAACCGGATTAGCTGAGGTCCTTGAGAGCTTTTCTAAAGAGCACGTTCTTAAGCCTTAGAGGACAGAGACCCTGCGGCCCTGATAACTTAACAAAAATAGAAATGCAGTAATTTCAATAATTTTACTGTTTGTTTATATAAGGAAATCAGTCAATTGAAATAAATTAATTAGGCCCTGATCTGCAGTTGAGGCCAGTTGGATGTACTGCCAAATTGTCTAAAATGATGTTGGAGGCGGCTTATGGTAGAGAAATTAACATTAAGTTATCAGTTCTGGTGGACATTCCTGCAGTCAGCACGCCAAATGCACATTCCCTCAACTTGAGACATCCTGTGGCATGTGACAAAACTGCACATTTTAGTGGCCTTTTTATTGTCCCCAGCACAAGGTGCATTTCTGTAATGAACATGCTGTTTAGTCTGCTTCCTTGATATGCCACAGCTGTCAGGAGGATGGGTTGTCTTGGTAAAGGGAGAAATGCTCACTAACAGTGACGTAAATATTTGTACAGTGCATTCAGAAAGTATTCAGACCCCTTGACTTAAACCACGTTTCGTTACGGCCTTATTCTTAAATGGATTTAATTGTTTTTTTAACCCCTCATCAATCTACACACTCTCCCATAATGACATCACAATACCCCATAATGACATCACAATACCCCATAATGACATCACACTCCCCCATAATGACATCACAATACCCCATAAAGATGAAGCGAAAACATTTTAATTTTTTTATTTGTGCAAATGTATTAAAAATTGAAAAACATACCTTATTTACATAAATATTCAGACCCTTCTGCTACAAGACTCGAAATTGAGCTCAGGTGCATCCTGTTTCCATTGATCATCCTTGAGATGTTTCTACAACTTGATTGGAGTCCACCTGTGGTAAATTCAATTGATTGGACATGATTTGGAAAGGCACACACCTGTCTATATAAGGTTCCACAGTTGACAGGTGCGTATCAGAGTAAAAACCAAGCCATGAGGTCAAAGGAATTGTACTTCAACAAAGTACTGAGTAAAGGGTCTGAGTACTTATGTAAATGTATTTCAGTTTTTTTATTTGTAATTTGCTGTTGGGGAGGGTAATCACTACACTGTAGTGCTACGGGAGTAGGGATGGGTACACTAGATAGATACTAACCTCCGCGTAACGTTAACAGAACTACGGTTAAAGAAGTGCTCGGCAGGTGGGGGTGAAGGTCACTACTGCTGTAGGACACTACTGCTGTAGGACACTACTGCTGTAGGTCACTACTGCTGTAGGACACTGTCCTGCTGTAGGACACTGTACTGCTGTAGGACACTGTACTGCTGTGCTGTAGGACACTACTGCTGTAGGACACTGTAGTGCTGTAGGACACTGTCCTGCTAGCAGCCGCCTCTGGTGGGTTTTTTTCCCCCCCAGCGGTTGGCATCGCTGGTGCGTCATCCCCACCTACTGTGCCCGGGAGATGGTGGCATCATGGTTTTATAGGTCACGTTCCCCTGCTCTGGTGCTGCATGCATCAACCAATGGCTGCATGCCACATCATTGACTGTGCTGTAGAGTACATTTACATTTTACATTTAAGTCATTTAGCAGACGCTCTTATCCAGAGCGACTTACAAATTGGTGCATTCACCTTATGACATCCAGTGGAACAGTCACTTTACAATAGTGCATCTAGCTATAACATATAGCTATAGTAGCTATAACATATGTGGTTAGCTGATAGTTAAAATACCTATCCAGTCGTTGTAAGATCTGGCAACGCCTGCGCAGAAGAACGTGCCCCTAATCGCTCTCTCTCTCTCTCTCTCTCTCTGCCCCTCTTCTAGATGATGAGACAGACAGTCCCACTCTGTCGGATGCAAAGTGGAGTCAGATCCTGGCCCCTCCGACCCACTTCCTGTCTCTGAACCCTGCTCTGGCTTTGACCCCTGACCCCAGGGACGGGGACAGTCCCCTCCCCTTCAAGACCCTCCCAACCCTCGACCCGTCCTCTAACGACTTCCAGGGGCCTGACTCCAAACGCCACCCCGCTGCCAAGCCTCCTTCCTGGGGAGAGGAGAGGCCAGGCTGCGCTGCGGACGTCCACAGCCCTCCGCTCCCCCAACCCAACATCGGCAAGCTGGTGGGGGGTGAGGAGGGCTTGTCTCCCCCTGTGCCGGCTTCCTCGAGCCCCCCTCCTTACCACCACCTGGCCCTAGAGAACGGCTTCACCTCTATCAGCTCCTCTTGTCCTGCTCTCAACGGGCTCCGTGAGGAACCCTGCAAGGGGATCCAAACGACCCCTTCAAACCACCAGCCGCCTGCCCCCTCTGACCCACGTCCTGATGTCCCTCTGGAGGGTAGGGAGGGGGAGAGGAGTGGTGGAAGCTCTCACATTAGGGTGACCCCTTCAAACCACCAGCCGCCTGCCCCCTCTGACCCACGTCCTGATGTCCCTCTGGAGGGTAGGGAGGGGGAGAGGAGTGGTGGAAGCTCTCACATTAGGGTGACCCCTTCAAACCACCAGCCGCCTGCCCCCTCTGACCCACGTCCTGATGTCCCTCTGGAGGGTAGGGAGGGGGAGAGGAGTGGTGGAAGCACTCACATTAGTCATTCACACTTTACCTATGAGGAAAGCCTGGGAGGGGACAGACAGGTGGCAGACAGACAGGTGGCAGACAGACAGGTGGCAGACAGACAGGTGGCAGACAGACAGGTGGCAGACAGACAGGTGGCAGTAGATGAGTCTAACCCCCGTCTGGAGACGGAGAGCACTTGGGTTGCGTCACCCACACAGGAGAGGGACAGAGAGGAGGCTGACATGGCTGGGGGACAGTCACAGGACATTGGGGGGAGAGGACAGAATGGAGGGGTGATGGAAGAACTGAGAGGGGGGAGAAAAGAGTGTAGGAAGTCTTCTCAGAAGGAGAAGAGGTTGAATGGAGAGCTGGACAAGAGTAGAGGTCAGAATGGAGAGGTGGCTCTCACCAACGGCCTGGCTACTGCAGGGGAAGAAGAGAGAGGGTCTCTCACCCCTCCCCCCTCCAAGGAGGACTCTGTAACAGAGGAGAAGGAGATGGAGGAGAGCAAGCAAGAGCACGAAGGAGGAGGAGAAAGAGGTGGTAGCTCTTTACCCAAGAAACTGAACAACAGTTGTTTGCAGCCGGTGAGCTTGCCGTTCGGAGGGGCACGTCCTAAACAGCCGGTCAGTCTCAAACTGCAGATCCCCCGGCCCCTATACGAACAGGTCCAGAACCAGCTGGCTCCTTCTGTTACACCGCTGGCAACGTTACTGGTGGAGGAAAGAACAAGAACCTTGAGAACCGTGGCGGTGCCGGAAACATGGATACGGCAACTGTACTTGCCTTGGGCGACCCTGGTGGTGGTGGTGGTGGTGGTGGTGTTGTGAAGGGGGAGGTGCTAACCGGGGAGTCTCCGTCATCATCGTCGGGCCTGGTGGAGGTGTCTGAGAGCAGCCCGGATAATGACTTCCAGGCAGGGCAGCATCACCAAGGGGCTCTGCCCAGGAAACAGCTCTCCTCCCTGGGGGATGTAGCCCCCGTGTGGGTCCCTGACTCCCAGGCTCCAGTCTGTATGAAGTGCGAGGTCCGCTTCACCTTCACCAAGAGGAGGCATCACTGCAGGGCCTGTGGAAAGGTGGGTGGAGTCTATACGGCAGGGCTTTTCAACCCTGATCCTGGAGAGAAACCCTCCTGTAGGTTTTAACTCAACCCTGTTCCTGGAGAGAGACCCTCCTGTAGTTCTTAACTCCAACCCTGTACCTGGAGAGAGACCCTGCTGTAGGTTTTAATTACAACCCTGTTCCTGTAGAGAGACTCTCTCCAGGTGTAATATTTCTGTCTGTCTGTCTGTCTGTCTGTCTGTCTGTCTGTCTGTCTGTCTGTCTGTCTGTCTGTCTGTCTGTCTGTCTGTCTGTCTGTCTGTCTGTCTGTCTGTCTGTCTGTCTGTCTGTCTGTCTGTCTGTCTGTCTGTCTGTCTGTCTGTCTGTCTGTCTGTCTGTCTGTCTGTCTGTCTGTCTGTCTGTCTGTCTGTCTGTCTGTCTGTCTGTCTGTCTGTCTGTCTGTCTGTCTGTCTGTCTGTCTGTCTGTCTGTCTGTCTGTCTGTCTGTCTGTCTGTCTGTCTGTCTGTCTGTCTGTCTGTCTGTCTGTCTGTCTGTCTGTCTGTCTGTCTGTCTGTCTGTCTGTCTGTCTGTCTGTCTGTCTGTCTGTCTGTCTGTCTGTCTGTCTGTCTGTCTGTCTGTCTGTCTGTCTGTCTGTCTGTCTGTCTGTCTGTCTGTCTGTCTGTCTGTCTGTCTGTCTGTCTGTCTGTCTGTCTGTCTGTCTGTCTGTCTGTCTGTCTGTCTGTCTGTCTGTCTGTCTGTCTGTCTGTCTGTCTGTCTGTCTGTCTGTCTGTCTGTCTGTCTGTCTGTCTGTCTGTCTGTCTGTCTGTCTGTCTGTCTGTCTGTCTGTCTGTCTGTCTGTCTGTCTGTCTGTCTGTCTGTCTGTCTGTCTGTCTGTCTGTCTGTCTGTCTGTCTGTCTGTCTGTCTGTCTGTCTGTCTGTCTGTCTGTCTGTCTGTCTGTCTGTCTGTCTGTCTGTCTGTCTGTCTGTCTGTCTGTCTGTCTGTCTGTCTGTCTGTCTGTCTGTCTGTCTGTCTGTCTGTCTGTCTGTCTGTCTGTCTGTCTGTCTGTCTGTCTGTCTGTCTGTCTGTCTGTCTGTCTGTCTGTCTGTCTGTCTGTCTGTCTGTCTGTCTGTCTGTCTGTCTGTCTGTCTGTCTGTCTGTCTGTCTGTCTGTCTGTCTGTCTGTCTGTCTGTCTGTCTGTCTGTCTGTCTGTCTGTCTGTCTGTCTGTCTGTCTGTCTGTCTGTCTGTCTGTCTGTCTGTCTGTCTGTCTGT
>NC_060194.1:49307822-49375322 GCF_021184085.1 Oncorhynchus gorbuscha | reverse complement strand
ACATGGTCAGCAGATGTTATTGGTCACATGGTCAGCAGATGTTATTGGTCACATGGTCAGCAGATGTTATTGGTCACATGGTCAGCAGATGTTATTGGTCACATACACGCGGTTAGCAGATGTTAATAGCAAAATGCTTGTGCTTCTACTTCCGACAGTGCAGTAATATCTAAAAAGTAATCTAACGATACCACAACAACGACCTAATACACAGACATCTAAAGAGGTGAATGAGAATATGTTCATATAAATATATGGATGATCGATGGCCGAGCGGCATAGGCAAGATGCAGTAGATGGTATAAAATACAGTATATACATATAATATGAGTAATATAAGATATGAATACATTATTAAAGTGATATTGATGACATATTTTGCCTTCCTGTGACATTGGGTGCTATAGGTGTCATGGAGGGCAGGTAGTTTGCACCCGGTGATGCATTGTGCAGACCGCACCGCACTCTGGAGAGTCTTGCGGTTGAGGGCGGAGCAGTTGCCGTACCAGGCTGTGATACAGCCCGACAGGATGCTCTCGATTGTGGCTCTGTAAAATTTTGTGAGTGTTTTTGGTGACAAGCCACATTTCTTCAGCCTACTGAGGTTGAGGAGGTGCTGTTGCGCCTTCTTCACCACGCTGTCTTTGTGGGTGGACCATTTCAGTTTGTCGTTGATGTGTACGCCGGGGAACTTAAAACTTTCCACTTTCTCCACTGCTGTCCCTTCAATGTGGATAGTGGGATGCTCCCTCTGCTGTTTCCTGAAGTCCATGATAATCTCCTTTGTTTTGTTAATGTTGAGTGAGAGAGTTAGGGTTAGGGTTCCAGCCACCACACTCTGAGTGCCCTCACCTCCTCCCTGTAGGCCATCTTGTCGTTGTTGGTAATCAAGCCCACAACTATTGTGTCTTCTGCAAACTTAATGATTGAGTTGGAGGCGTGCATGGCCACGCAGTCGTGGGTAAACAGGGAGTACAGGAGGGGGCTGAGCACGCACCCCTGTGGGGCCCCAGTGTTGAGGTTCAGCGAGGTGGAGATGTTGTTTCCTACCTTCACCACCTGGGGGCGGCCCGTCAGGAAGTCCAGTACCCAGTTGCACAGGGCGGGGTTGAGGCCCAGGGCCTCCAGCTTGACGATGAGTTTGGAGGGTACTATGGTGTTGAATGCTGAGCTGTAGTCAATGAACAGCATTCTTACATAGGTATTCCTGTTGTCCAGATGGGTTAGGGCAGTGTGCAGTGTGATGGCGATTGCATCGTTTGTGGACCAATTTGGGCGGTAAGCAAATTGGAGTGGGTCTAAGGTGGCTGGTATGGTGGAGGTGATATGATCATTGACTAGTCTATCAAAGCACTTCATGATGACAGAAGTGAATTCTATGGGGCAATAGTCATTTAGTTCAATTAACTTTGCCTTCTTGGGAACAGGAACAATGGTGGCCCTCTTGAAGCATGTGGGGACAGCAGACTGGGATAGGGAGTGATTGAATATGTCTGTAAACACACCAGCCAGCTGGTCTGTGCATGCTCTGAGGACGCGGCTTGGGATGCCGTCTGGGACAGTAGCCTTGCGAGGGTTAACACGTTTAAATGTCTTACTCACATCAGCCACAGAGGAGGGGGGGGGGGCACAGTTCTTGTTAGAGGGCCGTGACGGTGGCACTGTATTATCCTCAAAGCGGGCAAAGATGGTGTTTAGTTTGTCTGGAAGCAAGACATCTGCCTCTGAAGTCAGAATGTCTTTCAAAGGCCATCAAAACAACTGAACCTCCATCAGTGTGATATTCAACACCTAAATACTCTGCTAAGGAATTGACAAAACACACAATACACACAGCTCTAAATTGATTTGTCATTAGTCTAGATTAGTCTGTAGTCTCCAGTCACAAGGTGATTATGTGTTTTCCTTGGCACCGGAACAAAGTCATTATCAGCCGTGGATAGTTTTGTGTGTTATCAGCCGTGGGTTATTTTGTGCATTATTGGCCGCGGGTTATTTTGGTTGCGTTATCAGCCGTGGGTCATTTTGTGCATTATTGGCTGTGGGTTATTTTGTGCGTTATCAGCCGTGGGTTATTTTGTGTGGTATCAGCCGTGGGTTATTTTGTGTGGTATCAGCCGTGGGTTATTTTGTGTGGTATCAGCCGTGGGTCATTTTGTGCATTATTGGCCGCGGGTTATTTTGTGTGTTATCAGCCGTGGGTTATTTTGTGCGTTATCAGCCGTGGGTTATTTTGTGTGGTATCAGCCGTGGGTTATTTTGTGCGGTATCAGCCGTGGGTCATTTTGCACAATTGGCCTTGGGTCATTTTGTGCGTTATCAGCCGTGGGTTATTTTGTGCGTTATCAACAGTGGGTTATTTTGTGCATTATCCGCTGTGGGTCATTTTGTGCATCATCCGCTGTGGGTCATTTTGTGCATCATCCGCTGTGGGTCATTTTGTGCATCATCCGCTGTGGGTCATTTTGTGCATCATCCGCTGTGGGTCATTTTGTGCATCATCCGCTGTGGGTCATTTTGTGCATCATCCGCTGTGGGTCATTTTGTGCATCATCCGCTGTGGGTCATTTTGTGCATCATCCGCTGTGGGTCATTTTGTGCATCATCCGCTGTGGGTCATTTTGTGCATCATCCGCTGTGGGTCATTTTGTGCATCATCCGCTGTGGGTCATTTTGTGCATCATCCGCTGTGGGTCATTTTGTGCATCATCCGCTGTGGGTCATTTTGTGCATCATCCGCTGTGGGTCATTTTGTGCATCATCCGCTGTGGGTCATTTTGTGCATCATCCGCTGTGGGTCATTTTGTTCATTATCCGCTATCAACCATGGGTCATTTTCGCCATGAGGTGAATAGAAAATAATAGAATACCTGGAAATGTGTCTTTAAGCGCACAATGGTACTAGTAACTAGTAGTTACACACAATGGTACTCAGGAATATTTCAAACTAGTAGTGAAAGTAGCTAAATCAAGTGTGTAAATCAACCAAGTGCTATATCTGCTCTTATAAATGTTCTTAATCTGTACCTGCTCTTATAAATGTTCTTAATCTGTACCTGCTCTTATAAAATGCTGTTATCTGTACCTGCTCTTATAAATGCTCTTAATCTGTACCTGCTCTTATAAAATGCTGTTATCTGTACCTGCTCTTATAAAATGCTGTTAGTCTGTACCTGCTCTTATGAAATGCTCTTAATCTGTACCTGCTCTTATAAAATGCTGTTATCTGTACCTGCTCTTATAAATGCTCTTAATCTGTACCTGCTCTTATAAATGCTCTAAATATGTACCTGCTCTTATGAATGCTGTTAATCTGTACCTGCTCTTATAAATGCTCTTAATCTGTACCTGCTCTTATAAATGCTCTTAATCTGTACCTGCTCTTATAAATGCTCTTAATCTGTACCTGCTCTTATAAATGGTGTTATCTGTACCTGCTCTTATAAATGCTCTTAATCTGTACCTGCTCTTATGAATGCTGTTAATATGTACCTGCTCTTATGAAATGCTCTTAATCTGTACCTGCTCTTATGAAATGCTCTTAATCTGTACCTGCTCTTATAAATGCTCTTAATCTGTACCTGCTCTTATAAATGCTCTTAATCTGTACCTGCTCTTATGAAATGCTCTTAATCTGTACCTGCTCTTATGAAATGCTCTTAATCTGTACCTGCACTTATAAATGCTCTTAATCTGTACCTGCTCTTATGAAATGCTCTTAATCTGTACCTGCTCTTATAAATGCTCTTAATCTATACCTGCTCTTATGAAATGCTCTTAATCTGTACCTGCTCTTATAAATGCTCTTAATCTGTACCTGCTCTTATGAAATGCTCTTAATCTGTACCTGCATTTATAAATGCTCTTAATCTGTACCTGCTCTTATAAATGCTCTTAATCTGTACCTGCTCTTATGAAATGCTCTTAATCTGTACCTGCACTTATAAATGCTCTTAATCTGTACCTGCTCTTATAAATGCTCTTAATCTGTACCTGCTCTTATAAATGCTCTTAATCTGTACCTGCTCTTATAAATGCTCTTAATCTGTACCTGCTCTTATGAAATGCTCTTAATCTGTACCTGCTCTTATAAATGCTCTTAATCTGTACCTGCTCTTATAAATGCTCTTAATCTGTACCTGCTCTTGCTCTTATAAATGCTCTTAATCTGCTCTGTACCTGCACTTATACATGCTCTTAATCTGTACCTGCTCTTATAAATGCTCTTAATCTGTACCTGCTCTTATAAATGCTCTTAATCTGTACCTGCTCTTATAAATGCTCTTAATCTGTACCTGCTCTTATAAATGCTCTTAATCTGTACCTGCTCTTATAAATGCTCTTAATCTGTACCTGCTCTTATAAATGCTCTTAAATCTTATAAATGCTCTTAATCTACCTGCTCTTATAAATGCTCTTAATCTGTACCTGCTCTTATAAATGCTCTTAATCTGTACCTGCTCTTATAAATGCTCTTAATCTGTACCTGCTCTTATAAATGCTCTTAATCTGTACCTGCTCTTATAAATGCTCTTAATCTGTACCTGCTCTTATGAATGCTGTTAATCTGTACCTGCTCTTATAAATGCTCTTAATCTGTACCTGCTCTTATAAATGCTCTTAATCTGTACCTGCTCTTATAAATGCTCTTAATCTGTACCTGCTCTTATAAATGCTCTTGTGATTGTGTTCAGGTTCAACGTGGGAGAAATCTATACGGCAAATTGGCTTCGAAAGGTAAGACAATTCAAACATACTGTAAATACAAACCTACAGTACACTATACATAATATAGACTTAACAAACTAAGTTATAATTATACACCCTAATATTATAGAGATATTGTAGATGTAGAATACAGGGCTTTCAGGAAGTATTCACACCCCGGAGAAAACGATCACGCCAATCCACAGGGCGCATACACACTGACCAACCCAAAACACAGGGCAAACGATCGACAGAGAACACAACCACATCCACGATCGACAGAGAACACAACCACATCCACGATCGACAGAGAACACAACCACATCCACGATCGACAGAGAACACAACCACATCCACGATCGACAGAGAACACAACCACATCCACGATCGACAGAGAACACAACCACATCCACGATCGACAGAGAACACAACCACATCCACGATCGACAGAGAACACAACCACATCCACGATCGACAGAGAACACAACCACATCCACGATCGACAGAGAACACAGAGAACACAACATCCACGATCGACAGAGAACACAACCACATCCACGATCGACGATCCACGATCGACAGAGAACACAACCACATCCACGATCGACAGAGAACACAACCACATCCACGATCGACAGAGAACACAACCACATCCACGATCGACAGAGAACACAACCACATCCACGATCGACAGAGAACACAACCACACATCCACGATCGACAGAGAACACAACCACATCCACGATCGACAGAGAACACAACCACATCCACGATCGACAGAGAACACAACCACATCCACGATCGACAGAGAACACAACCACATCCACGATCGACAGAGAACACAACCACATCCACGATCGACAGAGAACACAACCACATCCACGATCGACAGAGAACACAACCACACCACATCGACAGAGAACACACCACATCCACGATCGACAGAGAACACAACCACATCCACGATCGACAGAGAACACAACCACATCCACGATCGACAGAGAACACAACCACATCCACGATCGACAGAGAACACAACCACATCCACGATCGACAGAGAACACAACCACATCCACGATCGACAGAGAACACAACCACATCCACGATCGACAGAGAACACAACCACATCCACGATCGACAGAGAACACAACCACATCCACGATCGACAGAGAACACAACCACATCCACGATCGACAGAGAACACAACCACATCCACGATCGACAGAGAACACAACCACATCCACGATCGACAGAGAACACAACCACATCCACGATCGACAGAGAACACAACCACATCCACGATCGACAGAGAACACAACCACATCCACGATCGACAGAGAACACAACCACATCCACGATCGACAGAGAACACAAAATAATCCCGCACACACCTAAGCGGGCCTAACAGGCTTAAATAGACCAAAAATCAAGAAACACAAAAGGAACAGGTGCAACTAATAAGACTAAACTAACGGAATTAGTTCCTGCCAAGGCAGCAGCTACTCTTCCTGGGGTTTATTATGGATCCCCATTAGTTCCTGCCAAGGCAGCAGCTACTCTTCCTGGGGTTTATTATGGATCCCCATTAGTTCCTGCCAAGGCAGCAGCTACTCTTCCTGGGGTTTATTATGGATCCCCATTAGTTCCTGTCAAGGCAGCAGCTACTCTTCCTGGGGTTTATTATGGATCCCCATTAGTTCCTGCCAAGGCAGCAGCTACTCTTCCTGGGGTTTATTATGGATCCCCATTAGTTCCTGCCAAGGCAGCAGCTACTCTTCCTGGGGTTTATTATGGATCCCCATTAGTTCCTGCCAAGGCAGCAGCTACCCTTCCTGGGGTTTATTATGGATCCCCATTAGTTCCTGCCAAGGCAGCAGCTACCCTTCCTGGGGTTTATTATGGATCCCCATTAGTTCTTGCCAAGGCAGCAGCTACTCTTCCTGGGGTTTATTATGGAACCCCATTAGTTCCTGCCAAGGCAGCAGCTACTCTTCCTGGGGTTTATTATGGATTTATGCCAAGGCAGCAGCTACTCTTCCTGGGGTTTATTATGTATCCCCATTAGTTCCTGCCAAGGCAGCAGCTACTCTTCCTGGGGTTTATTATGGATCCCCATTAGTTCCTGCCAAGGCAGCAGCTACTCTTCCTGGGGTTTATTATGGATCCCCATTAGTTCCTGCCAAGGCAGCAGCTACTCTTCCTGGGGTTTATTATGGATCCCCATTAGTTCCTGTCAAAGCAGCAGCTACTCTTCCTGGGGTTTATTATGGATCCCCATTAGTTCCTGTCAAGGCAGCAGCTACTCTTCCTGGGGTTTATTATGGATCCCCATTAGTTCCTGCCAAGGCAGCAGCTACTCTTCCTGGGGTTTATTATGGATCCCCATTAGTTCCTGCCAAGGCAGCAGCTACCCTTCCTGGGGTTTATTATGGATCCCCATTAGTTCCTGCCAAGGCAGCAGCTACTCTTCCTGGGGTTTATTATGGAACCCCATTAGTTCCTGCCAAGGCAGCAGCTACTCTTCCTGGGGTTTATTATGGATCCCCATTAGTTCCTGCCAAGGCAGCAGCTACTCTTCCTGGGGTCCAGCAAAATTAAGGCAGTTTATACCATTTTAAATATTACATGACATTCCATTTCATTACACTTTACCCAACACATTCAGTGTGTTCCCTCAGGCCACTACTCCACTATCACATATTTACAATACAACATCCATGTGTACGTGTGTGTAGAGTGTGTGTCTTATCGTGTCTATGCCTGTGTGTGTGTCTCTATGCCTGTGTGTGTCTCTTCCCAGTCCCCGCTGTTCCATAAGGCGTATTGTCTTCTGTTTTTAAAAATCTGATTCTACTGCTGCATCAGTTACCTGATGTGGAATAGAGTTCCATGTAGTTATGGCTCTATGTAGTACTGTGGAATAGAGTTCCATGTAGTCATGGCTCTATGTAGTACTGTGCACCTCCTAGACAGTTTGCACTGAATAATGTCCACATTATTCATTAGAAGATTTATTTGAGGTTTAGGGTTCAGTAAACGATTTGTCCCATAGAAATTCCCACACTTCTCGTTTTATTCTGGGTGATACACGTGAACGATCTCACACGTATTTCTTCTCCATTCCGTGTATTCAGTGGCGGCTGGTGTGCCTTTAAATCTGAGGAATGTGTTTGATACCATTTGATTCCATCCGAACCATTATAATGAGTCCACCCTCCCGTTTGTCCAGCCACTAGCCACCACAGATTGAGTTTGGAGCCTTGTATACAGTCCACTTCCCAAATATCCTTAAGTGGCGCGAGCCGGGTTCTCCAATATGTACCAATACACACCACTTAATGTAATGTATACGCGAGGCCAGAGATCTGACATAGGCTATATGTCCCAAACAGCACCCTATTCCCTTCTGACTACTTCTGACCAAGACCCATAGGGCCTGTAGTGCACTACTTCTGACCAAGACCCATAGGGCCTGTAGTACACTACTTCTGACCATAGGGCCTGTAGTACACTACTTCTGACCAAGACCCATAGGGCCTGTAGTGCACTACTTCTGACCATAGGGCCTGTAGTACACTACTTCTGACCAAGACCCATAGAGCCTGTAGTACACTACTTCTGACCAAGACCCATAGGGCCTGTAGTGCACTACTTCTGACCATAGGGCCTGTAGTGCACTACTTCTGACCAAGACCCATAGAGCCTGTAGTGCACTACTTCTGACCAAGACCCATAGGGCCTGTAGTACACTACTTCTGATCAAGACCCATAGGGCCTGTAGTACACTACTTCTGACCAAGACCCATAGGGCCTGTAGTACACTACTTCTGACCAAGACCCATAGGGCCTGTAGTACACTACTTCTGACCAAGACCCATAGGGCCTGTAGTACACTACTTCTGACCATAGGGCCTGTAGTACAACTTCTGACCCATAGGGCCTGTAGTGCACTACTTCTGACCAAGACCCATAGGGCCTGTAGTACACTACTTCTGACCAAGACCCATAGGGCCTGTAGTACACTACTTCTGACCATAGGGCCTGTAGTACACTACTTCTGACCAAGACCCATAGGGCCTGTAGTACACTACTTCTGACCAAGACCCATAGGGCCTGTAGTGCACTACTTCTGACCAAGACCCATAGGGCCTGTAGTACACTACTTCTGACCAAGACCCATAGGGCCTGTAGTGCACTACTTCTGACCATAGGGCCTGTAGTACACTACTTCTGACCAAGACCTATAGGGCCTCTAGTACACTACTTCTGACCAAGACCCATAGGGCCTGTAGTACACTACTTCTGACCAAGACCCATAGGGCCTCTAGTACACTACTTCTGACCATAGGGCCTGTAGTACACTACTTCTGACCAAGACCCATAGGGCCTGTAGTACACTACTTCTGACCAAGACCCATAGGGCCTGTAGTACACTACTTCTGACCAAGACCCATAGGGCCTGTAGTACACTACTTCTGACCAAACCATAGGGCCTGTAGTACACTACTTCTGACCATAGGGCCTGTAGTACACTACTTCTACCCATAGGGCCTGTAGTACACTACTTCTGACCAAGACCCATAGGGCCTGTAGTACACTACTTCTAACCATAGGGCCTGTAGTACACTACTTCTGACCATAGGGCCTGTAGTACACTACTTCTAACCATAGGGCCTGTAGTACACTACTTCTGACCATAGGGCCTGTAGTACACTACTTCTGACCAAGACCCATAGGGCCTGTAGTACACTACTTCTGACCAAGACCCATAGGGCCTGTAGTACACTACTTCTGACCAAGACCCATAGGGCCTGTAGTACACTACTTCTAACCATAGGGCCTGTAGTGTACTACTTCTGACCAGGTCTGATTGGTTCTGGTCGTGCTATATGTAGGGAATTGAGTGTCATTTGCGACACAACCCTACGTTTCTAACCTGTACTTCTCCACTTGGGGTTTCAGTTAATGCATGTTAAACCTCTGCTATCTGATGCATGTTAAACCTCTGCTATCTGATGCATGTTAAACCTCTGCTATCTGATGCATGTTAAACCTCATTATGTCTGGCAGTCTGTCAACAAGCCCTATCTGATGCATGTTAAACCTCATTATGTCTGGCAGTCTGTCAACAAGCCCTATCTGATGCATGTTAAACCTCATTATGTCTGGCAGTCTTCAACAAGCCCTATCTGATGCATGTTAAACCTCATTATGTCTGGCAGTCTGTTAACAAGCCCTATCTGATGCATGTTAAACCTCATTATGTCTGTCAACAAGCCCTCTCTGATGCATGTTAAACCTCATTATGTCTGGCAGTCTGTCAACAAGCCCTATCTGATGCATGTTAAACCTCATTATGTCTGGCAGTCTGTTAACAAGCCCTATCTGATGCATGTTAAACCTCATTATGTCTGTCAACAAGCCCTCTCTGATGCATGTTAAACCTCATTATGTCTGGCAGTCTGTCAACAAGCCCTATCTGATGCATGTTAAACCTCATTATGTCTGGCAGTCTTCAACAAGCCCTATCTGATGCATGTTAAACCTCATTATGTCTGGCAGTCTGTTAACAAGCCCTATCTGATGCATGTTAAACCTCATTATGTCTGGCAGTCTTCAACAAGCCCTATCTGATGCATGTTAAACCTCATTATGTCTGGCAGTCTTCAACAAGCCCTATCTGATGCATGTTAAACCTCATTATGTCTGGCAGTCTGTCAACAAGCCCTATCTGATGCATGTTAAACCTCATTATGTCTGGCAGTCTGTTAACAAGCACTATCTGATGCATGTTAAACCTCATTATGTCTGTCAACAAGCCCTCTCTGATGCATGTTAAACCTCATTATGTCTGGCAGTCTGTCAACAAGCCCTATCTGATGCATGTTAAACCTCATTATGTCTGGCAGTCTGTTAACAAGCCCTATCTGATGCATGTTAAACCTCATTATGTCTGTCAACAAGCCCTCTCTGATGCATGTTAAACCTCATTATGTCTGGCAGTCTGTCAACAAGCCCTATCTGATGCATGTTAAACCTCATTATGTCTGGCAGTCTGTTAACAAGCCCTATCTGATGCATGTTAAACCTCATTATGTCTGTCTGTTAACAAGCCCTATCTGATGCATGTTAAACCTCATTATGTCTGGCAGTCTGTCAACAAGCCCTATCTGATGCATGTTAAACCTCATTATGTCTGGCAGTCTTCAACAAGCCCTATCTGATGCATGTTAAACCTCATTATGTCTGGCAGTCTGTTAACAAGCCCTATCTGATGCATGTTAAACCTCATTATGTCTGGCAGTCTGTTCAACAAGCCCTATCTGATGCATGTTAAACCTCATTATGTCTGGCAGTCTTCAACAAGCCCTATCTGATGCATGTTAAACCTCATTATGTCTGGCAGTCTGTCAACAAGCCCTATCTGATGCATGTTAAACCTCATTATGTCTGGCAGTCTGTTAACAAGCACTATCTGATGCATGTTAAACCTCATTATGTCTGTCAACAAGCCCTCTCTGATGCATGTTAAACCTCATTATGTCTGGCAGTCTGTCAACAAGCCCTATCTGATGCATGTTAAACCTCATTATGTCTGGCAGTCTTTAACAAGCCCTATCTGATGCATGTTAAACCTCATTATGTCTGTCTGTCAACAAGCCCTCTCTGATGCATGTTAAACCTCATTATGTCTGGCAGTCTGTCAACAAGCCCTATCTGATGCATGTTAAACCTCATTATGTCTGGCAGTCTTCAACAAGCCCTATCTGATGCATGTTAAACCTCATTATGTCTGGCAGTCTTCAACAAGCCCTATCTGATGCATGTTAAACCTCATTATGTCTGGCAGTGTGTCAACAAGCCCTATCTGATACATGTTAAACCTCATTATGTCTAGCAGTCTGTCAACAAGCCCTATCTGATGCATGTTAAACCTCATTATGTCTGGCAGTCTGTCAACAAGCCCTATCTGATGCATGTTAAACCTCATTATGTCTGGCAGTCTGTCAACAAGCCCTCTCTGATGCATGTTAAACCTCATTATGTCTGGCAGTCTGTCAACAAGCCCTATCTGATGCATGTTAAACCTCATTATGTCTGGCAGTCTTCAACAAGCCCTATCTGATGCTAACCTCATAACGTCTCTCACAGCCTTTACTGCTCAGCCCAGTGCCCCTGTCTATCTGTACTCACACACACACGCGCACGCACACACACATGCACACACACACACACACACACACACACACACACACACACACACACACACACACACGCACGCACGCACGCACGCACGCACGCACACGCACACGCACACGCACACACTTTAGATTAGAGTAGTGACAAAAGGAGTTGGCTGCATTTGGACATTCCACAGATAATTAGATCCCAGAGAGGTGAGTGAGTGTGTTGTCCTATTGATGCCTTTACTCCTACCATGTCTACTGTCTGGATAAGGCCTGTCTGTCTGTCTGCATAAGGCATGTCTGTCTGTCTGTCTGTCTGTCTGTCTGTCTGTCTGTCTGTCTGTCTGTCTGTCTGTCTGTCTGTCTGTCTGTCTGTCTGTCTGTCTGTCTGTCTGTCTGTCTGTCTGTCTGTCTGTCTGTCTGTCTGTCTGTCTGTCTGTCTGTCTGCATAAGGCATGTCTGTCTGTCTGTCTGGGTAAGGCCTGTCTGTCTGTCTGGATAAGGCCTGTCTGTCTGTCTGCATAAGGCATGTCTGTCTGTCTGTCTGTCTGTCTGGGTAAGGCCTGTCTGTCTGTCTGTCTGGATAAGGCCTGTCTGTCTGTCTGCATAAGGCATGTCTGTCTGTCTGTCTGTCTGTCTGTCTGGGTAAGGCCTGTCTGTCTGTCTGCATAAGGCATGTCTGATTGTCTGTCTGTCTGTCTATCTGGGTAAGGCATGTCTGATTGTCTGTCTGTCTGTCTGTCTGTCTGTCTGTCTGTCTGTCTGTCTGTCTGTCTGTCTGTCTGTCTGTCTGTCTGTCTGTCTGTCTGTCTGTCTGTCTGTCTGTCTGTCTGTCTGTCTGTCTGTCTGTCTGTCTGTCTGTCTGTCTGTGTAAGGCATGTCTGTCTGTGTGGATAAGGCCTGTCTGTCTGTCTGGATAAGGCCTGTCTATATGTCTGTCTGTCTGGATAAGGCCTGTCTATATATCTGTCTGTCTGGATAAGGCCTGTCTGTCTGTCTGCATAAAGCATGTCTGTCTGTCTGTCTGTCTGTCTGTCTGTCTGTCTGTCTGTCTGTCTGTCTGTCTGTCTGTCTGTCTGTCTGTCTGTCTGTCTGTCTGTCTGTCTGTCTGTCTGTCTGTCTGTCTGTCTGTCTGTCTGTCTGTCTGTCTGCGTAAGGCATGTCTGTCTGTGTGGATAAGGCATGTCTGTCTGTGTGGATAAGGCCTGTCTGTCTGTGTGGATAAGGCATGTCTGTCTGTGTGGATAAGGCCTGTCTGTCTGTATAAGGCTTGTCTGTCTGTATGGATTAGGCCTGTCTGTCTGTCTGCATAAATCCTATTTATAAAGCCCTTTTTACATGCTGTACAGAATCCCAGTCTAAAACCCCAAACAGCAAGCAATGCAGATGTAGAAGCACAGTGGCTAGGAAAAACTCCCTAGAACGGCTCTGAACCTAGGAAGAAACCTAGAGAGGAACCAGGCTCTGAGGGGTGGCCAGTCCTGGAGATTATAACAGTACATGGCCAAGATGTTCAAATGTTCATGAATGACCAGCAGGGTCAAATAATAATCACAGTAGTTGCACAGGATGCAACAGGACAGCACCTTGGGAGTAAATGTCAGTTGGCTTTTCATAGCCGATCATTGAGAGTATCTCTACCGCTCCTGCTGTCTCTAGAGTGTTGAAAACAGCAGGTCTGGGACAGGTAGCACGTCCGGTAAACAGGTCAGGGTTCCATAGCCGCAGGCAGAACAGTTGAAACTGGAGCAGCAGCACAGCCAGGTGGACTGGGGACAGCAAGGAGTCATCAGGCCAGGTAGTCCTGAGGCATGATCCTAGGGCTCAGGTCCTCCGAGAGAAGAGAGAGAGAAACAGAGGGAGAAAGAGAGAGAGAAAGAGAGAAAAGAGAGAGAGAATTAGAGAGAGCATACTTAAATTCACACAGGACACCGGATAAGACAGCAGAAGTACTCCAGATATAACAGACTGACCCTAGACCCCGACACACAAACTATTGCAGCACAAATACTGGAGGCTGAGACAGGGGTGCTCGGGAGACACTGGAGCAGGGCCAAACAGGCAGGATATAACACCACCCACTTTGCCAAAGCACAGCCCCCACACCGCTAGAGGGATATTTTCAACCACCAACCTACTACCCTGAGACAAGGCCGAGTGTACCCCACGAAGATGGGATCACGTCAGTGACTCAACCCACTCAAGTGACGCACCCCTCCTAGGGACGGCATGGAAGAGCACCAGTAAGCCAGTGACTCAGCCCCTATGTCTGATTTAGGTCTGTCTGTCTGGATAAGGTCTGTCTGTCTGTCTGTCTGTCTGTCTGTCTGTCTGTCTGTCTGTCTGTCTGTCTGTCTGTCTGTCTGTCTGTCTGTCTGTCTGTCTGTCTGTCTGTCTGTCCGTCTGTCTGGATAAGGGCCTACAGTAAGTGACATATTGAAGAAGTGATTGCGACAAGATGGGAGAAAGAGGAGTGGGGTCTGAACGAGTTATGGGGGAGAAAGAGGAGTGAGATCTGAATGAGTGATGGGGGAGAAAGAGGAGTGGGGTCTGAATGAGTGATGGGGGAGAAAGAGGTGTGGGGTCTGAATGAGTGATGGGGGAGAAAGAGGAGTGGGGTCTGAATGAGTTATGGGGGAGAAAGAGGTGTGAGATCTGAATGAGTGATGGAGGAGGAAGAGGTGTGAGATCTGAATGAGTGATGGGGAGGAAGAGGAGTGGGATCTGAATGAGTGATGGAGGAGGAAGAGGTGTGAGATCTGAATGAGTGATGGGGAGGAAGAGGTGTGAGATCTGAATGAGTGATGGGGAGGAAGAGGTGTGAGATCTGAATGAGTGATGGGGGAGGAAGAGGAGTGAGATCTGAATGAGTGATGGGGAGAAAGAGGAGTGGGGTCTGAATGAGTGATGGGGAGGAAGAGGTGTGAGATCTGAATGAGTGATGGGGGAGGAAGAGGAGTGAGATCTGAATGAGTGATGGGGGAGAAAGAGGAGTGAGATCTGAAAAGGATATTAAGAACACATCCGAATGACAGTGGGTTGCCGCCAGGCTAGTGTGGATCCCAGCTGTACAGACAGACAGTAGCAGAACGTGCAGAACAGGTGTTGATGATATTAACAGTTGAAGATCTGGACCCAGATTAATCCTACATCTGGACCCAGATTAAGCCTACATCTGGACCCAGATTAATCCTACATATTGACCCAGATTATTCCTACATCTGGACCCAGATTAATCCTATATATTGACCCAGATTAAGCCTACATCTGGACCCAGATTAATCCTACATATTGACCCAGATTATTCCTACATCTGGACCCAGATTAATCCTATATATTGACCCAGATTAACCCTACATATTGACCCAGATTAACACTACATATTGACCCAGATTAACACTACATCTGGACCCAGATTAACACTACATCTGGACCCAGATTAACACTACATATTGACCCAGATTAACACTACATATTGACCCAGATCAGCACTACATATTGACCCAGATTAACCCTACTAACCCTGGACCCAGATTAACACTACATGTTGACCCAGATTAACACTACATCTGGACCCAGATTAACACTACATCTGGACCCAGATTAACACTACATCTGGACCCAGATTAACACTACATCTGGACCCAGATTAACACTACATGTTGACCCAGATTAACACTATATATTGACCCAGATTAACCCTACTAACCCTGGACCCAGATTAACACTACATATTGACCCAGATTAACACTACATCTGGACCCAGATTAACACTACATATTGACCCAGATTAACACTACACATGGACTCAAAATGATGTTGAATGAATAGACTTCTGTGGACTCGGTAGAGTCTGTGTCCAGGAAACAGACCCTAAATGAATTTTATAGATCCTTAATGTGTGCGTGTACAGATGTAAATGTGTTGCATGTCAGTAGTTTTCAGTTGCCTTTTCAACAGGAAGGTCTCACCACTGCTGGTACAATATAAATACTCTCTTTTTAACAGGAGAGGGAAAAATTCAAATGAAAGTTGTTGGCTTGACTTGGTGTTGTTGGACGAGAGTTTTTCTTTCCGTTTCTTTCATCCATTTGTGATGAACAGAGCTTCAAAACAATAACATCTTCCATCTAGTGGAAACAAAGGCCGTGTCCCGAGTGGCACCCTATTCCTTATATAAAGCCCTCATTTTCACCAGGGCCCTACGTAGTGCACAGGATAGAGGAAAGGGAGAATACCTTTTGAGACTCACCCATAGGAGTCTTGATTAGATTAGGCTTTTCTACAGGAGCCACGAGTTTAGACTATATTTTATTTGAGTGAGCATTTTCCATAGTGTTTGATTAGCAATCTGTTTTTTAAAACTTTGTTAACTTTAACGAGGCAACTATCCACTAAGGGCCAAGTTTAGGACGAAGTTTGGTATTTGCTTTCACTGACCTTTGAGGGTGTTTGGGCACTTCAGCAAACATTCGTTTTGCATTAGCCTCGTACGCAGATTCACATTCCTCCATTAGCCTCGTACGCAGATTCACATTCCTCCATTAGCCTCGTACGCAGATTCACATTCCTCCATTAGCCTCGTACGCAGATTCACATTCCTCCATTAGCCTCGTACGCAGATTCACATTCCTCCATTAGCCTCGTACGCAGATTCACATTCCTCCATTAGCCTCAGACCCAGGTCCACATTCCTTCATTAGTCTCAGACCCAGGCTCACATTCCTTCATTAGCCTCAGACCCAGGCTCACATTCCTTCATTAGCCTCAGACCCAGGTCCACATTCCTTCATTAGTCTCAGACCCAGGCTCACATTCCTTCATTAGTCTCAGACCCAGGCTCACATTCCTTCCGTTGGATACCCCAACGAGACTACGTTGACATTTACTCTGCAAAGCTGTGTGACAACGACCTTTGCAACAGCTTTACTAATTATACTCAGAACCCAGCGTGAAGAAAGAGATAACAACATGTTTTTTAGAAGGACCATTAATCAATCAATCAAATGTATTTAAATAGCCCTTCTTCAGACCTGTTCTTTCGTCTAGAATTACTGGACTGGGCTGGACCATTAGAGACCAGACCTGTCTCCTAGTCTAGCAGTACTGGGCTGGGCTGGACCATTAGAGACCAGACCTGTCGCCTAGTCTAGCAGTACTGGGCTGGACCATTAGAGACCAGACCTGTCCTCTAGTCTTGCAGTACTGGGCTGGACCATTAGAGGCCAGACCTGTCCTCTAGTCTAGCAGTACTGGGCTGGACCATTAGAAACCAGACCTGTCCTCTAGTCTAGCAGTACTGGGCTGGACCATTAGAGACCAGACCTGTCCTCTAGTCTAGTAGTACTGGGCTGGACCATTAGAGACCAGACCTGTCCTCTAGTCTAGAATTACTGGGCTGGACCATTAGAGACCAGACCTGTCCTCTAGTCTAGAATTACTGGGCTGGACCATTAGAGACCAGACCTGTCCTCTAGTCTAGAATTACTGGGCTGGACCATTAGAGACCAGACCTGTCCTCTAGTCTAGAATTACTGGGCTGGACCATTAGAGACCAGACCTGTCCTCTAGTCTAGAATTACTGGGCTGGACCATTAGAGACCAGACCTGTCCTCTAGTCTAGTAGTACTGGGCTGGACCATTAGAAACCAGACCTGTCCTCTAGTCTAGAATTACTGGGCTGGACCATTAGAGACCAGACCTGTCCTCTAGTCTAGTAGTACTGGGCTGGACCATTAGAGACCAGACCTGTCCTCTAGTCTAGAATTACTGGGCTGGACCATTAGAGACCAGACCTGTCCTCTAGTCTAGAATTACTGGGCTGGACCATTAGAGACCAGACCTGTCCTCTAGTCTAGTAGTACTGGGCTGGACCATTAGAGACCAGACCTGTCCTCTAGTCTAGAATTACTGGGCTGGACCATTAGAGACCAGACCTGTCCTCTAGTCTAGAATTACTGGGCTGGACCATTAGAGACCAGACCTGTCCTCTAGTCTAGAATTACTGGGCTGGACCATTAGAGACCAGACCTGTCCTCTAGTCTAGAATTACTGGGCTGGACCATTAGAGACCAGACCTGTCCTCTAGTCTAGTAGTACTGGGCTGGACCATTAGAGACCAGACCTGTCCTCTAGTCTAGAATTACTGGGCTGGACCATTAGAGACCAGACCTGTCCTCTAGTCTAGAATTACTGGGCTGGACCATTAGAGACCAGACCTGTCCTCTAGTCTAGAATTACTGGGCTGGACCATTAGAGACCAGACCTGTCCTCTAGTCTAGAATTACTGGGCTGGACCATTAGAGACCAGACCTGTCCTCTAGTCTAGAATTACTGACCAGGTCCTCTGGACCATTAGAGACCAGACCTGTCCTCTAGTCTAGTAGTACTGGGCTGGACCATTAGAGACCAGACCTGTCCTCTAGTCTAGAATTACTGGGCTGGACCATTAGAGACCAGACCTGTCCTCTAGTCTAGAATTACTGGGCTGGACCATTAGAGACCAGACCTGTCCTCTAGTCTAGAATTACTGGGCTGGACCATTAGAGACCAGACCTGTCCTCTAGTCTAGAATTACTGGGCTGGACCATTAGAGACCAGACCTGTCCTCTAGTCTAGAATTACTGGGCTGGACCATTAGAGACCAGACCTGTCCTCTAGTCTAGTAGTACTGGGCTGGACCATTAGAGACCAGACCTGTCCTCTAGTCTAGTAGTACTGGGCTGGACCATTAGAGACCAGAACCAGACCTGTCCTCTAGTCTAGAATTACTGGGCTGGACCATTAGAGACCAGACCTGTCCTCTAGTCTAGTAGTACTGGGCTGGACCATTAGAGACCAGACCTGTCCTCTAGTCTAGTAGTACTGGGCTGGACCATTAGAGACCAGACCTGTCCTCTAGTCTAGAATTACTGGGCTGGACCATTAGAGACCAGACCTGTCCTCTAGTCTAGAATTACTGGGCTGGACCATTAGAGACCAGACCTGTCCTCTAGTCTAGAATTACTGGGCTGGACCATTAGAGACCAGACCTGTCCTCTAGTCTAGAATTACTGGGCTGGACCATTAGAGACCAGACCTGTCCTCTAGTCTAGAATTACTGGGCTGGACCATTAGAGACCAGACCTGTCCTCTAGTCTAGAATTACTGGGCTGGACCATTAGAGACCAGACCTGTCCTCTAGTCTAGAATTACTGGGCTGGACCATTAGAGACCAGACCTGTCCTCTAGTCTAGAATTACTGGGCTGGACCATTAGAGACCAGACCTGTCCTCTAGTCTAGAATTACTGGGCTGGACCATTAGAGACCAGACCTGTCCTCTAGTCTAGAATTACTGGGCTGGACCATTAGAGACCAGACCTGTCCTCTAGTCTAGAATTACTGGGCTGGACCATTAGAGACCAGACCTGTCCTCTAGTCTAGAATTACTGGGCTGGACCATTAGAGACCAGACCTGTCCTCTAGTCTAGTAGTACTGGGCTGGACCATTAGAGACCAGACCTGTCCTCTAGTCTAGCAGTACTGGGCTGGACCATTAGAGACCAGACCTGTCCTCTAGTCTAGAATTACTGGGCTGGACCATTAGAGACCAGACCTGTCCTCTAGTCTAGTAGTACTGGGCTGGACCATTAGAGACCAGACCTGTCCTCTAGTCTAGTAGTACTGGGCTGGACCATTAGAGACCAGACCTGTCCTCTAGTCTAGTACTGGGCTGGACCATTAGAGACCAGACCTGTCCTCTAGTCTAGAACTGGGCTACTGGGCTGGACCATTAGAGACCAGACCTGTCCTCTAGTCTAGAAGTACTGGGCTGGACCATTAGAGACCAGACCTGTCCTCTAGTCTAGAATTACTGGGCTGGACCATTAGAGACCAGACCTGTCCTCTAGTCTAGAATTACTGGGCTGGACCATTAGAGACCAGACCTGTCCTCTAGTCTAGAATTACTGGGCTGGACCATTAGAGACCAGACCTGTCCTCTAGTCTAGAATTACTGGGCTGGACCATTAGAGACCAGACCTGTCCTCTAGTCTAGAATTACTGGGCTGGACCATTAGAGACCAGACCTGTCCTCTAGTCTAGAATTACTGGGCTGGACCATTAGAGACCAGACCTGTCCTCTAGTCTAGTAGTACTGGGCTGGACCATTAGAGACCAGACCTGTCCTCTAGTCTAGTAGTACTGGGCTGGACCATTAGAGACCAGACCTGTCCTCTAGTCTAGTAGTACTGGGCTGGACCATTAGAGACCAGACCTGTCCTCTAGTCTAGAATTACTGGGCTGGACCATTAGAGACCAGACCTGTCCTCTAGTCTAGTAGTACTGGGCTGGACCATTAGAGACCAGACCTGTCCTCTAGTCTAGTAGTACTGGGCTGGACCATTAGAGACCAGACCTGTCCTCTAGTCTAGTAGTACTGGGCTGGACCATTAGAGACCAGACCTGTCCTCTAGTCTAGTAGTACTGGGCTGGACCATTAGAGACCAGACCTGTCCTCTAGTCTAGTAGTACTGGGCTGGACCATTAGAGACCAGACCTGTCCTCTAGTCTAGTAGTACTGGGCTGGACCATTAGAGACCAGACCTGTCCTCTAGTCTAGTAGTACTGGGCTGGACCATTAGAGACCAGACCTGTCCTCTAGTCTAGTAGTACTGGGCTGGACCATTAGAGACCAGACCTGTCCTCTAGTCTAGTAGTACTGGGCTGGACCATTAGAGACCAGACCTGTCCTCTACTGGGCTGGACCATTAGAGACCAGACCTGTCCTCTAGTCTAGTAGTACTGGGCTGGACCATTAGAGACCAGACCTGTCCTCTAGTCTAGTAGTACTGGGCTGGACCATTAGAGACCAGACCTGTCCTCTAGTCTAGTAGTACTGGGCTGGACCATTAGAGACCAGACCTGTCCTCTAGTCTAGTAGTACTGGGCTGGACCATTAGAGACCAGACCTGTCCTCTAGTCTAGTAGTACTGGGCTGGACCATTAGAGACCAGACCTGTCCTCTAGTCTAGTAGTACTGGGCTGGACCATTAGAGACCAGACCTGTCCTCTAGTCTAGTAGTACTGGGCTGGACCATTAGAGACCAGACCTGTCCTCTAGTCTAGTAGTACTGGGCTGGACCATTAGAGACCAGACCTGTCCTCTAGTCTAGTAGTACTGGGCTGGACCATTAGAGACCAGACCTGTCCTCTAGTCTAGTAGTACTGGGCTGGACCATTAGAGACCAGACCTGTCCTCTAGTCTAGTAGTACTGGGCTGGACCATTAGAGACCAGACCTGTCCTCTAGTCTAGTAGTACTGGGCTGGACCATTAGAGACCAGACCTGTCCTCTAGTCTAGTAGTACTGGGCTGGACCATTAGAGACCAGACCTGTCCTCTAGTCTAGTAGTACTGGGCTGGACCATTAGAGACCAGACCTGTCCTCTAGTCTAGTAGTACTGGGCTGGACCATTAGAGACCAGACCTGTCCTCTAGTCTAGTAGTACTGGGCTGGACCATTAGAGACCAGACCTGTCCTCTAGTCTAGTAGTACTGGGCTGGACCATTAGAGACCAGACCTGTCCTCTAGTCTAGTAGTACTGGGCTGGACCATTAGAGACCAGACCTGTCCTCTAGTCTAGTAGTACTGGGCTGGACCATTAGAGACCAGACCTGTCCTCTAGTCTAGTAGTACTGGGCTGGACCATTAGAGACCAGACCTGTCCTCTAGTCTAGTAGTACTGGGCTGGACCATTAGAGACCAGACCTGTCCTCTAGTCTAGTAGTACTGGGCTGGACCATTAGAGACCAGACCTGTCCTCTAGTCTAGTAGTACTGGGCTGGACCATTAGAGACCAGACCTGTCCTCTAGTCTAGTAGTACTGGGCTGGACCATTAGAGACCAGACCTGTCCTCTAGTCTAGTAGTACTGGGCTGGACCATTAGAGACCAGACCTGTCCTCTAGTCTAGTAGTACTGGGCTGGACCATTAGAGACCAGACCTGTCCTCTAGTCTAGTAGTACTGGGCTGGACCATTAGAGACCAGACCTGTCCTCTAGTCTAGTAGTACTGGGCTGGACCATTAGAGACCAGACCTGTCCTCTAGTCTAGTAGTACTGGGCTGGACCATTAGAGACCAGACCTGTCCTCTAGTCTAGTAGTACTGGGCTGGACCATTAGAGACCAGACCTGTCCTCTAGTCTAGTAGTACTGGGCTGGACCATTAGAGACCAGACCTGTCCTCTAGTCTAGTAGTACTGGGCTGGACCATTAGAGACCAGACCTGTCCTCTAGTCTAGTAGTACTGGGCTGGACCATTAGAGACCAGACCTGTCCTCTAGTCTAGAATTACTGGGCTGGACCATTAGAGACCAGACCTGTCCTCTAGTCTAGTAGTACTGGGCTGGACCATTAGAGACCAGACCTGTCCTCTAGTCTAGTAGTACTGGGCTGGACCATTAGAGACCAGACCTGTCCTCTAGTCTAGTAGTACTGGGCTGGACCATTAGAGACCAGACCTGTCCTCTAGTCTAGAAGTACTGGGCTGGACCATTAGAGACCAGACCTGTCCTCTAGTCTAGTAGTACTGGGCTGGACCATTAGAGACCAGACCTGTCCTCTAGTCTAGTAGTACTGGGCTGGACCATTAGAGACCAGACCTGTCCTCTAGTCTAGTAGTACTGGGCTGGACCATTAGAGACCAGACCTGTCCTCTAGTCTAGTAGTACTGGGCTGGACCATTAGAGACCAGACCTGTCCTCTAGTCTAGTAGTACTGGGCTGGACCACTGGGCTGGACTGTCCTCTAGTTAGAGACCAGACCTGTCCTCTAGTCTAGTAGTACTGGGCTGGACCATTAGAGCCAGACCTGTCCTCTAGTCTAGTAGTACTGTAGTACTGGGCTGGACCATTAGAGACCAGACCTGTCCCTCTAGTCTAGTAGCACTGGGCTGGACCATTAGAGACCAGACCTGTCCTCTAGTCTAGTAGTACTGGGCTGGACCATTAGAGACCAGACCTGTCCTCTAGTCTAGTAGTACTGGGCTGGACCATTCGACCAGACCTGTCCTCTAGTCTAGTAGTACTGGGCTGGACCATTAGAGACCAGACCTGTCCTCTAGTCTAGTAGTACTGGGCTGGACCATTAGAGACCAGACCTGTCCTCTAGTCTAGTAGTACTGGGCTGGACCATTAGAGACCAGACCTGTCCTCTAGTCTAGTAGTACTGGGCTGGACCATTAGAGACCAGACCTGTCCTCTAGTCTAGTAGTACTGGGCTGGACCATTAGAGACCAGACCTGTCCTCTAGTCTAGTAGTACTGGGCTGGACCATTAGAGACCAGACCTGTCCTCTAGTCTAGTATTACTGGGCTGGACCATTGGACCACCTGTTAGTGACCAGACCTGTCCTCTAGTTATAGTCACTGGGCTTCCTAATGGCTAGAACAGACCTGTCCTCTAGTCTATAGTACTGGGCTGGACCATTAGAACCAGACCTGTCCTCTAGTCTAGTAGTACTGGGCTGGACCATTAGAGACCAGACCTGTCCTCTAGTCTAGTAGTACTGGGCTCTAAACCATTAGTACTGGGCTGGACCAGACCTGTCCTCTAGTCTAGTAGTACTGGGCTGGACCATTAGAGACCAGACCTGTCCTCTAGTCTAGTAGTACTGGGCTGGACCATTAAACCAGACCTGTCCTCTAGTCTAGTAGTACTGGGCTGGACCATTCCAGACCTGTCCTCTAGTCTAGTAGTACTGGGCTGGACCATTAGAACCAGACCTGTCCTCTAGTCTAGTAGTACTGGGCTGGACCATTAGAGACCAGACCTGTCCTCTAGTCCAGTAGTACTGGGCTGGACCATTAGAGACCAGACCTGTCCTCTAGTCTAGTAGTACTGGGCTGGACCATTAGAACCAGACCTGTCCTCTAGTCTAGTAGTACTGGGCTGGACCATTAGAGACCAGACCTGTCCTCTAGTCTAGTAGTACTGGGCTGGACCATTAGAACCAGACCTGTCCTCTAGTCTAGTAGTACTGGGCTGGACCATTAGAGACCAGACCTGTCCTCTAGTCTAGTAGTACTGGGCTGGACCATTAGAGACCAGACCTGTCCTCTAGTCTAGTAGTACTGGGCTGGACCATTAGAGACCAGACCTGTCCTCTAGTCTAGTAGTACTGGGCTGGACCATTAAGACCAGACCTGTCCTCTAGTCTAGTAGTACTGGGCTGGACCATTAGAGACCAGACCTGTCCTCTAGTCTAGTAGTACTGGGCTGGACCATTAGAGACCAGACCTGTCCTCTAGTCTAGTACCATGACCAGACCTGTCCTCAGTCTATTCCATTAGAGACCAGACCTGTCCTCTAGTCTAGTAGTACTGGGCTGGACCATTAGAGACCAGACCTGTCCTCTAGTCCATAGTACTGGGCTGGACCATTAGAGACCAGACCTGTCCTCTAGTCTAGTAGTACTGGGCTGGACCATTAGAACCAGACCTGTCCTCTAGTCTAGTAGTACTGGGCTGGACCATTAGAGACCAGACCTGTCCTCTAGTCTAGTAGTACTGGGCTGGACCATTAGAGACCAGACCTGTCCTCTAGTCTAGTAGTACTGGGCTGGACCATCCAGGGCTGGACCAGACCATGTCCTCTAGTCTAGTAGTACTGGGCTGGACCATTAGAGACCAGACCTGTCCTCTATTCTAGTAGTACTGGGCTGGACCATTAGAGACCAGACCTGTCCCTAGTCTAGTAGTACTGGGCTCTAGAAGTCTAGTAGTACTGGGCTGGACCATTAGAGACCAGACCTGTCCTCTAGTCTAGTAGTACTGGGCTGGACCATTAGAGACCAGACCTGTCCTCTAGTCTAGTAGTACTGGGCTGGACCATTAGAGACCAGACCTCTCCTCTAGTCTAGTAGTACTGGGCTGGACCATTAGAGACCAGACCTGTCCTCTAGTCTAGTAGTACTGGGCTGGACCATTAGAGACCAGACCTGTCCTCTAGTCTAGTAGTACTGGGCTGGACCATTAGAGACCAGACCTGTCCTCTAGTCTAGTAGTACTGGGCTGGACCATTAAACCAGACCTGTCCTCTAGTCTAGTAGTACTGGGCTGGACCATTAGAGACCAGACCTGTCCTCTAGTCTATTAGTACTGGGCTGGACCATTATAAACCAGACCTGTCCTCTAGTCTAGTAGTACTGGGCTGGACCATTAGAGACCAGACCTGTCCTCTAGTCTAGTAGTACTGGGCTGGACCATTAGAGACCAGACCTGTCCTCTAGTCTAGTAGTACTGGGCTGGACCATTCTAAGACCAGACCTGTCCTCTAGTCTAGTCAGTAGTACTGGGCTGGACCATTAGAGACCAGACCTGTCCTCTAGTCTAGAAGTACTGGGCTGGACCATTAGAGACCTGGACCATTAGAGACCAGACCTGTCCTCTAGTCTAGTAGTACTGGGCTGGGCCATTAGAGACCAGACCTGTCCTCTAGTCTAGTAGTACTGGGCTGGGCCATTAGAGACCAGACCTGTCCTCTAGTCTAGTAGTACTGGGCTGGACCATTAGAGACCAGACCTGTCCTCTAGTCTAGTAGTACTGGGCTGGGCTGGACCATTAGAGACCAGACCATGGTTCAAGTACTATTGAGAATATTTTCAAAAACATTACCTGGGCTTGATTGAGCTTGCCTGGTGCAATGGAACCAATAGACTAGTTGGAAACAATGTAAACGCCACCGCTCTAGCACTCCGCGCAGGCTAAAGAAAGATTTAGAATACTATTTGAACCCAGGTCTGTTAGAGACCTGCTGCTACCTCGATCAACGTGCACGCACACGCACATGCACGCACGAGCACGCACAAGCACGCACACACACACACACACACCATTAGAGACCTGCTTCTACTTCGATCAACAGCTTTCTGGGCACCAATTACCCACGGCCCTCTTGGTGAACTCCCTGTCCTGTCGGATCTAGTGTTTACCCCACCGGATATAAAGCTCAGTGTATGTGTTATAGTTTGTGTGTTGGTGTAGGTGAGTGCCAGATGTGTTGTTCTAATAGCCTCATCAGTTCAAAGTGGCGTGAACATGTCCATTATATCACATATTCCAATTCTAAACCATTCCATATTCCAATTCTAAACCATTCCATATTTCAATTCTAAACCATTCCATATTCCATTTCTATACCATTCCATATTCCAATTCTAAACCATTCCATATTCCAATTCTAAACCATTCCATATTCCAATTCTAAACCATTCCATATTCCAATTCTAAACCATTCCATATTCCAATTCTAAACCATTCCATATTCCAATTCTAAACCATTCCATATTCCAATTCTAAACCATTCCATATTCCAATTCTAAACCATTCCATATTCCATTTCTATACCATTCCATATTTCAATTCTAAACCATTCCATATTCCAATTCTAAACCATTCCATATTCCAATTCTAAACCATTCCATATTCCAGTTTTAAACCATTCCATATTCCATTTCTATACCATTCCATATTTCAATTCTAAACCATTCCATATTCCAATTCTAAACCATTCCATATTCCAATTCTAAACCATTCCATATTCCATTTCTATACCATTCCATATTTCAATTCTAAACCATTCCATATTCCAATTCTAAACCATTCCATATTCCATTTCTATACCATTCCATATTTCAATTCTAAACCATTACATATTCCATTTCTATACCATTCCATATTTCAATTCTAAACCATTCCATATTCCAATTCTAAACCATTCCATATTCCATTTCTATACCATTCCATATTCCATTTCTATACCATTCCATATTTCAATTCTAAACCATTCCATATTCCAATTCTAAACCATTCCATATTCCAATTCTAAACCATTCCATATTTCAATTCTAAACCATTCCATATTCCAATTCTAAACCATTCCATATTTCAATTCTAAACCATTCCATATTCCAATTCTAAACCATTCCATATTCCAATTCTAAACCATTCCATATTCCAATTCTAAACCATTCCATATTCCAATTCTAAACCATTCCATATTCCAATTCTAAACCATTCCATATTTCAATTCTAAACCATTCCATATTCCAATTCTAAACCATTCCATATTTCAATTCTAAACCATTCCATATTCCAATTCTAAACCATTCCATATTTCAATTCTAATCCATTCCATATTCCAATTCTAAACCATTCCATATTCCAATTCTAAACCATTCCATATTCCAATTCTAAACCATTCCATATTCCAGTTTTAAACCATTCCATATTCCAATTCTAAACCATTCCATATTTCAATTCTAAACCATTCCATATTTCAACTAAGTCATGAAAATGGGTATTACTCGTCATAACATATATGAGCATATTTTTATATATATATATATATATATATATATATATATATATATATATATATATATATATATATATAATATATTTTTTTTTTTTATAATGGAAAATAAAAACAGGAATTCTCCAAAACCATTTAAAATGTCTCCATTTCACACAAAGAAGGGAATCTTTGTTGTGTGTTGTATGACTCTGGTGAGTCTGCCATTACGACGGAATTATTCAGTCTTTAGGGAATATAAACATGTTTCGCCCAGTTCTACATTCGCTGTTGCATTGAGAAGGAAAAACCATATGTCAGCATCCCAGATGGCATCCTATTCCCTAGATAGTGCACTACTTTAGGCCAGGACCCAATGGGACCCTATTCCCTATATAGTGCACTACTTTAGGCCAGGACCCAATGGGATCCTATTCCCTATATAGTGCACTACTTTAGACCAGGACCCAATGGGATCCTATTCCCTATATAGTGCACTACTTTAGACCAGGACCCAATGGGATCCTATTCCCTATATAGTGCACTACTTTAGGCCAGGACCCAATGGGATCCTATTCCCTATATAGTGCACTACTTTAGACCAGGACCCAATGGGATCCTATTCCCTATATAGTGCACTACTTTAAACCAGGACCCCCATAGCGAATAGGGTGCCACATGGCACAGATGCTATGTTTTCTTCTCATGACTTTTAGTCCGTTGTTTAGCTGGAATTGAATGAATTACATTTTAATGAGGAGTATTTAATACGGGGCTTGATTTCATTAAAGTGGTTGTGGAACCGCATATATATATATATATATATATAAAACATACAGCATATGTCTTGTATATGGAAAACTCTTTTGATTCCCACCATGTATTCAGCCTAACAGGTGGTGGGGGGGGGGGATTGTAACACATACTAATTAAACACATATAATGATGTTGACGGTCTGGGTAAGGTGTTCTTCCTACTGTGTTACTGGCGTGGTAGATGCTCTGACCCCCGAGCCTTTCTCTTCAACGTCCCAAGACCATAAAAAACATGGAGAATCAGCCAAATAAAGTGTTAGACCTATAGGGTCTAGAATCCATCTTAGTCTCTGTCTCTCTCTCGCGCGCTCTCTGTCTCTCTCTCTGTCTCTCTGTCTCTCTCTCTCTCTCTCTCTCTCTCTCTCTCTCTCTCTCTCTCTCTCTCTCTCTCTCTCTCTGTCTCTCTCTCTGTCTCTCTCTCTGTCTCTCTCTCTGTCTCTCTCTCTCTCTCTCTCTCGCGCGCTCTCTGTCTCTCTCTCACTCTGTCTCTCTGTCTCTCTGTCTCTCTGTGTCCAGTGTGATAGGTGCAGATGCAGGGAACGGTATCCGTGTGTTCCTCCCTGACATAGGGATGTTCCTAGCAGGGCTGGCCTGCTGGCTTCTGTGTCGTAGTCTGTTTCAGAAGAGACCGCCAGAGGACATGGCCCAGGACAACACTGACTACGAACCGGAGGGAGAGGTGAGTGGAGGGAGACACACAGACACGCACGCACACACACATACAGACACAGACACAGACAGAGACACACGCACCCGCACGCGCGCACACACACACACACAGAGACACACACACACACACACACACACACACACACACACACACACACACACACACACACACACACACACACACACACACACACACACACACACACACACACACACACACACACACACACACACACACACACACACACACACACACACACACACACACACACACACACACACACACACACGTGTTCACACATGCTCAGACTAAAACATGCACTAACACACACACACTTACACTTTTGTTAAAATGGGAGAAAAAAGTTAATTATTTCAATAAAACCAATTTTTCTGTTAGAAAATCTGCTTATCTATTTAATCTACATTTATTGATTATGTTAACAATGACTTCACTAGTTCAGGTGGGGCTTGGCTTCGGCAACCAAAGGAAAGGACGGGTTCTCAACAACAACAATGACAAAAATCATGAGAGTGGCTTTCCCAAGAAAAACTTCCAAAATGACTAATTGGAGGTAGCTCACTTTAATCCATTAGACAGAGAACAAGTGACTGGCGTTTCCATGTCTTCCTCAGAGTGACCTGACCGTTGCATTTAGACCCTATTTCCATTCGAGACACAACAATTAGACCCTATTTCTAGCCTAGTGGCCCATTCGAGACACAACAATTAGACCCTATTTCTAGCCTAGTGGCCCATTCGAGACACAACAATTAGACCCTATTTCTAGCCTAGTGGCCCATTCGAGACACAACAATTAGACCCTATTTCTAGCCTAGTGGCCCATTCGAGACACAACAATTAGACCCTATTTCTAGCCTGGTGGCCCATTCGAGACACAACAATTAGACCCTATTTCTAGCCTAGTGGCCCATTCGAGACACAACAATTAGACCCTATTTCTAGCCTAGTGGCCCATTCGAGACACAACAATTAGACCCTATTTCTAGCCTGGTGGCCCATTCGAGACACAACAATTAGACCCTATTTCTAGCCTGGTGGCCCATTCGAGACACAACAATTAGACCCTATTTCTAGCCTGGTGGCCCATTCGAGACACAACAATTAGACCCTATTTCTAGCCTGGTGGCCCATTCGAGACACAACAATTAGACCCTATTTCTAGCCTGGTGGCCCATTCGAGACACAACAATTAGACCCTATTTCTAGCCTGGTGGCCCATTCGAGACACAACAATTAGACCCTATTTCTAGCCTAGTGGCCCATTCGAGACACAACAATTAGACCCTATTTCTAGCCTGGTGGCCCATTCGAGACACAACAATTAGACCCTATTTCTAGCCTGGTGGCCCATTCGAGACACAACAATTAGACCCTATTTCTAGCCTGGTGGCCCATTCGAGACACAACAATTAGACCCTATTTCTAGCCTGGTGGCCCATTCGAGACACAACAATTAGACCCTATTTCTAGCCTGGTGGCCCATTCGAGACACAACAATTAGACCCTATTTCTAGCCTGGTGGCCCATTCGAGACACAACAATTAGACCCTATTTCTAGCCTGGTGGCCCATTCGAGACACAACAATTAGACCCTATTTCTAGCCTGGTGGCCCATTCGAGACACAACAATTAGACCCTATTTCTAGCCTGGTGGCCCATTCGAGACACAACAATTAGACCCTATTTCTAGCCTGGTGGCCCATTCGAGACACAACAATTAGACCCTATTTCTAGCCTGGTGGCCCATTCGAGACACAACAATTAGACCCTATTTCTAGCCTGGTGGCCCATTCGAGACACAACAATTAGACCCTATTTCTAGCCTAGTGGCCCATTCGAGACACAACAATTAGACCCTATTTCTAGCCTGGTGGCCCATTCGAGACACAACAATTAGACCCTATTTCTAGCCTAGTGGCCCATTCGAGACACAACAATTAGACCCTATTTCTAGCCTGGTGGCCCATTCGAGACACAACAATTAGACCCTATTTCTAGCCTGGTGGCCCATTCGAGACACAACAATTAGACCCTATTTCTAGCCTGGTGGCCCATTCGAGACACAACAATTAGACCCTATTTCTAGCCTAGTGGCCCATTCGAGACACAACAATTAGACCCTATTTCTAGCCTGGTGGCCCATTCGAGACACAACAATTAGACCCTATTTCTAGCCTAGTGGCCCATTCGAGACACAACAATTTAAACAAATTATAATGATAACGTGTTTCAACGTAAACGGCAAATTATAGAACCAGATAATACAAATAACAAGGGAAATAGTGTGTCTGGTTATTCAACAGGCCATCTCGAAATATACATAGTTCATCTTTTTGGTGTCTGTGAATCCGGAGACACAGAGAACCCCCCCCCCAAAAAAATCAAGGCAATCAACAATATGGAAACAAGGAGAGTGAAAAATCCTTGTTTAGCCCCTCAGGATCCACAAAGTCTCAGGAATACTGTCAGAATGCCTCTCTTTGTTTTAGTTTACATCACTTCCTCTTGGTGAAATCTGGATGATGTCATATCCTCTTGGTGAAATGTGGATGATGTCGCTTCCTCTTGGTGAAATGTGGACGATGTCACCTCCTCTTGGTGAAATGTGGACGATGTCACCTCCTCTTGGTGAAATGTGCATGATGTCACTTCCTCTTGGTGAAATGTGGATGATGTCACTTCCTCTTGGTGAAATGTGGATGATGTCACTTCCTCTTGGTGAAATGTGGACGAAGTCACCTCTTGGTGAACTGTGGACGAAGTCACCTACTCTTGGGGAAATGTGGACGATGTCACCTCCTCTTGGTGAAATGTGGACGATGTCAACTCCTCTTGGTGAAATCTGGACGATGTCATCTCCTCTTGGTGAAATGTGGACGATGTCACCTCCTCTTGGTGAAATGTGGACGAAGTCACCTACTCTTGGTGAAATGTGGACGAAGTCACCTCCTCTTGGTGAAATGTGGATGATGTCACCTCCTCTTGGTGAAATCTGGACGATGTCATCTCCTCTTGGTGAAATGTGGACGATGTCACCTCCTCTTGGCGAAATGTGGATGATGTCACTTCCTCTTGGTGAAATGTGGATGATGATCTATGGATGCAAAGCACAGGGAGGAAGGTAGACATGGTTGGCCATCTATGACTGGCAAGGCAGACGAGTGAGATTGAACTCCAGGTTCTGCCCCTCTTTTAATCAGACAAGATGACGTCTGGTTAAAAGGGAGCAGTCCTCTGCCACCGAGCAAGACTCTTCAGAGCAATAGTGCCTCTAAAACCTCCCAAACCAACTCCGTTTTTTAGGGGTCAACCCGCAGGAAGACGAGGCGGGGCGCGAGGGGGAGGAAGTCCACCGCCAGCCCGCCTGAGGAGGTCCAATCAGAATGCAGCAAGAACTTTTGGTGATCAACATATCACCAGAGACTCTCACTGATGCCCAATATGTCAGTCCTGAGATATCACCAGAGACTCTCACTGATGCCCAATATGTCAGTCCTGAGATATCACCAGAGACTCTCACTGATGCCCAATATGTCAGTCCTGAGATATCACCAGAGACTCTCACTGATGCCCAATATGTCAGTCCTGAGATATCACCAGAGACTCTCACTGATGCCCAATATGTCAGTCCTGAGATATCACCAGAGACTCTCACTGATGCCCAATATGTCAGTCCTGAGATATCACCAGAGACTCTCACTGATGCCCAATATGTCAGTCCTGAGATATCATGTCACTGATGCCCCAGTCCTGAGATATCACCAGAGACTCTCACTGATGCCCAATATGTCAGTCCTGAGATATCACCAGAGACTCTCACTGATGCCCAATATGTCAGTCCTGAGATATCACCAGAGACTCTCACTGATGCCCAATATGTCAGTCCTGAGATATCACCAGAGACTCTCACTGATGCCCAATATGTCAGTCCTGAGATATCACCAGAGACTCTCACTGATGCCCAATATGTCAGTCCTGAGATATCACCAGAGACTCTCACTGATGCCCAATATGTCAGTCCTGAGATATCACCAGAGACTCTCACTGATGCCCAATATGTCAGTCCTGAGATATCACCAGAGACTCTCACTGATGCCCAATATGTCAGTCCTGAGATATCACCAGAGACTCTCACTGATGCCCAATATGTCAGTCCTGAGATATCACCAGAGACTCTCACTGATGCCCAATATGTCAGTCCTGAGATATCACCAGAGACTCTCACTGATGCCCAATATGTCAGTCCTGAGATATCACCAGAGACTCTCACTGATGCCCAATATGTCAGTCCTGAGATATCACCAGAGACTCTCACTGATGCCCTGATGCCCAATATGTCAGTCCTGAGATATCAGAGACTCTCACTGATGCCCAATATGTCAGTCCTGAGATATCACCAGAGACTCTCACTGATGCCCAATATGTCAGTCCTGAGATATCACCAGAGACTCTCACTGATGCCCAATATGTCAGTCCTGAGATATCACCAGAGACTCTCACTGATGCCCAATATGTCAGTCCTGAGATATCACCAGAGACTCTCACTGATGCCCAATATGTCAGTCCTGAGATATCACCAGAGACTCTCACTGATGCCCAATATGTCAGTCCTGAGATATCACCAGAGACTCTCACTGATGCCCAATATGTCAGTCCTGAGATATCACCAGAGACTCTCACTGATGCCCAATATGTCAGTCCTGAGATATCACCAGAGACTCTCACTGATGCCCAATATGTCAGTCCTGAGATATCACCAGAGACTCTCACTGATGCCCAATATGTCAGACCTGAGATATCACCAGAGACTCTCACTGATGCCCAATATGTCAGTCCTGAGATATCACCAGAGACTCTCACTGATGCCCAATATGTCAGTCCTGAGATATCACCAGAGACTCTCACTGATGCCCAATATGTCAGACCTGAGATATCACCAGATACTCTCACTGATGCCCAATATGTCAGTCCTGAGATATCACCAGAGACTCTCACTGATGCCCAATATGTCAGTCCTGAGATATCACCAGAGACTCTCACTGATGCCCAATATGTCAGACCTGAGATATCACCAGAGACTCTCACTGATGCCCAATATGTCAGACCTGAGATATCACCAGAGACTCTTACTGATGCCCAATATGTCAGTCCTGAGATATCACCAGTGTTTACAATCATTTTTTTTAATGGGTACGTGCTTATTAGTAACTGGGATAAGACATTTCATAAGTGTGTGAACTGCAGTGTCTGGTTGCTCCTCATTACACTCCATGGACCAAGACATTTTCTTTACATCATCAACATAACAATCACTACAAAACTTATTGTATGACCTCTTCTACACTATATTAGGCCTTTTGAACTTGTGGTATGTAGCAGGGAACAATATGATAGTGAGGTCTATGCTCACCTCTCTGATAATATGTTATAGAGGACATTCTACTGGTATAGAATGGTACTGATGCTCTCCTCTCAGAGATACATAGACATTCTACTGGTATAGAACGGTGCTGATGCTCTCCTCTCAGAGATACATAGACATTCTACTGGTATAGAACGGTGCTGATGCTCTCCTCTCAGAGATACATAGACATTCTACTGGTATAGAACGGTGCTGATGCTCTCCTCTCAGAGATACATAGACATTCTACTGGTATAGAACGGTACTGATGCTCTCCTCTCAGAGATACATAGACATTCTACTGGTATAGAACGGTACTGATGCTCTCCTCTCAGAGATACATAGACATTCTACGGGTATAGAACGGTACTGATGCTCTCCTCTCAGAGATACATAGACATTCTACTGGTATAGAAAGGTACTGATGCTCTCCTCTCAGAGATACATAGAGGACATTCTACTGGTATAGAACGGTGCTAATGCTCTCCTAGACATCCTACTGGTAGGCTCGCATCACTGGGCAGCTCGCAGCTGGGTTTCCCTTTATAGTCCGTAAAAGTTTTCAAGCCTTACCACATCCGTCGAGCGTCAGAGCTGGTGTTGTAGGATTTGATCTTAGTCCTGTATTGACGCTTTGCCTGTTTGATGGTTCATCTGAGGGCATAGTTGGATTTTTTATAAGCGTCCGGATTAGTGTCCCACTCCTTGAAAGCGGAAGCTCTGGCCTTTTGTTCGGTGCCGATGTTGCCTGTAATCCTTAGCTTCTGGTTGAGGAAATGTACGTAGGGACGATGTCATCGATGCACTTATTGATGAAGCCTCCTGACTGAGGTGGTATACTCCTAAATGCCATTGGATGAATCCCGGAACATATTCCAGTCTGTGCTAGCAAAACAGTCCTGTAGCATCCTCGTCATCTGACCACTTCCATATTGAGTGAGTCACTTGTACTTCCTGCTTTAGTTTTTGCTTGTAAGCAGGAATCGGGAGGATATAATTATGTTCAGATCAAATCAAATCAAATCAAATCAATTTTATTTATATAGCCCTTCGTACATCAGCTGATATCTCAAAGTGCTGTACAGAAACCCAGCCTAAAACCCCAAACAGCAAACAATGCAGGTGTAAAAGCACGGTGGCTAGGAAAAACTCCCTAGAAAGGCCAAAACCTAGGAAGAAACCTAGAGAGGAACCGGGCTATGTGGGGTGGCCAGTCCTCTTCTGGCTGTGCCGGGTAGAGATTATAACAGAACATGACCAAGATGTTCAAATGTTCATAAATGACCAGCATGGTCAAATAATAATAAGGCAGAACAGTTGAAACTGGAGCAGCAGCACAGTCAGGTGGACTGGGGACAGCAAGGAGCCATCATGTCAGGTAGTCCTGGGGCACGGTCCTAGGGCTCAGGTCAGTTGAAACTGGAGCAGGAGCATGGCCAGGTGGACTGGGGACAGCAAGGAGTCCTCATGTCAGGTAGTCCTGGGACATGGTCCTAGGGCCCAGGCCAGTTGAAACTGGAGCAGCAGCATGGCCAGGTGGACTGGGGACAGCAAGGAGTCATCATGTCAGGTAGTCCTGGGGCATGGTCCTAGGGCTCAGGTCCTCCGAGAGAGAGAAAGAAAGAGAGAAGGAGAGAATTAGAGAACGCACACTTAGATTCACACAGGACACCTGAATAGGACAGGAGAAGTACTCCAGATAAACAAACTGACCCTAGCCCCCCGACACATAAACTACTGCAGCATAAATACTGGAGGCTGAGACAGGAGGGGTCAGGAGACACTGTGGCCCCATCCGAGGACACCCCCGGACAGGGCCAAACAGGAAGGATATAACCCCACCCACTTTGCCAAAGCACAGCCCCCACACCACTAGAGGGAAATCTTCAACCACCAACTTACCATCCTGAGACAAGGCCGAGTATAGCCCACAAAGATCTCCGACACGGTACAACCCAAGGGGGGGGGGACCCAGACAGGCCGACCACAACAGTGAATCAACCCACCCAGGTGACGCACCCCCCCAGGGACGGCACGAGAGAGCCCCAGCAAGCCAGTGACTCAGCCCCCGTAACAGGGTTAGAGGCAAAGAATCCCAGTGAAAAGAGGGGAACCGGCCAGGCAGAGACAGCAAGGGCGGTTCGTTGCTCCAGAGCCTTTCCGTTCACCTTCCCACTCCTGGGCCAGACTACACTCAATCATATGACCCACTGAAGAGATGAGTCTTCAGTAAAGACTTAAAGGTTGAGACAGAGTTTGCGTCTCTGACATGGGTAGGCAGACCGTTCCATAAAAATGGAGCTCTATAGGAGAAAGCCCTGCCTCCAGCTGTTTGCTTAGAAATTCTAGGGACAATTAGGAGGCCTGCGTCTTGTGACCGTAGCGTACGTGTAGGTATGTACGGCAGGACCAAATCAGAGAGGTAGGTAGGAGCAAGCCCATGTAATGCTTTGTAGGTTAGCAGTAAAACCTTGAAATCAGCCCTTGCTTTGACAGGAAGCCAGTGTAGAGAGGCTAGCACTGGAGTAATAGATTTGCCAAATGGAGGTCTGGGGAGAGCTTTGTATGCGTCTCTGTGTGTAGAGTAAAGGTGGTCTAGGGGTTTTTTCCCCCTCTGGTTGCACATGTGACATGCTGGTAGAAATGAGGTATATCTGATTTAAGTTTGCCTGCATTAAAGTCCCCGGCCACTAGGGGCGCCGCTTCTGGATGAGCATTTTCTTGTTTGCTTATGGCCTTATACAGATTGGCGAGTGCTGTCTTAGTGCCAGTATCAGTTTGTGGTGGTAAATAAATGGCTATGAATAATATAGATCAGAACTCTCTTGGTAGCTAGTGTGGTTTACAGCTTAACATGAGGTACTCTACCTCAAGCAAGCAATACCTTGAGACTTCTTTAATATTAGACATTGGGCACCAGCAGTTATTGACAAATAGACACATACTCCCACCCTTTGTCTTACAAGACGTAGCTGCTCTGTCCTGCCGAAGCACGGAGAAGCAAGCCAGCTCTATATTATCCATGTCGTCATTCCGATGCGTCTCGGTGAAACACAAGATATATACTCCCCCTTTTTCTCCGTCTTTTCTCCACCCCTCCGACTGGATCTGATTTATCTCTACAGAAAGTGTCCAGTATGTGAATTGAGCTCACAGAAAAAAACAGAATGAAATGGAATTCAAATAATTCAACTGACATGGGTTAATTAGTTGTTTAAAATCCAGAATAATGACAGAAATGAAGGTTAATCGCTCAGCGCTACACATCTATTCTATACCAGTAGAACGTCTATATATCTCTGAGAGGAGAACATCCTCAAATGGGATCCAAATCTACCAGGATTCACAATATTGGCCCCCTCTCATTTGTTTTCGCATGCAAGCAATCTCAGCCTATCCCGTTACGCGCAGCTAACCAAGAGGCAGGACACTTGGCTCCCAGGCCCACCCAATGGCAATTACAAGTGTGGTCATTGTGTACATTGTGACAACACGACCACGTTTTTTTAGAGGCAACCCGAGAAGAGAACAGGTAAACCCGAGAAGAGCTAAACGAGAAGAGGTAAACCCGAGAAGAGGTAAACCTGAGAAGAGGTAAACCCGAGAAGAGAAGAAGGTAAACCTGAGAAGAGGTAAACCCGAGAAGAGGTAAACCCGAGAAGAGGTAAACCCGAGAAGAGGTAAACCTCAGAAGAGGTAAACCTGAGAAGAGGTAAACCCGAGAAGAGGTAAACCCGAGAAGAGGTAAACCTGAGAAGAGGTAAACCTGAGAAGAGGTAAACCTGAGAAGAGGTAAACCCGAGAAGAGGTAAACCCGAGAAGAGGTAAACCCGAGAAGAGGTAAACCCGAGGAGAGGTAAACCTGAGAAGAGGTAAAAAATACTAAATCCAAAGCTTCATTAATTGTAGCACCACAAATGGCAATATACATTCTCAAATGCATCTGCAGGGCTGCTTCTATTGGTCAAACTAAACAAGCATTGAAACTTGGCATCGCAGGACGTACTGCAATTAGCAATGAAAACATGTCCTATGCTACTTCACTCCACTGCATCGAAGACAACCAGGGCTACATTCCTCCCTGCACTTTGTAGCCGTAGAACACGTTCAGATTTCACCAAGAGGAAGTGACATCGTACGTAAACTTAAACAAAGGGAGGCATTCTGACAGTATTCCTGAGACACTGTGGATCCTAAGGGGCTAAACAAGAACTTTTCACTCTCCTCGTTTCTAGATTGTTGCCTTGATTTTTTGGGGTTCTCTGTGTCTCCAAATTCCTCAGGAGGGATGATAGAGTTGGAAGAGGCCCCCTGCCATTAAGCCCCATCCCTGGCATCTGTCCAGCTCTCTCTTTACGACTCTAAGTTAATTAAAACCACAAACAGACTGGCACAGATGGTAGAAATACCCTCACACACATGGAAATGACACATACGACTCTGCCATATAAAAGTGATTTACTGACGGTTGTATAATAGACCTTTATATTCTATTTGTCCTCTCCTGGTGACATCAGATTCAGTCATATTTCAGAACCATGGACAGCTCATGTTTCAGAACCATGGACAGATCGTGTTTCAGAACCATGGACAGCTCATGTTTCAGAACCATGGACAGATCGTGTTTCAGAACCAAGGGGACAGCTCATGTTTCAGAACCATGGACAGTTCATGTTTCAGCATGATGGACAGATCATGTTTCAGAACCATGGGGACATCTCATGTTTCAGAACCATGGACAGCTCATGTTTCAGCATGATGGACAGATCATGTTTCAGAACCATGGACAGATCGTGTTTCAGAACCATGGGGACATCTCATGTTTCAGAACCATGGACAGCTCATGTTTCAGCATGATGGACAGATCATGTTTCAGAACCATGGACAGGTCGTGTTTCAGCACCATGGACAGATCGTGTTTCAGAACCATGGACAGCGGCTCAGTTAGCAAACCCACTGTACCACACTTACCATTAGCTCTCCATTAGGACATCTGTCCTAGCTCTCTGTTAGGATGGCTGTCCTAGCTCTCTATCAGGACATCTGTCCTAGCTCTCTGTTAGGACGGCTGTCCTAGCTCTCTATCAGGACGGCTGTCCTAGCTCTCTATCAGGACATCTGTCCTAGCTCTCCGTTAGGACGGCTGTCCTAGCTCTCTATCAGGACATCTGTCCTAGCTCTAGGACAGCTGTCCTAGGTCTCTATTAGGACGGCTGTCCACCCCTTTCTTAGAAGACTGAAAGGTTGAAAAATAGAACCTGGTCCTTCTGTAGCTCAGTTGGTAGAGCATGGCGCTTGTAACGTCAGGATAGTGGGTTCAATCCCCGGGACCACCCATATGTAGAATGTATGCACACATGACTGTAAGTCGCTTTGGATAAAAGCGTTTGCTAAATGGCATATATTATTATTATTATATATTATAGAACCTGCGTACGACAGTGTGTCTAGAACCAGGTTCTGGTTTTGGCAGGAACAACTATGGTTGGCTTTAAATGGTTTAATCACTGTTTGTGATATATGACTGTCTCCTATCTCTCTACCAACCAGGAGGAAGAGGAGAAGCTGAGCCTTGATGACAACGTCCTGTTGGATGAGGACTTTGAGGCTGGGTACGAGGCTGGAGAAGAGGAGGAGGAAGAGATGGAGGAGGAAGAGGGGGAAGATGATGAAGAGGAGGAGGAGAGCAACAAGATGAAGATTCTGCGTCACATTGCGGGCGTGGCGTCTAAAGTGAAGGAGATCATCGGGAATCTGATCACCACCGCGGGAAAAGTGGTGGTCACTATACTGTTAGGAGTCACAGGTCAGTGTTTTCCAGTGAGAGAGAGAGGAATCCGCCCCTGCACTATACTCAACACGCTCTCAATGTGTACAAACACTTCTTTTTGACTGTTATTTATGTTTATTAATATGACCATAGAGTCGTTCCACATCAAAAAAAAGCAAAACAAACAAAACGTTCAAACTACAGAAACGATTTCAGATAAATCTGACATGGTGGGTGTTGGTGGGTGGTGGCTTGCTGAATTGAATGACCCCATACCCAAACTAGCGCCAACAGATGTTCTTGATCAGGTCATGTTGTCAGGAACAACTCCTGATCCTATCCAATACAGTATACTTCAATGCTGACATCTCAACCACTGTTTAGCCAACTGTATATACATACAGTGGGGAGAACAAGTATTTGATACACTGCCGATGTTGCAGGTTTTCCTACTTACAAAGCATGTAGAGGTCTGTAATTTTTATCATAGGTACACTTCAACTCTGAGAGACGGAATCTAAAACAAAAATCCAGAAAATCACATTGTATAATATTTAAGTAATTAATTTGCATTTTATTGCATGACATAAGTATTTGATACATTAGATAAGCAGAACCTAATATTTGGTACAGAAACCTTTGTAATTACAGAGATCATACGTTTCCTGTAGTTCTTGACCAGGTTTGCACACACTGCAGCAGGGATTTGGCCCACTCCTCCATACAGGTTTCGGGGCTGTCGCTGGGCAATACGGACTTTCAGTTCCTCCAAAGATTTTCTATTGGGTTCAGGTCTGGAGACTGGCTAGGCCACTACAGGACCTTGAGATGCTTCTTACGGAGCCACTCCTTAGTTGCCCTGGCTGTGTGTTTCGGGTCGTTGTCATGCTGGAAGACCCAGCCACGGCCCATCTTCAATGCTCTTACTGAGGGAAGGAGGTTGTTGGCCGAGATCTCGCGATACATGGCCCCATCCATCCTCCCCTCAATATGGTGCAGTCGTCCTGTCCACTTTGCAGAAAAGCATTCCCAAAGAATGATGTTTCCACCTCCATGCTTCACGGTTGGGATGGTGTTCTTGGGGTTGTACTCCTCCTTCTTCCTCCTCCAAACATGGTGAGTGGAGTTTAGACCAAAAAGCAATTTTTTTGTCTCATCAGACCACATGACCTTCTCCCATTCCTCCTCTGGATCATCCAGATGGTCATTGATAAACTTCAGACAGGCCTGAACATGTGCTGGCTTGAGCAGGGGGACCTTGCGTGCGCTGCAGGATTTTAATCCATGACGGCGTAGTGTGTTACTAATGATTTTCTTTGAGACTGTGGTCCCAGCTCTCTTCAGGTCATTGACCAGGTCCTGCCGTGTAGTTCTGGGCTGATCCCTCACCTTCCTCATGATCATTGATGCCCCACGAGGTGAGATCTTGCATGGAGCTCCAGACCGAGGGTGATTGACCGTCATCTTGAACTTCTTCCATTTTCTAATAATTGCACCAACAGTTGTTGCCTTCTCACCAAGCTGCTTGCCTATTGTCCTGTAGCCCATCCCAGTCTTGTGCAGGTCTACAATTTCATCCCTGATGTCCTTACGCAGCTCTCTAGTCTTGGCCATTGTGGAGAGGTTGGAGTCTGTTTGATTGAGTGTGTGGACTGGTGTCTTTTATACAGGTAACAAGTTCAAACAGGTGCAGTTAATACAGGTAATGAGTGGAGAACAGGAGGGATTCTTAAAGAAAAACTAACAGGTCTGTGAGAACCGGAATTCTTACTGGTTGGTAGGTGATCAAATACATATGTCATGCAATAAAATGCAAATTAATTATACAATGTGATTTTTGGGATTTTTGTTTCACAGTTGAAGTGTACCTATGATAAAAATGACAGACCTCTACATGCTTTGTAAGTAGGAAAACCTGCAAAATCGGCAGTGTATCAAATATTTGTTCTCCCCACTGTATATATATATCTGCTTCTCTAATTGGTTGATTGATTGATATCTAAGTGTATCTGTGTCCACCAGGTGTAATACTGCTCTCGCTGACATCTGCGGTCTAGTTCTTTGCCTTCCGATAGATCTTTAAATATCATTGTATCCGTTTGCATCTATCTATGTATATCGGAATGCTTATTGTCTCCACCAGGTATCACGCTGCCCTCGCTGACCTCTGCGGTCTATTTCTTCCTGTTCCTGTTCCTGTGTACGTGGTGGTCGTTCTGCCGCACCTTCGACACCCTCATCTTCAGCTGTATGTGTGTCCTCATGGCCATATTCAGCGCTGGACACCTGGTCGTCCTCTACCTCTATCAGTTTCAGTTCTTCCAAGAGAGCATCCCTCCAGAGGACAGCTACATCAGGTTAGATCTGTCTTTCTATCTTTATTTATCTTTATGTCTGTCTTTTATGATGACAGATATTTAGTTACCCTGGTTACTGTGGCTGCTAGGTGTTTACTATACAGCTCAACTCCAGTTCACTATGTGCATTCAAGTAAATATGAACTTTCACCATTTTAATCCAAAATATATACAGTATCGCCACATACAACCAGAAGCCCAAATCCACCAGGCTTTTAAATGTAGTGTATTCTGGTTCCTCAATACTTACTGGCTGTAACATATATTGTCATTATAATTAATGTATGAGGGGGGATGGGATAGGGAGACCATTAGTTGTTTATGTGGAAGGTTGCGGATAAGTGGTAAGGTTGAATTCCTAATCCACCCCTTAACCCCCACTTTACATCTGAAACAATTGGATCACTATTAGCAATATAGTAAACTCCCACCCAGTCTGTGCCGATTGCAGAAGCTACTCATCAGTGTTGTCCTCGCTGCTATTATAACATAACTACTTATTTAGACAATGTATTTTAGCAGTGTTGCCCTTGCCACTATGTCCCTGGCAAGATAGCCTTGGTGTTTCTGGAGACTATTGATTCCAATGTCTTTAGTCTGCTGGCCTTGCATTACAGCAGTGTGTCACGTCCAATGCTATTATGGCTATCTATAGCATTAGCATCACCTTATATAGTGACTGTCACCTTGTATACCATTAGCATCACCTTATATAGCGACTGTCACCTTGTATACCATTAGCATCACCTTATATAGCGACTGTCACCTTGTATACCATTAGCATCACCTTATATAGCGACTGTCACCTTGTATACCATTAGCATCACCTTATATAGCAATTGTCACCTTGGATACGATTAGCATCACCTTATATAGCGACTGTCACCTTGTATACCATTAGCATCACCTTATATAGCGACTGTCACCTTGTATACCATTAGCATCACCTTATATAGCAACTATCACCTTATATACCATTAGCATCACCTTATATTGCAACTGTCACCTCGATGGTCCATTTCCTTCCTCTCACTTTGTACAAGGATGGAGAGGATAAGCTAATGGCCACACCCACACATGCAATGACATCTCCTGGTTTCAATGATGTTTCTAGAGACAATATCTCTCTCATCATCACTCAATACCTAGGTTTACCTCCACTGTATTCACATCCTACCATACCTTTGTCTGTCTGTACATTATACCTTGAAGCTATTTTATCGCCCCCAGAAACCTCCTTTTACTGTCTGTTCCTGCTTTAAGCCATACCCTTATCCTACTCCTCCTCTTTTCCTCTGGTGATGTAGAGGTGAATCCAGGCCCTGCAGTGCCTAGCTCCACTCCTATTCCCCAGGCGCTCTCTTTTGATGACTTCTGTAACCGTAATAGCCTTGGTTTCATGCATGTTAACATTAGAAGCCTACTCCCTAAATTTGTTTTACTCACTGCTTTAGCACACTCTGCCAACCCGGATGTTCTAGCTGTGTCTGAATCCTGGCTTAGGATTCTGAAATTTTCATTCCTAACTACAACATTTTCAGACAAGATAGAACTGCCACAGGGGGCGGTGTTGCAATCTACTGCAAAGATAGCCTGCAGAGTTCTGTCCTACTATTCAGGTCTGTACCCAAACAATTTGTACTTCTACTTTTAAACCTCTCTAAAAAGAAGTCTCTCACCGTTGCCGCCTGCTATAGACCACCCTCTGCCCCCAGCTGTGCTCTGGACACCATATGTGAACTGATTTCCCCCCATCCATCTTCAGAGCTCGTGCTGCTAGGCGACCTAAACTGGAACATGCTTAACACCCCAGCCATCCTACAATCTAAACTTGATGCCCTCAATCTCACACAAATTATCAATGAACCTACCAGGTACCCCCACAAAGCCTTAAACACAGGCACCCTCGTCTGCTAAATGGCATATATTATTATTATTATTATTATAGATATCATCCTAACCAACTTCCCCTCTAAATACACCTCTGCTGTCTTCAACCAAGATCTCAGCGATCACTGCCTCATTGCCTGCATCCGTAATGGGTCAGCGGTCAAACGACCTCCACTCATCACTGTAAAACGCTCCCTGAAACACTTCAGCGAGCAGGCCTTTCTAATCGACCTGGCCGGGGTATCCTGGAATGATATTGATCTCATCCCGTCAGTAGAGGATGCCTGGTTATTTTTTTAAATGCCTTCCTAACCATCTTAAATAAGCATGCCCCATTCAATAAATTTAGAACCAGGGACAGATATAGCAGATATAGACTGCCCTTAACCAACACAAAAACATCCTATGGTGTTCTGCACTAGCATTGAACAGTCCCCGTGATATGCAGCTTGTCAGGGAGCTAGAAACCAATTCACACAGGCAGTTAGAAAAGCCAAGGCTAGCTTTTTCAAGCAGTTCTGGGACACTGTAAAGTCCATGGAGATAAGAACACCTCTTCCCAGCTGCCCACTGCACTGAAGATAGGAAACACTGTCACCACTGATAAATCCACTATAATTGAGAATTTCAATAAGCATTTTTCTATGGCCGGCCATGCTTTCCACCTGGCTACCCCTACCCCGGGCAACAGCCCTGCACCCCCCACAGCAACTCGCCCAACCCTTCCCCATTTCTCCTTCTCCCAAATCCAGATAGCTGATGTTCTGAAAGAGCTGCAAAATCTGGACCCCTACAAATCAGCTGGGCTAGACAATCTGGACCCTTTCTTTCTAAAATTATCTGCCGAAATTGTTGCCACCCCTATTACTAGCCTGTTCAACCTCTCTTTCGTGTCGTCTGAGATTCCCAAAGATTGGAAAGCAGCTGCGGTCACTCTTGACCCAAACTGCTTTGGACCTATATCTATCCTACCCTGCCTTTCTAAGGTCTTCGAAAGCCAAGTCAACAAACAGATTACCGACCATTTCGAATCTCACCATACCCTCTCTGCTATGCAATCTGGTTTCAGAGCTTGTCATGGGTGCACCTCAGCTCAAGGTAAGAAACAATTACTGTACAGCCGTATTCATTGATCTGGCCAAGGCTTTCGACTCTGTCAATCACCACATCCTCATCGGCAGACTCACCAGCCTTGGTTTCTCAAATGATTGCCTCGCCTGGTTCACCAACTACTTGTCTGATAGAGTTCAGTGTGTCAAATCGGAGGGCCTGTTGTCCGGACCTCTGGCAGTCTCTATGGGGGTGCCACAGGGTTCAATTCTTGGACCAAATCTCTTCTCTGTATACATCAATGATGTCGCTCTTGCTGCTGGTGAGTCTCTGATCCACCTCTACGCAGACGACACCATTCTGTATACTTCTGGCCCTTCTTTGGACACTGTGTTAACAACCCTCCAGGCAAGCTTCAATGCCATACAACTCTCCTTCCGTGGCCTCCAATTGCTCTTAAATACAAGTAAAACTAAATGCATGCTCTTCAACCGATCGCTGCCTACACCTGCCCGCAGCCTTTCACATTATAGCACTTTGACTCATAGAACGACATAAAGACGCATGCAGCTCAATTTAATTTCTCACTCTGTCGTAAAGTATTTTAGCGAAGCATCTAATGATTAGTCAACGGATAAAGATATACAAGCCAATCTTGTTGACTTTCCACAGCCCCTGAGATATGTCAGTCTCTCTGATGTCATCTAGTGTGACTGATGTGTTAAAAACCGTGGGCCCCAATGAGCTGTTATCAGAGTCCTAGTACCAATGGCTGTGTCAGAATGGCACCCTATTCTCTATATAATGCACTACTTTAGACCAGGGCTGGCACCCTATTCCCTATATAGTGCACAACTTACAGTACACTACACTACACTACAGTACACTACGCTACAGTACAGGACAGTACAGTACACTACACTACAGTACACTACGCTACAGTACAGGACAGTACAGTACACTATACTACAGTACACTACGCTACAGTACAGGACAGTACAGTACACTATACTACAGTACACTACAGTACACTACGCTATAGTACAGGACAGTACAGTACACTATACTACAGTACACCACACCACACTACAGTACACTACAGTACACTAAACTACACTACACTACACTACACTACACTACACTACACTACACTACACTACACTACAGTACACTACACCACACTACAGTACAGTACACTATACTACAGTACAGTACAGTACACTACACTACACTACAGTACACTACACTACACTACAGTACACTACAGTACACCACACTACAGTACACTACACTACAGTACACTATACTACAGCACACTACATTACAGTACTGTACACTACAGTACACCACACTACACCACAGTACACTAAAGTACACTATACTACAGTACACTATAGTACACTATACAGCAGTACACTATACTACACTACACTACAGTGCACTATACTACAGTACACTACAGTACACCACAGTACACCACACTACACTACACTATACTACAGTACACTATACTACACCCACTACACTGCAGTACACTATACTACAGTACAATACAGTACACGACACTATACTACAGTACAGTACAGTACACTACACTATACTTCAGTACAGTACAGTACACTATACTACACTACAGTACAGTACTCTACCCTACACTACACTACAGTACACTATACTACAGTACAATACAGTACACTACACTATACTTCAGTACAGTACAGTACAGTACAGAACACTACACTATACTACAGTACAGTACAGTACACTATACTTCAGTACAGTACAGTAGAGTACACTACACTGTACTACACTACAGTACACTATACTACACTATATACTTCAGTACAGTACAGTACAGTAGAGTACACTACACTATACTACACTACAGTACACTACACTATACTTCAGTACAGTACAGTACACTACACTGCACTCTACTACAGTACAGTACTCTACCATATACCCAGCCCTCCGTGTCCTAGCCTACCAGGGAAACTCACCCACCCTCTAAATAAGTGCTTTGCAGTCCTGGGTTCAAATACTATTTGACATTTTTCAAATACTGTTACGTTTACTCTAGTCTTCCTGGAGTACCATATGGGTGTGGTTTGGAATTTCCCGACAATTCTATTGGTTTCATTGCGCAAGCTAAGCTGAATCATGCCCATATAAAGTATTTGAAATTGTTATGAATACTATTTGAACCCAGGTCTGGTATAGTGTTGTTTGGTCCCCATGATACAATAGGCTAACATCTCCGGCTCCTGTGGGAGTCCTAATTGTGTGTGTTGACAGAGGCCTGGCCTTGCTGCCTGGCTGACTGAGTGAAGGGTGATGACAGACTTAGTTTTCACATCGCTTCCTGCCTCCTGAGCTTACAATAGACCAATCTGGAGTGAAATGCCTCTAGCTACAGATCTAGGATCAGCTTTACCTCTCCCAAACCTTACCCTAACCATTAGTGTGGGGAAACACTAGGGAATATTTTCCAACCCTACACTACAATAGACCAGTCCTCTTTCTCTGATTCCTTCCCACGTCTCCCTGGAGTGAACACTGGTGCAATTCATGGGTTTAAAAAAAAAGACGGATTGGTGTGAAGGGATATGAATGTTTAGTTACAAACAAATCACATTGTTTTTTTTATATATCGGTTTGAAAAGGGGAGAGAGAACGTGTGCACACTTCAGGGAGAAAAGGGGGAGGAAGGGAGTGGGACACTCAGGTCATGTGACCTGCTATTACCAGCGGCAGGAAGTAGCGTGGAGGTGGTGAGGCGGTATAGCTGGCGGTAACTCGTATTCCACAAGGGGCTGCATCTCAATACTCTAGAGTGACTTCATCTCCTTGTCTCCTGTCCTTCATCTGCATTGACGTAACAGAACTGGGCAGGTGAAAGGAGTTATGACTGTGTATGACCCCCCCTGACACTTTTACATAAAGCTCCTGTCTGCACTAAGGATGATGTATTCGTGAATTTATACTTTTCAATTACCGGGAATAATTCATATTTATCCAGGGAGTTCTGGGAAATGTAAAATAGATCAAATATTGGAGGTGTCCATTTCAAGTGTTTAAAACCCGAGATATGCCAGGGTTCTCCCCAAATAAGAGAGGGGGGGAGTTCTGCGTCACCTTGGCGGCTTGTCTGCATTAAAATATGTCAAGTTTTTCAGAACAAATGTATTGTAGTAACGATCTAAGTAACTGTCTTTTGGTGGCCAATGACATTGTTATGGATACGCGAACCAGGACGTTCATAAAGTCAGAGCGTTACCGTGTTCCTCGATGAACGATGAATGCACTGACTGTAAAGTCGTTCTGGATAATAGCATCTGCTAGCGGTAGGTTATCTAGACACAGAGCACTCTGCCGCGGTCATCCCTCTCTTCAAAGGGGGCTGACACTCTAGACCCAAACTGTTACAGACCTATATCCATCCTGCCCTGCCTCTAGACCCAAACTGCTACAGACCTATATCCATCTTGCCCTGCCCTGCCTCTAGACCCAAACTGTTACAGACCTATATCCATCCTGCCCTGCCCTGCCTCTAGACCCAAACTGCTACAGACCTATATCCATCCTGCCCTGCCTCTAGACCCAAACTGCTACAGACCTATATCCATCCTGCCCTGCCTCTAGACCCAAACTGTTACAGACCTATATCCATCCTGCCCTGCCCTGCCTCTAAACCCAAACTGTTACAGACCTATATCCATCCTGCCTTGCCTCTAGACCCAAACTGTTATAGACCTATATCTATCCTGCCCTGCCTCTAGACCCAAACTGTTACAGACCTATATCCACCCTGCCCTGCCCTGCCCTGCCCTGCCCTGCCCTGCCCTGCCCTGCCCTGCCCTGCCCTGCCCTGCCCTGCCCTGCCCTGCCCTGCCCTGCCTCTAGACCCAAACTGTTACAGACCTATATCCATCCTGCCCTGCCCTGCCCTGCCTTGCCCTGCCTCTAGACCCAAACTGTTACAGACCTATATCTCTCCTGCCCTGCCTCTAGACCCAAACTGCCACAGACCTATATCCACCCTGCCCTGCCCTGCCCTGCCCTGCCCTGCCCTGCCCTGCCCTGCCCTGCCCTGCCCTGCCCTGCCCTGCCCTGCCCTGCCCTGCCCTGCCTCTAGACCCAAACTGTTACAGACCTATATCCATCCTGCCCTGCCTCTAGACCCAAACTGCTACAGACCTATATCCATCTTGCCCTGCCCTGCCTCTAGACCCAAACTGTTACAGACCTATATCCATCCTGCCCTGCCCTGCCTCTAGACCCAAACTGCTACAGATCTATATCCATCCTGCCCTGCCCTGCCTCTAGACCCAAACTGTTACAGACCTATATCCATCCTGCCCTGCCTCTAGACCCAAACTGCTACAGACCTATATCCATCCTGCCTTGCCTCTAGACCCAAACTGTTACAGACCTATATCCATCCTGACCTGCCTCTAGACCCAAACTGTTACAGACCTATATCCATCCTGCCCTGCCTCTAGACCCAAACTGTTACAGACCTATATCCATCCTGCCCTGCCTCTAGACCCAAACTGCTACAGACCTATATCCATCCTGCCCTGCCTCTAGACCCAAACTGTTACAGACCGATATCCATCCTGCCCTGCCTCTAGACCCAAACTGTTACAGACCTATATCCACCCTGCCCTGCCCTGCCCTGCCCTGCCCTGCCCTGCCCTGCCCTGCCCTGCCCTGCCCTGCCCTGCCCTGCCCTGCCCTGCCCTGCCTCTAGACCCAAACTGTTACAGACCTATATCCACCCTGCCCTGCCCTGCCCTGCCCTGCCCTGCCCTGCCCTGCCCTGCCCTGCCCTGCCCTGCCCTGCCCTGCCCTGCCCTGCCCTGCCCTGCCTCTAGACCCAAACTGCTATAGACCTATATCCACCCTACCCTGTCTTTCTAAGGTCTTCGAAAGCCAAGTTGTTAATAAACAGATCCCTGTCCAAGCTCTCAGGATGCACAGAGTGCACCCCAGCCATAGAATAACACAAACGTTAGTCAAACAAAAGTCAAATGACCAAAGTTGCTAAGCTAGATAACCACCTTCAACAAAAACAATCATGAAAAATATCCCCAAAATATCCCCATTTTTAATGAAAAATAATGAAAAATATCCCTATTTAAAATCTGTCAGTTTAAACTGGAGAAATGTGTTGTTTTCCATTGAATGCGTCTCAATCCACTTCATCTGCTGATGTCGCACTTCCACTTCTGAGGTCAAAGGTGACAGAGCCAGAGCGGTGTTTGTCAGACCGTGAGACATGCCGAAAATTGGTCTTCTCACAAAATAACCTTTTGTAGCGTCCGAACGGTTTGGCCCCACAAAATGATGACCTCTATTATGAAAGATGAGACGAACATGGTGGTGTTCTCTGTTTTGCTCAAAGCGTCTTGGGGACACTTTTAAAGTCGGGTTATATCTGATCTGTCGACGTCTTTTAACTTCAGGGGGCGTTTGAACCGTCATCGTTCGTTCCAGTGGAAAGGTGAGTCTCTCGGTAGGACTCTCCGCAAGCCTCACAAGACTAGTCTCTCGGTAGGACTCTCCGCAAGCCTCACAAGACTAGTCTCTCGGTAGGACTCTCCGCAAGCCTCACAAGACTAGTCTCTCGGTAGGACTCTCCGCAAGCCTCACAAGACTAGTCTCTCGGTAGGACTCTCCGCAAGCCTCACAAGACTAGTCTCTCGGTAGGACTCTCCGCAAGCCTCACAAGACTAGTCTGAAGGTAGCAGTTTAAAAAAAAACAAATCGATACCTTAAAGGGTTAAAAAAAGAAACTTCTAATCAAATACTGATCCTTGGTATGACCATTTTTAAAACAATCCCATATGTTAGTATAGTATAACACCCCCCCGCACCCCCACCCTGCTTAGACTCTAGAGGGTTTTACTATCAAAGTATCTTAACAGTGACTAACTGTTTTATAAAATATAATATCCATATCTACTCTCATACCATTTGTTGTTCACACATTCTCTACCGACGCTCTCATATGGCCAGTACTAGACAGAGCAGAGAAGCTCTCATATGGGCAGTACTAGACAGAGCAGAGGAGCTCTCATATGGGCAGTACTAGACAGAGCAGAGAAGCTCTCATATGGGCAGTACTAGACAGAACAGAGGAGCTCTCATATGGGCAGTACTAGACAGAGCAGAGAAGCTCTCATATGGGCAGTACTAGACAGAACAGAGGAGCTCTCATATGGGCAGTACTAGACAGAGCAGAGAAGCTCTCATATGGCCAGTACTAGACAGGGCAGAGGAGCTCTCATATGGGCAGTACTAGACAGAGCAGAGAAGCTCTCATATGGGCAGTACTAGACAGAGCAGAGAAGCTCTCATATGGGCAGTACTAGACAGAACAGAGGAGCTCTCATATGGGCAGTACTAGACAGAGCAGAGAAGCTCTCATATGGGCAGTACTAGACAGAGCAGAGAAGCTCTCATATGGCCAGTACTAGACAGGGCAGAGGAGCTCTCATATGGGCAGTACTAGACAGAACAGAGGAGCTCTCATATGGGCAGTACTAGACAGAGCAGAGAAGCTCTCATATGGGCAGTACTAGACAGAGCAGAGGAGCTCTCATATGGCCAGTACTAGACAGGGCAGAGGAGCTCTCATATTGGCAGTACTAGACAGGGCAGAGGAGCTCTCATATGGGCAGTACTAGACAGAGCAGAGAAGCTCTCATATGGGCAGTACTAGACAGAGCAGAGGAGCTCTCATATGGCCAGTACTAGACAGGGCAGAGGAGCTCTCATATGGGCAGTACTAGACAGAACAGAGGAGCTCTCATATGGGCAGTACTAGACAGAGCAGAGAAGCTCTCATATGGGCAGTACGAGACAGAGCAGAGAAGCTCTCATATGGGCAGTACGAGACAGAGCAGAGAAGCTCTCATATGGGCAGTACGAGACAGAGCAGAGAAGCTCTCATATGGGCAGTACTAGACAGAGCAGAGGAGCTCTCATATGGCCAGTACTAGACAGAGCAGAGGAGCTCTCATATTGGCAGTACTAGACAGGGCAGAGGAGCTCTCATATGGGCAGTACTAGACAGAGCAGAGAAGCTCTCATATGGGCAGTACTAGACAGGGCAGAGGAGCTCTCATATGGCCAGTACTAGACAGAGCAGAGAAGCTCTCATATGGGCAGTACTAGACAGAGCAGAGGAGCTCTCATATGGCCAGTACTAGACAGAGCAGAGAAGCTCTCATATGGGCAGTACTAGACAGGGCAGAGGAGCTCTCATATGGGCAGTACTAGACAGAACAGATAAGCTCTCATATTAACAGCAGTAGGAGAAGAACAGAGAGAAGCTCTCATATTAACAGCAGTAGGAGAAACACAGAGAGAAGCTCTCATATTAACAGCAGTAGGAGAAACACAGAGAGAAGCTCTCATATTAACAGCAGTAGGAGAAACACAGAGAAGCTCTCATATTAACAGCAGTAGGAGAAACACAGAGAGAAGCTCTCATATTAACAGCAGTAGGAGAAACACAGAGAGAAGCTCTCATATTAACAGCAGTAGGAGAAACAGAGAGAAGCTCTCATATTAACAGCAGTAGGAGAAACAGAGAGAAGCTCTCATATTAACAGCAGTAGGAGAAACACAGAGAGAAGCTCTCATATTAACAGCAGTAGGAGAAACACAGAGAAGCTCTCATATTAACAGCAGTAGGAGAAACACAGAGAGAAGCTCTCATATTAACAGCAGTAGGAGAAACACAGAGAGAAGCTCTCATATTAACAGCAGTAGGAGAAACAGAGAGAAGCTCTCATATTAACAGCAGTAGGAGAAACAGAGAGAAGCTCTCATATTAACAGCCGTAGGAGAAGAACAGAGAAGCTCTCATATTAACAGCAGTAGGAGAAACACAGAGAGAAGCTCTCATATTAACAGCAGTAGGAGAAACACAGAGAGAAGCTCTCATATTAACAGCAGTAGGAGAAACACAGAGAGAAGCTCTCATATTAACAGCAGTAGGAGAAAACAGAGAGAAGCTCTCATATTAACAGCAGTAGGAGAAACAGAGAGAAGCTCTCATATTAACAGCAGTAGGAGAAACAGAGAGAAGCTCTCATATTAACAGCAGTAGGAGAAACACAGAGAGAAGCTCTCATATTAACAGCAGTAGGAGAAGAACAGAGAAGCTCTCATATTAACAGCAGTAGGAGAATAACAGAGAGTAGCTCTCATATTATCAGCAGTAGGAGAAACAGAGAGATCCTCTCATATTAACAGCAGTAGGAGAAACAGAGAGAAGCTCTCATATTAACAACAGTAGGAGAAACACAGAGAAGCTCTCATATTAACAGCAGTAGGAGAAACAGAGAGAAGCTCTCATATTAACAGCAGTAGGAGAAACACAGAGAAGCTCTCATATTAACAGCAGTAGGAGAAACAGAGAGAAGCTCTCATATTAACAGCAGTAGGAGAAACAGAGAGAAGCTCTCATATTAACAGCAGTAGGAGAAGAACAGAGAAGCTCTCATATTAACAGCAGTAGGAGAAACACAGAGAAGCTCTCATATTAACAGCAGTAGGAGAAACACAGAGAAGCTCTCATATTAACAGCAGTAGGAGAAACACAGAGAAGCTCTCATATTAACAGCAGTAGGAGAAAACAGAGAAGCTCTCATATTAACAGCAGTAGGAGAAGAACAGAGAAGCTCTCATATTAACAGCAGTAGGAGAAACACAGAGAAGCTCTCATATTAACAGCAGTAGGAGAAACACAGAGAAGCTCTCATATTAACAGCAGTAGGAGAAGAACAGCGAAGCTCTCATATTAACAGCAGTAGGAGAAACACAGAGAAGCTCTCATATTAACAGCAGTAGGAGAAACACAGAGAGAAGCTCTCATATTAACAGCAGTAGGAGAAACACAGAGAGAAGCTCTCATATTAACAGCAGTAGGAGAAACACAGAGAGAAGCTCTCATATTAACAGCAGTAGGAGAAACACAGAGAGAAGCTCTCATATTAACAGCAGTAGGAGAAACACAGAGAGAAGCTCTCATATTAACAGCAGTAGGAGAAACACAGAGAGAAGCTCTCATATTAACAGCAGTAGGAGAAACACAGAGAAGCGGAGGACATGTTGTAGAGGTATTCTGACATGATGTTGATAACGTCAACCTATGGATTCCAGAATACAGTCAGGAATGTTCCATGCGAGACAGGAGTCAGGATTTGGGGTTTCAGTGGGATTGAGACTGGATAAGAAAATAGTTTTGGCGGACAGAAGGAGATAGAGTTTTCCCTCATACCTCTCTGACTTGTTAACAGGCTTCATGTCTGTGGGATAGAGATGCCTAGTGAGTTGTGCTAAGGCCTATCAGATTTGTGACTGTCTAGAAGAGTCCAAATGATACGGTTATTTTATAGGCTGTATGGGTTTCAGTTCCGGGTTTATTTACGCGCGTGCTTTTTGAATTTACGTCGACTTTGTAGGAAGTCAAGGAGAGTGCATGGTCCTCCAGCTACGTGGTCAATAAAACGACGTTGCTGATCTAAGGATTCCTGTTTTATAGTTCAACCACTTTGTCTTCCATGTAACAACCTACAATTTTTATTTTGTGTTAAATCTTAAATGTGACATTCCACTTGGAAGAGTTTTCCTCGAGACAGTCACAGGGTTCATGGTCCCCGGTGTTAAATCCGAGTCGGCACCTTTTCTCCTCCTGGCTTTGACTGTAAGGACTGAGATCAATGTTGTGTCTCGGAGAACTCAAGGTCTCTTATCAGTAATAATATAATATACTGCTGCTTAGTTATTATTGGCCGATGCACCGGCAGATCAATTCAGACCAATTTAACTCCTTATTGGGAAAAAGTCTGGACAACAAAATAGATCTACAGTGCTTTAAATAATTTTGGTATCTCTCATACATTTGACCTTATAAGATACAAACAAAACATCTGATCCTGATGTATTCTTAACAATATTTACATTTAAAGTCCTTACGTTTAAATATACTGCCGTGTGCAGTCAACAAAGGCCTGCCGTAAAACTGTACGGAAACTGTATACATACAGTCAGTATATTGTACGACTGTATCTAACCTTTATCTAGGTGCTATAATTCTCAATGAGATTACATCTATTTGTCAATAGAGTCCTGGTTCAATATTGTCTTTGTCTTCATCTCTCTCTCTCTCTCTCTCTCTCTCCTCTGTCCTCTTTCCTCTTTCCTCTTTCTCTCTCTCTCTCCTCTTTCTCTCTCTCTCCTCTGTCCTCTTTCCTCTTTCTTCTTTCTCTTTCTCTTTTCTCTCTCTCTCTCTCTCTCTCTCTCTCTCTCTCTCTCCTCTTTTCTCTCTCTCCCTCTCTCTCTCCTCTCTCTCTCTCTCTCTCTCTCTCTCTCTCTCTCTCTTCTCTCTCTTCTCTCTCTCTCTCTCTCTCTCTTTTCTCTCTCTCTCTCTCTCTCTCCCTCTCGCTCTCTCTCTCTCTCTCTCTCTCTCTCTCTCTCTCTCTCTCTCTCTCTCTCTCTCTCTCTCTCTCTCTCTCTCTCTCTCTCTCTCTCTCTCTCTCTCTCTTTTCTCAGTCTGTTCTCTCATCCATCATCCTCTGCTCCTCTAACCCTGATCTGGCCTCTCAACCCCATTATGCTGCTCTCTCTCTCTCTCTGGCTCTATAGAGGTAGGTAACACCCTGGTATCTCTCTCTCTCTCTCTCTCTCTACTCTCTCCAGGAACCTCCTCTCTCATCTCCTCTGGCTCCAGGAACCTCTAGGTAACTCTCTCTCTCTCTCTCTCTCTCTCTGGCTCCAGGAACCTCTCTCTCTCTCTCTCTCTCTCTCTCTCTTTTCTCCAGTCTGTTCTGGCATCTCATCCATCATCCAGACTGACTGCTCTATAGAGGTAGGTAACACCCTGGTATCTCCTCCACGTGGAGGATGATAGTTAACCCTGATCTGGCCTGGCACCACTTTGTCAACCCCATTATGCTGCTGCTGCTGTACTACACCCTGGCCACTCTCATACGCCTCTGGCTCCAGGAACCTATAGAGGTAGGTAACACCCTGGTATCTCTCATACTCCTCTGGCTCCAGGAACCTATAGAGGTAGGTAACACCCTGGTATCTCTCATACTCCTCTGGCTCCAGGAACCTATAGAGGTAGGTAACACCCTGGTATCTCTCATACTCCTCTGGCTCCAGGAACCTATAGAGGTAGGTAACACCCTGGTATCTCTCATACTCCTCTGGCTCCAGGAACCTATAGAGGTAGGTAACACCCTGGTATCTCTCATACTCCTCTGGCTCCAGGGACCTATAGAGGTAGGTAACACCCTGGTATCTCTCATACTCCTCTGGCTCCAGGAACCTATAGAGGTAGGTAACACCCTGGTATCTCTCATACTCCTCTGGCTCCAGGAACCTATAGAGGTAGGTAGGTAACACCCTGGTATCTCTCATACTCCTCTGGCTCCAGGAACCTATAGAGTAGGTAACAGGTACTCCTCTGGTCCAGGAACACCCTGGTATCTCTCATACTCCTCTGGCTCCAGGGACCTATAGAGGTAGGTAGGTAACACCCTGGTATCTCTCATACTCCTCTGGCTCCAGGGACCTATAGAGGTAGGTAGGTAACACCCTGGTATCTCTCATACTCCTCTGGCTCCAGGGACCTATAGAGGTAGGTAGGTAACACCCTGGTATCTCTCATACTCCTCTGGCAGGAACCAGGGACCTATACTCCTCTGGCTCCAGGAACCTATAGAGGTAGGTAACACCCTGGTATCTCTCATACTCCTCTGGCTCCAGGAACCTATAGAGGTAGGTAGGTAACACCCTGGTATCTCTCATACTCCTCTGGCTCCAGGAACCTATAGAGGTAGGTAGGTAACACCCTGGTATCTCTCATACTCCTCTGGCTCCAGGAACCTATAGAGGTAGGTAACACCCTGGTATCTCTCATACTCCTCTGGCTCCAGGAACCTATAGAGGTAGGTAACACCCTGGTATCTCTCATACTCCTCTGGCTCCAGGAACCTATAGAGGTAGGTAACACCCTGGTATCTCTCATACTCCTCTGGCTCCAGGAACCTATAGAGGTAGGTAACACCCTGGTATCTCTCATACTCCTCTGGCTCCAGGAACCTATAGAGGTAGGTAACACCCTGGTATCTCTCATACTCCTCTGGCTCCAGGAACCTATAGAGGTAGGTAACACCCTGGTATCTCTCATCCAGGAACCTCCTCTGGCTCCAGGGACCTATAGGTAACACCCTGGTAGGTAGGTAACACCCTGGTATCTCTCATACTCCTCTGGCTCCAGGAACCTATAGAGGTAGGTAGGTAACACCCTGGTATCTCTCATACTCCTCTGGCTCCAGGAACCTATAGAGGTAGGTAGGTAACACCCTGGTATCTCTCATACTCCTCTGGCTCCAGGAACCTATAGAGGTAGGTAGGTAACACCCTGGTATCTCTCATACTCCTCTGGCTCCAGGGACCTTTATCCATGAGGTGATGGTACAGCCCCTCCCTCTCTCCCAAGCGACTACACTCAGCTCTCTCTGTCTCTGTTTCTGTCTCTCTCTCTCTCTTTCTCTGTCTCTCTCTCTCTCTTTCTCTGTCTCTGTCTCTCTCTGTCTGTCTCTCTGTCTCTCTGTCTCTGTCTCTCTGTCTCTGTTTATATCTCTCTCTTTCTCTGTCTCTGTGTGTCTCTCTCTCTCTCTGTCTCTGTCTCTGTTTCTGTCTCTCTCTCTCTCTCTTTCTCTGTCTCTGTCTCTCTCTGTCTGTCTCTCTGTCTCTCTGTCTCTCTGTCTCTGTCTCTCTCTGTCTGTCTCTCTGTCTCTCTCTCTCTCTTTCTCTGTCTCTGTCTCTGCCTCTGTTTCTATCTCTCTCTTTCTCTGTCTCTGTCTCTGTCTCTATCTCTCTCTGTCTCTGTTTCTATCTCTCTCTTTCTCTGTCTCTGTGTGTCTCTCTCTCTCTCTGTCTCTGTCTCTGTTTCTGTCTCTCTCTCTCTCTTTCTCTGTCTCTGTCTCTCTCTGTCTGTCTCTCTGTCTCTCTGTCTCTCTGTCTCTGTCTCTCTCTGTCTGTCTCTCTGTCTCTCTCTCTGTTTCTCTGTCTCTGTCTCTGTTTCTATCTCTCTCTTTCTCTGTCTCTGTCTCTATCTCTCTCTGTCTCTGTCTCTGTCTCTGTCTCTGTCTCTGTCTCTATCTCTCTTTCTCTGTCTCTGTCTCTGTCTCTGTCTCTGTCTCTGTCTCTGTCTCTGTCTCTCTCTCTCTCTCTCTCTCTCTCTCTCTCTCTCTCTGTCTCTGTCTCTGTCTCTCTCTCTCTCTGTCCTGTCTCTGTTTCTATCTCTCTCTCTCTCTGTCTCTGTCTCTGTCTCTGTCTCTGTCTCTCTGTCTCTCTCTCTCTCTCTCTCTCTCTCTGTCTCTGTCTCTGTCTCTGTCTCTGTCTCTCTCTCTCTCTGTCCTGTCTCTGTTTCTATCTCTCTCTTTCTCTGTCTCTGTCTTTGTTTCTATCTCTCTCTGTCTCTGTCTCTGTCTCTGTCTCTGTCTCTGTCTCTGTCTCTGTCTCTGTCTCTGTCTCTGTCTCTCTCTCTCTCTCTCTCTCTCTCTCTCTCTCTGTCTCTGTCTCTCTCTGTCTCTCTCTGTCTCTCTGTCTCTGTCTCTGTCTGTCTGTCTCTCTCTCTCTGTCCTGTCTCTGTTTCTGTCTCTCTCTCTCTCTGTCTCTGTCTCTGTCTCTGTCTCTGTCTCTCTCTCTCTGTCTCTGTCTCTGTTTCTATCTCTCTCTGTCTCTGTCTCTGTCTCTGTCTCTGTCTCTGTCTCTGTCTCTGTCTCTGTCTCTGTCTCTGTCTCTGTCTCTCTCTCTCTGTCTCTCTGTCTCTCTGTCTCTCTGTCTCTCTCTCTCTGTATCTGTCTCTCCCTTTCTCTCTCTCTCCATCTCCCCCCTCTGTTTTTCTCCCATATACAGTGATGCTTATAATAAAACATGATTACAGAGTATCACCCCGTCCCACCTCATCACCCCGTCCCACCTCATCACCCCGTCCCACCTCATCACCCCGTCCCACCTCATCACCCCGTCCCAATAGGAATGTTATTCCAGATTCTATACTGTAGGTTCTGTACTGTAGGTTCTATACTGTAGGTTCTGGGTAGTAGGTTCTGTCCTGTAGGTTCTGTACTGTAGGTTCTATACTGTAGGTTCTATACTGTAGGTTCTATACTGTAGGTTCTGTCCTGTAAGTTCTATACTGTAGGTTCTGTCCTGTAGGTTCTATACTGCAGGTTCTATACTGTAGGTTCTGTCCTGTAGGTTCTATACTGTAGGTTCTGTCCTGTAGGTTCTGTCCTGTAGGTTCTATACTGTAGGTTCTGTACTGTAGGTTCTATCCTGTAGGTTCTGTACTTTAGGTCCTGGGTAGTAGGTTCTATACTGTAGGTTATATACTGTAGGTTATGTCCTGTAGGTTCTATACTGTAGGTTCTGTACTGTAGGTTCTATCCTGTAGGTTCTGTACTTTAGGTCCTGGGTAGTAGGTTCTATACTGTAGGTTCTATACTGTAGGTTCTGTCCTGTAGGTTCTATACTGTAGGTTCTGTCCTGTAGGTTCTATACTGTAGGTTCTGTCCTGTAGGTTCTGTACTGTAGGTTCTGTCCTGTAGGTTCTATACTGTAGGTTCTGTACTGTAGGTTCTATCCTGTAGGTTCTGTCCTGTAGGTTCTGTCCTGTAGGTTCTATACTGTAGGTTCTATACTGTAGGTTCTGTACTGTAGGTTCTGTACTTTAGGTCCTGGGTAGTAGGCTCTGTCCTGTAGGTTCTGTCCTGTAGGTTCTGTACTGTAGGTTCTGTCCTGTAGGTTCTGTCCTTTAGGTTCTGTACTGTAGGTTCTGTACTGTACTTCTGGTAGAACATGGTGAAAGTAGTCACATCAAACAGACTGTAGATGTTAGATTTCCACTTGTCAATCGGACCGTGTTGGAGATTGTTCACTAGATATTAGGTAATACATCTGAGATTTCTCTACAGTTGTTTGAATACCTTTATCTTCAACAGGAGGATGAAGAAGAGGAGGGAGAGGACGGAGAGGAAGAGGAGGAGGTGGTTGGGAACGGCACCAGGAACTCTGCGGACAAGAGGAGACAGCTGTGGTGGAAAGCTCACCAACGCACAGAGGAAAGAAACGTAGGAGATCCTGACTCGTATAACACTCGGGTTTTTCTCTTTATCTCACCTGTGGTGTTAATGAATGTTAGAAAATATTGATCATCGGGAAGAAGGTTCAGCAATTACATAATAAAAGGCCAAGCTGTGGTGGACGGCTCACCAATGGACAGAGGAGAGAAACTTAGGATGAACCATTATACAACTTCTGACCTGGCTTTATTTCAGAATGAATACTTTATTAAGGCATTATAAACGATTGATTATCGGGTAGATCAATAAATGACCCAGATTATATAACGTATAACACTCCCATGACCTTAACTCACTTTGGGGGTAAATTCACCTCGGGGTATTTGTGATGCGTTATAAAACTATTGATTATTGGTTGAAAGATAAAACAGGAATCCTTAGATCAGCAATGTCATTCCCTTGACCACATAGCTAGAGGGCCATGCACTTTCCCTCTCTTTACCTCTCTCTATCTCTCTCTACCTCTCTCTATCTCTCTCTACCTCTCTCTACCTCTCTCTACCTCTCTCTACCTGTCTCTACCTCTCTCTACCTGTCTCTACCTCTCTCTACCTCTCTCTACCTCTCTCTATCTCTCTCTACCTCTCTCTACCTCTCTCTACCTGTCTCTACCTCTCTCTACCTCTCTTTACCTCTCTCTACCTCTCTCTACCTCTCTCTACCTCTCTCTACCTCTCTCTCTCTCTCCTCTCTACCTCTCTCTACCTGTCTCTACCTCTCTCTACCTCTCTCTACCTCTCTCTACCTCTCTCTACCTGTCTCTACCTCTCTCTACCTGTCTCTACCTCTCTCTACCTGTCTCTACCTCTCTCTACCTGTCTCTACCTGTCTCTACCTCTCTCTACCTGTCTCTACCTGTCTCTACCTCTCTCTACCTGTCTCTATCTCTCTCTACCTGTCTCTACCTCTCTCTACCTGTCTCTACCTCTCTCTACCTGTCTCTACCTGTCTCTACCTCTCTCTACCTCTCTCTACCTGTCTCTACCTCTCTCTACCTCTCTCTACCTCTCTCTACCTCTCTCTACCTACCTCTCTCTACCTCTCTCTCTATCTCTACCCTCTCTACCTGTCTCTACCTCTCTCTACCTCTCCCTCTTTACCTCTCTACCTCTCTCTCTACCTCTCTCTACCTCTCTCTATCTCTCTCTCTACCTCTCTCTACCTCTCTCTACCTCTCTCTACCTCTCTCTACCTCTCTCTACCTCTCTCTACCTCTCTCTACCTCTCTCTACCTCTCTCTACCTGTCTCTACCTCTCTCTACCTCTCTCTACCTCTCTCTCTACCTCTCTCTCTACCTGTCTCTACCTCTCTCTCTACCTCTCTCTATCTCTCTCTCTACCTCTCTCTACCTGTCTCTACCTCTCTCTACCTCTCTCTACCTGTCTCTACCTCTCTCTCTACCTCTCTCTATCTCTCTCCACCTCTCTCTAACTTTCTCTAACTCTCTCTGTCTCTACCTCTCTCTACCTCTCTCTACCTGTCTCTACCTCTCTCTCTACCTGTCTCTACCTCTCTCTACCTCTCTCTACCTGTCTCTACCTCTCTCTCTACCTGTCTCTACCTCTCTCTACCTCTCTCTACCTGTCTCTGCCTCTCTACCTCTCTCTACCTGTCTCTACCTCTCTCTCTACCTCTCTCTCTCTCTACCTCTCTCTACCTGTCTCTACCTCTCTCTCTACCTCTCTCTATCTCTCTCCACCTCTCTCTAACTCTCTCTAACTCTCTCTACCTCTACCTCTCTCTATCTCTCTCTACCTCTCTCTATCTATCTCTACCTCTCTCTCTCTCTCTCTCTCTACCTCTCTCTATCTCTACCTCTCTCTATCTCTCTCTACCTCTCTCTCTCTCTCTACCTCTCTCTACCTCTCTCTACCTCTCTCTGCCTCTCTCTACCTCTCTCTACCTCTCTCTGCCTCTCACTGCCTCTCTACCTCTCTCTACCTCTCTTTGCCTCTCTACCTCTCTCTACCTCTCTCTACTTTTTCTCTACACTCTCTACCTAATTCTACCCCTCTCTGCCTCTCTCTACCTCTCTTTGCCTCTCTACCTCTCTCTACCTCTCTCTACCTTTTCTCTACTCTACCTTTTCTCTACCTCAAATTTCTACCTCTCTCTACCTCTCTCTACCTATTTCTACCTCTCTCTGCCTCTCTCTACCTCTCTTTGCCTCTCTCTACCTCTCTACCTCTCTCTACCACTCTCTACCTCTCTCTACCTATTTCTACCGCTCTCTACCTCTCTACCTCTATCTACCTATTTCTACCTCTCTCTGCCTCTCTCTACCTCTCTCTACCGCTCTCTACCTCTCTCTACCTCTCTCTACCTCTATCTACCTATTTCTACCTCTCTCTGCCTCTCTCTACCTCTCTCTACCGCTCTCCACCTCTCTCTACCTCTCTCTACCGCTCTCTACCTCTCTCTACCTCTCTCTGCCTCTCACTTACCTCTCTCCACCTCTCTCTACCTCTCTCTACCTCTCCTTGTCTTTTTTCTTTTCCTTATTGTAGCTGCTTTCTACCCAGGATGGCTACAGTACATCTGAGGTAGGTACCGTACTAGACTGTAGTGTATCACACATGTGCATATCTTATCCTTTTTAACTGCTACATGTTCTGCACTGTAACTTACTGTTCTGCACTGTAACTTACTGTTCTGCACTGTAACTTACTATTCTGCACTGTAACTTACTATTCTGCACTGTAACTTACTGTTCTGCACTGTAACTTACTATTCTGCACTGTAACTTACTATTCTCCACTGTAACTTACTATTCTGCTCCTGTCTTACTATTCTGCACTGTAACTTACCAGGATTCTGCACTGTAACTTACTGTTCTGTATCACTGTAATCTTATCTATTCTGCACTGTAACTTACTGTTCTGCACTGTAACTTACTATTCTGCACTGTAACTTACTATTCTGCACTGTAACTTACTATTCTGCACTGTAACTTACTATTCTGCACTGTAACTTACTATTCTGCACTGTAACTTACTATTCTGCACTGTAACTTACTATTCTGCACTGTAACTTACTATTCTGCACTGTAACTTACTATTCTGCACTTGGAAACAAATGGTGTCATGACCTGACTAGGAAAACCTCTGGGCCGTAACCCTAGTCCATATGGTTGTTGTGTTCTCCCACAGGGGTTGGCTGCAAAGTCCAACGGGACGTCTTGTGACATCTCCACCCTAAACTCGGTGGAGAATAGACCGGTCGGTCTGGACCTGTACTCCACCCCACAGTATAAAATGGACCAAACCAATACCATTACAGGTGAGTTTTACTGTACTGTACACACACACTGGGGCGAAAGTTTCTGCTCGCAATTTCTGTGAGGAGGAAATTTAGTGAACTGGGCCCTGGTTAAAAGTAGTGCACTATATCCTATGACACTCCATAGGGCCCTGGTTAAAAGTAGAGCACTACATCCTTATGACACTCCATAGGGCCCTGGTTAAAAGTAGTGCACTATATCCTATGACACTCCATAGGGCCCTGGTCAGAAGTAGTGCACTATATAGGGAATAGAGACATTTGGGAAGCATCCCTATATAGCTCTCCAGTTTGTAGTCCTAAAAACCGGAGCTGAAACTTCTTGTTCAGCCCATTTCTATGGGGGAAATGAATTGGGAAATTAAATGGGAAAGTAATGGGGAAATGAATGGGGAAACGAATGGGGAAACGAATGGGGAAACGAATGGGGAAACGAATGGGGAAACGAATGGGGAAATGAATGGGGAAATTAATGGGGAAACGAATGGGGAAACGAATGGGGAAATTAATGGGGAAATGAATTGGGAAATTAAATGGGAAAGTAATGGGGAAATGAATGGGGAAACGAATGGAGAAATTAATGGGGAAATTAATGGGGAAACGAATGGGGAAATGAATGGGGAAACGAATGAGGAAATGAATGGGGAAATTAATGGGGAAATGAATGGGGAAACGAATGGGGAAATTAATGGGGAAATGAATGGGGAAATGAATGGGGAAACGAATGGGGAAACGAATGGGGAAATGAATTGGGAAAGTAATGGGGAAATGAATGGGGAAACGAATGGGGAAATTAATGGGGAAACGAATGGGGAAACGAATGGGGAAATGAATGGGGAAATGAATGGGGAAACGAATGGGGAAATAAGGTCTGAGGTTAACACAGGCTTAGGAGTTATCATACATTTTGATTCTACAGTCTGTCTACCTCTCTAATTCATGAATTATGAAGCCTTTATGTGCTTATTTTGATATTATATAAATTCACAAATAGTGACATTAGCTTCATGAAGATGATCTCACAGAACAAATTGCATCAGATTTAAGCCTGTGACACAAAAAGACCCCATTCATATTTCTGTCTATACCGTCTATATGTACTTTAGATGTCCTGTGACACAAAAAGACCCCATTCATATTTCTGTAGATGTCCTGTGACACAAAAAGACGCCATTCATATTTCTGTCTATACCGTCTATATGTACTGTAGATGTCCTGTGACTACAAAAAGACCCCATTCATATTTCTGTCTATACCGTCTATATGTACTGTAGATGTCCTGTGACTACAAAAAGACCCCATTCATATTTCTGTCTATACCGTCTATATGTACTGTAGATGTCCTGTGACACAAAAAGACCCCATTCATATTTCTGTCTATACCGTCTATATGTACTGTAGATGTCCTGTGACACAAAAAGACCCCATTCATATTTCTGTCTATACCGTCTATATGTACTGTAGATGTCCTGTGACACAAAAAGACCCCATTCATATTTCTCTACTAAATAACGTGGTCCCTCTATCTTTATATCTAAAACAGAGAAGAAGAATGGAAGTGTGTATGACGTCAATCCAACCGTGGGTGGAGAGACTGCTGGGATGGAGGAGGAGGAGGAGATGAAGGAGGGCGATGAGGAGGAGGAGGAGGAGATGAAGGAGGAGGAGGAGGAGGAGGAGGAGATGAAGGAGGGCAGAGTGAATGCTGTAGTAACAGTGTTCAGGTTCATTATGAAGCAGAGCTATATCTGTGCTCTCATAGCCATGATGGTGAGTCAACACAGTGACTGGTCCCTGTGGTCCCTGTGGTCCCTGTGGTGACTGTGGTGACTGCGGTGACTGTGGTGACTGTGGTACCTCTGGTGACTGTGGTCCCTGTGGTGACTGTGGTGACTGTGGTGACTGTGGTGACTGTGGTCCCTCTGGTCCCTCTGGTCCCTCTGGTCCCTGTGGTGACTGTGGTGACTGTGGTCCTTGTGGTGACTGTGATCCTTGTGGTGACTGTGGTCCCTGTGGTGACTGTGGTCCCTGTGGTGACTGTGGTGACTGTGGTGACTGTGGTGACTGTGGTGACTGTGGTCCCTCTGGTGACTGTGGTGACTGTGGTGACTGTGGTGACTGTGGTCCCTCTGGTGACTGTGGTCCCTGTGGTGACTGTGGTCCCTGTGGTGACTGTGGTGACTGTGGTGACTGTGGTGACTGTGGTCCCTGTGGTGACTGTGGTGACTGTGGTCCTTGTGGTGACTGTGGTCCTTGTGGTGACTGTGGTCCCTGTGGTGACTGTGGTGACTGTGGTCCCTCTGGTGACTGTGGTCCCTGTGGTCCCTGTGGTGACTGTGGTGACTGTGGTCCTTGTGGTGACTGTGGTCCTTGTGGTGACTGTGGTCCCTGTGGTGACTGTGGTGACTGTGGTGACTGTGGTGACTGTGGTGACTGTGGTCCCTCTGGTGACTGTGGTGACTGTGGTGACTGTGGTGACTGTGGTGACTGTGGTCCCTCTGGTGACTGTGGTCCCTGTGGTGACTGTGGTCCCTGTGGTGACTGTGGTGACTGTGGTGACTGTGGTCCCTGTGGTGATTGTGGTCCCTGTGGTGACTGTGGTCCCTGTGGTGACTGTGGTCTCTGTGGTGACTGTGGTCCCTGTGGTGACTGTGGTGACTGTGGTGACTGTGGTCCCTGTGGTGACTGTGGTCCCTGTGGTGACTGTGGTCCCTGTGGTGACTGTGGTCTCTGTGGTGACTGTGGTCCCTGTGGTGACTGTGGTGACTGTGGTGACTGTGGTCCCTGTGGTGACTGTGGTCCCTGTGGTGACTGTGGTCCCTGTGGTCCCTCTGGTCCCTCTGGTGACTGTGGTCTCTGTGGTGACTGTGATCCCTGTGGTGACTGTGGTGACTGTGGTGACTGTGGTCCCTCTGGTGACTGTGGTCCCTCTGGTCCCTCTGGTCCCTCTGGTCCCTGGTGACTGTGACTGTGGTGACTGTGGTGACTGTGGTCCCTCTGGTGACTGTGGTCCCTCTGGTCCCTCTGGTGACTGTGGTCCCTGTGGTGACTGTGGTCCCTGTGGTGACTGTGGTCCCTGTGGTGACTGTGGTCCCTGTGGTGACTGTGGTCCCTCTGGTCCCTGTGGTGACTGTGGTCCCTGTGGTGACTGTGGTCCCTGTGGTGACTGTGGTCCCTCTGGTGACTGTGGTCCCTCTGGTGACTGTGGTCCCTCGGGTGACTGTGGTCCCTCGAGTGACTGTGGTCCCTCTGGTCCCTCTGGTGACTGTGGTCCCTCTGGTAACTGTGGTGACTGTGGTCCCTGTGGTGACTGTGGTGACTGTGGGTGACTGTGGTGACTGTGGTCCCTGTGGTGACTGTGGTCCCTGTGGTGACTGTGGTCCCTGTGGTCCCTCTGGTGACTGTGGTCTCTGTGGTGACTGTGGTGACTGTGGTCCCTGTGGTGACTGTGGTCCCTCTGGTGACTGTGGTCCCTGTGGTCCCTGTGGTGACTGTGGTCCCTGTGGTGACTGTGGTGACTGTGGTCACTCTGGTCCCTGTGGTGACTGTGGTCCCTCTGGTGACTGTGGTCCCTGTGGTGACTGTGGTCCCTCTGGTCCCTGTGGTGACTGTGGTGACTGTGGTGACTGTGGTCCCTGTGGTGACTGTGGTCCCTCTGGTGACTGTGGTCCCTGTGGTGACTGTGGTCCCTGTGGTGACTGTGGTCCCTGTGGTGACTGTGGTGACTGTGGTCCCTGTGGTGACTGTGGTCCCTCTGGTGACTGTGGTCCCTGTGGTGACTGTGGTCCCTGTGGTCCCTGTGGTCCCTGTGGTGACTGTGGTGACTGTGGTCCCTGTGG
>NC_060194.1:49282822-49302822 GCF_021184085.1 Oncorhynchus gorbuscha | reverse complement strand
CCTTCAGTGAACTGGGATCCAAGGTAATTCAATGGGACCTAGAAGAAGGAACTGTTATGTCACTGTTTTTGGGAACTGTTTTTTTGGAGGAACTGCTGAGTATGTGAAAGTACTGCAACTGTTGCCATTTAGGACCGGGTCACTTGTGATGCGTCATTAGGGGCGGAAGGTATCTTAGTGGTTAGAGGGGAGGGGCGGAAGGTATCTTAGTGGTTAGAGGGGAGGGGCGGAAGGTATCTTAGTGGTTAGAGGGGAGGGGCGGAAGGTATCTTAGTGGTTAGAGGGGAGGGGCGGAAGGTATCTTAGTGGTTAGAGGGGAGGGGCGGAAGGTATCTTAGTGGTTAGAGGGGCGGAAGGTATCTTAGTGGTTAGAGGGGAGGGGCGGAAGGTATCTTAGTGGTTAGAGGAGGGGCGGAAGGTATCTTAGTGGTTAGAGGGGAGGGGCGGAAGGTATCTTAGTGGTTAGAGGGGAGGGGCGGAAGGTATCTTAGTGGTTAGAGGGGAGTGGTTAGTGGTTAGAGGGGAGGGGCGGAAGGTATCCTAGTGGTTCGGAAGTTATCCTAGTGGTTAGAGGGGAGGGGCGGAAGGTATCTTAGTGGTTAGAGGGGAGGGGCGGAAGGTATCCTAGTGGTTAGAGGGGAGGGGCGGAAGGTATCTTAGTGGTTAGAGGGGAGGGGCGGAAGGTATCCTAGTGGTTAGAGGGGAGGGGCGGAAGTTATCCTAGTGGTTAGGTATCTTAGTGGTTAGAGGGGAGGGGCGGAAGGTATCTAGTGGTTAGAGGGGAGGGGCGGAAGGTATCCTAGTGGTTAGAGGGGAGGGGCGGAAGGTATCCTAGTGGTTTGTGGGGAGGGGTTATCCTAGTGGTTAGAGGGGAGGGGCGGAAGGTATCTTAGTGGTTAGAGGGGAGGGGCGGAAGGTATCTTAGTGGTTAGAGGGGAGAAGGTATCTTAGTGGTTAGAGGGGAGGGGCGGAAGGTATCCTAGTGGTTGGTTATCCTAGTGGTTAGAGGGGAGGGGCGGAAGGTATCTTAGTGGTTAGAGGGGAGGGGCGGAAGGTATCCTAGTGGTTAGAGGGGAGGGGCGGAAGGTATCTTAGTGGTTAGAGGGGAGGGGCGGAAGGTATCCTAGTGGGTAGAGGGGAGGGGCGGAAGTTATCCTAGTGGTTAGAGGGGAGGGGCAGAAGGTATCTTAGTGGTTAGAGGGGAGGGGCGGAAGGTATCCTAGTGGTTAGAGGGGAGGGGCGGGTTATCCTAGTGGTTAGAGGGGAGGGGCGGAAGATATCCTAGTGGTTAGAGGGGAGGGGCGGGTTATCCTAGTGGTTAGAGGGGAGGGGCGGAAGGTATCCTAGTGGTTAGAGGGGAGGGGCGGAAGGTATCCTAGTGGTTAGAGGGGAGGGGCGGAAGTTATCCTAGTGGTTAGAGGGGAGGGGCGGAAGTTATCCTAGTGGTTAGAGGGGAGGGGTGGAAGGTATCCTAGTGGTTAGAGGGGAGGGGCGGAAGGTATCCTAGTGGTTAGAGGGGAGGGGCGGAAGGTATCCTAGTGGTTAGAGGGGAGGGGCGGAAGGTATCCTAGTGGTTAGAGGGGAGGGGCGGCAGGTAGCCTAGTGGTTAGAGGGGAGGGGCGGAAGGTATCCTAGTGGTTAGAGGGGAGGGGCGGAAGGTATCCTAGTGGTTAGAGGGGAGGGGCGGAAGGTATCCTAGTGGTTAGAGGGGAGGGGCGGAAGGTATCCTAGTGGTTAGAGGGGAGGGGCGGAAGGTATCCTAGTGGTTAGAGGGGAGGGGCGGAAGGTATCCTAGTGGTTAGAGGGGAGGGGCGGAAGGTATCCTAGTGGTTAGAGGGGAGGGGCGGAAGGTATCCTAGTGGTTAGAGGGGAGGGGCGGAAGGTATCCTAGTGGTTAGAGGGGAGGGGCGGAAGGTATCCTAGTGGTTAGAGGGGAGGGGCGGAAGGTATCCTAGTGGTTAGAGGGGAGGGGCGGAAGGTAGCCTAGTGGTTAGAGGGGAGGGGCGGAAGGTATCCTAGTGGTTAGAGGGGAGGGGCGGAAGGTATCCTAGTGGTTAGAGGGGAGGGGCGGAAGGTATCCTAGTGGTTAGAGCGTTGGAGCTGTACTTGAACAAAGCAGTTATTCCTAGGCAGTAAAATAAGAATGTGTTCTTAACTGAGTTGCCTATAAATTGAGGCACAATAAAGTCTATGTCTTATGCTCATGATTGGAAGTATGATCACTCTCTATCTTTATGTCCACATTCTGTGTTTCTCTCACAGAAAGTGTTTGTTGTTGTTGTGTCTCTAGGTCCTGTGTCTGTTGAGCTTCTGGCTGCTGCTGAGACAGACTCTGACAGAGAGAAAGGACAAGCAGAGAGAGGAGGATGCTGTACTCACTGACGTACATGTGGATGACCAACCCAAGAAGAAGAAGGGTCAGAGATAATATCACAGCTGCTCAATAAAGAGAGAGATAATAAAAAAGGGGGGGGTCAATGTACATTTTCCGGGTTTGATTATCAGCAGTGTTATGGCTCGGGGGTAAAAGCTGCTCAGGAGGCTTTTGGACCTAGACTTGGTGCTTTGGTCACAATACATTAAGTGTCACTATTCTACTACAATACACTATTCAGGTGTACGTGTGTGTAGAGTGTGTATATTTTGTGTGTGTGTGTATGTACCTGCGTGTGTGTCTCTTCATAGTCCCTGCTGTTCCATTAGGTGTATTTTTACCTGTTTTTTAATCTGATTCTCCTGCTGCATCAGTTACCTGATGTGGAATAGAGTTCCATGTAGTCATGGCTCTATGTAGTACTGTGGAATAGAGTTCCATGTAGTCACGGCTCTATGTAGTACTGTGGAATAGAGTTCCATGTAGTCATGGCTCTATGTAGTACTGTGGAATAAAGTTCCATGTAGTCATGGCTCTATGTAGTACTGTGGAATAGAGTTCCATGTAGTCACGGCTCTATGTAGTACTGTGGAATAGAGTTCCATGTAGTCATGGCTCTATGTAGTACTGTGGAATAGAGTTCCATGTAGTCATGGCTCTATGTAGTACTGTGGAATAGAGTTCCATGTAGTCATGGCTCTATGTAGTACTGTGGAATAGATTTCCATGTAGTCATGTCTCTATGTAGTACTGTGGAATAAAGTTCCATGTAGTCATGGCTCTATGTAGTACTGTGGAATAGAGTCCCATGTAGTAGTACTGTGGAATAGAGTCATGTATTTACATTTACATCATTTAGCAGACGTCACAAATTGGTGCATTCACCTTATGACATGTAGTACTGTGGAATCCTAGTATTCCTTAAAGATGTAGTCATGGCTCTATGTAGTACTGTGGAATAGAGTTCCATGTAGTCATGGCTCTATGTAGTACTGTGGAATAGAGTTCCATGTAGTGATGGCTCTTAGTACTGTGCGCCTCCCATAGTCTGTTCTGGACTTGGGGACTGTGAAGAGACCTCTGGTGGCATGTTCAATTCAAATGTATTTATATAGCCCTTCGTACTTCAGCTGATATCTCAAAGTGCTGTACAGAAACCCAGCCTAAAACCCCAAACAGCAAGCAATGCAGCTGTAGAAGCACGGTGGCTAGAGAAAACTCCCTAGAAAGGCCAAAACCTAGGAAGAAACTTAGAGAGGAACCAGGCTATGTGGGGTGGCCAGTCCTCTTCTGGCCGTGCCGGGTGGAGATTATAACAGAACATGGCCAAGATGTTCAAATGTTCATAAATGACCAGCATGGTCCAATAATAATAAGGCAGAACAGTTGAAACTGGAGCAGCAGCACGGCCAGGTGGACTGGGGACAGCAAGGAGTCATCATGTCAGGTAGTCCTGGGGCACGGTCCTAGGGCTCAGGTCCTCCGAGAGAGAGAGAGAGAAAGAAAGAGAGAAAGAGAGAATTAGAGAGAGCACACTTAAATTCACACAGGACACCGAATAGGACACGAGAAGTACTCCAGATATAACAAACTGACCCTAGCCCCCCGACACATAAACTACTGCAGCATAAATACTGGAGGCTGTTAGGGTTATGGATGGGTGTCTGGTCTGTGTGCCGGTAGTTTAAACAGACCTCTGGTGGCATGTCTTCATGGGTGTCTGATCTGTGTGCCAGTCATTCAAACAGACTGCATTCAACATGTCAACACTCACAAATATAACGCAGTGTTGAAGTCAATCTCTCCTCCACTTTGAGCCAGGAGAGATTGACGTGCATATTATTAACGTTAGCTCTACGTGTACATTTAATGGCCAGCTGTATTGCTCTGTTCTGGGCCAGTCGAGACGGGGTTCGACCCCAAGACTGTGTTAGCCCGCTGACACACAAGAGCTAAAGTGTCACGATCGTCGTATGAGTGAGACCAAGGCGCAGCGTGGTACGCGTACATTCTCTTTAATAAAAGAGGGAACGCCGAACAAACCAACAGAAATAACAAACGAAACGTGAAGCTATACAATATAGTGCTGACAGGCAACTACACACAGTCAAGATCCCACACCAGAAAGTGGGAAAAAGGGCTGCCTAAATATGAATCCCAATCGGAGACAACAATAAACAGCTGTCTCTGATTGGGAACCATATCAGGCCAACATAGATATACAAAAACCCTAGACATATAAAAACCCTTGACATACAAAAACTAGAGTACCCACCCTAGTCACCCCTGACCTTACCAAAATATGTAGAAAACAGAGATATCTAAGGTCAGGGCATGACATTAGGCCTAGGCATCCAAGCTTAGGGCAGCAGGTAGCCTAGCGGTCGGTCGGAGTGTTGGGCCAGTAACTGAGATGTCGCTGGTTCAAATACCAGTTCCGAAAAGGTGAAAAATCTGTCGATGTGCCCTTGAGCAAGGCACTTATACTCTAATTTGCTCCAGGGTTACTGTACTACTATGGATGATCCTGTAAAACAACACCTTTCGCTGCCCCTATCCAATGACAATAAAACATATATTTAATAATAATAACAAAAATGAACACAGGACTTCAGGTCTCAGGAAATGCTACAATATCCTGTTATCTGCACTGCAGTTGTTCATCAAGTAGAGCCAATCACCTACTATCTCCTCTCTGTGTGGGTAACCTTGATTATAGAGGAAGAGGAGGATGAGGAAGGAGGGGAGCAGGACATCATGCAGGTTCTGGGGAACATGGTGATGGAGATGCTGGTGAAATACTGGATCTATATCTGTGGAGGAATGTTCTTCTTCGTCAGCTTCGAGGGACGCATGGTCATGTATAAGATCATCTACATGATGCTCTTCCTCTTCTGTGTGGCGCTCTATCAGGTTGGTACACGCACACTCACACACTCACTCACACACACACACACACACACACACACACACACACACACACACACACACACACACACACACACACACACACACACACACACACACACACACACACACACACACACACACACACACACACACACACACACACTCTCTCTCTCTCCTCTCTCCCTCTCTCTCTCTCTCTCTCTCTCTCTCTCTCTCTCTCTCTCTCTCTCTCTCTCTCTCTCTCTCTCTCTCTCTCTCTCTCTCTCTCTCTCTCTCTCTCTCTCTCTCTCTCTCTCTCTCTCTCTCCTCTCCCTCTCCCTCTCTCTCTTACACATGTTAACCACCACAGTATGGACGTCTGTTCTGGATGAACAGCCTCCTCCACCCACCTGGTTACAAATTACCTTGGGCAAAACATGTGTACCCATCTGACCTGATGTGTGTTGTGTGTGTGTGTGTGTGTTGTGTGTGTGTGTGTGTGTGTGTGTGTGTGTGTGTGTGTGTGTGTGTGTGTGTGTGTGTGTGTGTGTGTGTGTGTGTGTGTGTGTGTGTGTGTGTGTGTGTGTGTGTGTGTGTGTGTGTGTGTGTGTGTGTGTGTGTGTGTGTGTGTGTGTGTGTGTATGTGGTATGTGTGTTGTCTCCAGGTGCACTATGAGTACTGGAGGAGGATACTGAAGTACTTCTGGATGTCTGTGGTGGTCTACACCATGCTGGTCCTCGTCCTGGTCTACACCTTCCAGTTTGAGACTTCTCTACCCTTCTGGTCTAACATGACTGGCATGAGTGAAGAGAAGTGAGTCCTAACCCCTGACCCCTAACCCCTGACCCTCCCTACCCTTCTGGTCTAACATGACTGGCATGAGCAAAGAGAAGTGAGTCGTAACCCCTAACCCCTGACCCTCCCTACCCTTCTGGTCTAACATGACTGGCATGAGTGAAGAGAAGTGAGTCGTAACCCCTGACTCCTAACCCCTGACCCTCCCTACCTTTCTGGCCTAACAAGACTGGCATGAGCGAAGAGAAGTAAGTCGTAACCCCTGACCCCTGACCCCTAATCCCTTTACCCTCCCTACCCTTCTGGTCTAACATAACTGGCATGAGCAAAGAGAAGTGAGTCGTAACCCCTAACCCCTGACCCTCCCTACCCTTCTGGTCTAACATGACTGGCATGAGTGAAGAGAAGTGAGTCGTAACCCCTGACCCCTAACCCCTGACCCTCCCTACCCTTCTGGTCTAACATGACTGGCATGAGCGAAGAGAAGTGAGTCCTAACCCCTGACCCCTAACCCCTGACCCTCCCTACCCTTCTGGGCTAACATGACTGGCATGAGCGAAGAGAAGTGAGTCGTAATCCCTGACCCCTGACCCTCCCTACCCTTCTGGTCTAACATGACTGGCATGAGTGAAGAGAAGTGAGTCGTAACCCCTAACCCCTGACCCTCCCAACTATTTTGCTCTAATATGACTGGCATGAGCAAAGAGAAGTGAGTCGTAACCCCTGACCCCTGACCCCTAACCCCTGACCCTCCCTACCCTTCTGGTCTAATATGACTGGCATGAGCAAAGAGAAGTGAGTCGTAACCCCTAACCCCTAACCCCTGACCCCTGACCCCTGACCCTCCCTCCCTTTCTGGTCTAACAAGACTGGCATGAGTGAAGAGAAGTGAGTCCTAACCCCTGACCCGTAACCCTGCCCTCTCTACCCTTCTGGTCTAACATGACTGACATGAGCGAAGAGAAGTGAGTCCTAACCCCTGACCCCTAACCCCTAACCCTCTCTACCCTTCTGGTATAACATGACTGACATGAGCGAAGAGAAGTGAGTAGTAACCCCTGACCCCTAACCCCTGACCCTCTCTACCCTTCTGGTCTAACATGACTGACATGAGCGAAGAGAAGTGAGTCCTAACCCCTGACCCCTAACCCCTGACCCTCCCTACCCTTCTGGTCTAACATGACTGGCATGAGTGAAGAGAAGTGAGTCGTAACCGCTGACCCCTGACCCTCCCTACCCTTCTGGGCTAACATGACTGGCATGAGTGAAGAGAAGTGAGTCGTAACCCCTAACCCCTGACCCTCCCAACTATTTTGCTCTAATATGACTGGCATGAGCAAAGAGAAGTGAGTCGTAACCCCTGACCTCTGACCCCTGACCCCTGACCCTCCCTACCTTTCTGGTCTAACAAGACTGACATGAGCGAAGAGAAGTGAGTCCTAACCCCTGACCCCTAACCCCTGACCCTCCCTACCCTTCTGGTCTAACATGACTGACATGAGCGAAGAGAAGTGAGTCCTAACCCCTGACCCACTCTCCCCCACCCTCCCTCTCTCTCTCCCTCTCCCCTCTCCCCCCCTCTCTCCCCCTCCCTCTCTCCCTCCTCACCCCCTCCCTCCCCTTCTCCCTCCTCCCTCTCCCCCTCCCTCTCCCCTCTCCTCCCTCTCTCCCCTCCTCTCTCTCCCCTCTCTCTCTCCTCTCCTCCCCTCCCCCTCTCTCCTCTCTCTCCCCCTTCTCCTCCTCTCCCCTCCCATCCCCCTCTCCTCCTCTCTCACCCCTCCTCCTCTCCCATCTCCCTCTCTCTCTCTCCTCTCTCTCACCTCCTCCTCCCTCCTCCCCCCCGCCCTCCTCTCTCTCCAGACTGAAGGACCTGGGGCTAGAACAGTTCTCCGTATCGATGCTCTTCACACGTATCTTCATCCCCACCTCCTTCCTCCTGGTGTGTATCCTCCACCTTCACTACTTCCACGACCGCTTCCTGCTGCTCACTGACCTGAAGGCTGTGGCCCAAAAACAGGACAGCACCATCTACAGGTGAGACTGGGGGACTGATTGTGTTAGCCCGCTGAGCTAAAGTTTAGGACTAGGTGTCAATACAAGGAGATAACATGAGTCTCAGCACCATCAGGTGAGCTGACGGGGATTTGAACCCTGTGTTGGCTGAAGTTCTTAATGTGGGGGAGCTAACACGAGTCACAGCTGCATTTCCAGATGAGCTGTGTTTGTGACTGGGGTTCGAACCCCGGTACGTCTCTAGACTGTGTTAACCCACTGAGCTTAAGTCTAGGTGTTTGTGTGAGAGAGCGAACAGCAGTTCCTGATGAACTGACCAGCGATCTTTCAACGCATTAGACTAGAGTTTGGATTGGCTGGATGGTTTTTTATCATGTATCTACCTCTGGTACTTTGTTCTCTCTAATGTATAAGACCTACAGAGAAATGCCGGAGATGTAGTGGTCTGTGTTAATGTCTTGTCTTCATGTTCTAGCAGCCTCCTTCATGTTCTAGCAGCCTCCTTCATGTTCTATTAGCCTCCTTCATGTTCTAGTAGCCTCCTTCATGTTCTAGTAGCCTCCTTCATGTTCTAGTAGCCTCCTTCATGTTCTAGTAGCCTCCTTCATGTTCTAGTAGCCTCCTTCATGTTCTAGTAGCCTCCTTCATGTTCTAGTAGCCTCCTTCATGTTCTAGCAGCCTCCTTCATGTTCTAGTAGCCTCCTTCATGTTCTAGTAGCCTCCTTCATGTTCTAGTAGCCTCCTTCATGTTCTAGTAGCCTCCTTCATGTTCTAGTAGCCTCCTTCATGTTCTAGTAGCCTCCTTCATGTTCTAGCAGCCTCCTTCATGTTCTAGTAGCCTCCTTCATGTTCTATTAGCCTCCTTCATGTTCTAGTAGCCTCCTTCATGTTCTAGTAGCCTCCTTCATGTTCTAGTAGCCTCCTTCATGTTCTAGTAGCCTCCTTCATGTTCTAGTAGCCTCCTTCATGTTCTAGTAGCCTCCTTCATGTTCTAGTAGCCTCCTTCATGTTCTAGTAGCCTCCTTCATGTTCTAGTAGCCTCCTTCATGTTCTAGTAGCCTCCTTCATGTTCTAGTAGCCTCCTTCATGTTCCCACTTGCTTCTCATCCTATTCTCTTTAATCTATTGCCATCTGCCATCTCTCCTCCTCCTCTGCCATCTGCCATTTCTCCATTCCTTCCTCTCCTCACACAGTCATGCTAAAGTCAATGGTCGCGTGTATCTGATCATGAACAGGTAGGTACCTGCTCGCCTTTCATCCATCCTGTCACATCCATGCATCACTGTTTGACTTCCCTCCCTCTTCTTCACTCATGCTCTCCTTTGGTCAACTCTTCTCCTCCCTCTACCTCTCCACCTCCTCTCCATCTCTCCTCTCTATCTCTCCTCTCTCTATCTCTCCCCTCTCATCAACCTCTCCATCTCTCCCCTCTCATCCACCTCTCCATCTCTCCTCTCTCATCCACCTCTCTATCCCTCCTCTCTCATCCACCTCTCTATCTCTCCTCTCTCATCCATCTCTCCATCTCTCCCCTCTCATCCACCTCTCCATCTCTCCTCTCTCATCCACCTCTCTATCTCTCCTCTCTCATCCACCTCTCTATCTCTCCTCTCTCATCCACCTCTCCATCTCTCCTCTCTCATCCACTCTCTATCTCTCCTCTCTCATCCATCTATCTCTCCTCTCTCATCCACCTCTCCTCTCCCCTCTCATCCACCTCTCCACCTCTCCCCTCTCATCCACCTCTCCATCTCATCACTCCATCTCATCCACCTCTCCATCTCTCCTCTCTCATCCACCTCTCTATCTCTCCTCTCTCATCCACCTCTCTATCTCTCCTCTCTCATCCATCTCTCCCCTCTCATCCACCTCTCCACCTCTCCTCTCTCATCCACCTCTCCATCTCATCACTCCATCTCATCCACCTCTCCATCTCTCCCCTCTCATCCACCTCTCCCCTCTCATCCACCTCTCCATCTCATCACTCCATCTCATCCACCTCTCCATCTCTCCTCTCTCATCCACCTCTCTATCTCTCCTCTCTCATCCACCTCTCTATCTCTCCTCTCTCATCCACCTCTCTATCTCTCCTCTCTCATCCACCTCTCCATCTCTCCCCTCTCATCCACCTCTCCATCTCATCACACCATCTCTCCTCTCTAATCCACCTCTCTATCTCTCCTCTCTCATCCACCTCTCTATCTCTCCTCTCTCATCCACCTCTCTATCTCTCCTCTCTCATCCACCTCTCTATCTCTCCTCTCTCATCCATCTCTCCATCTCTGCCCTCTCTCATCCATCTCTCCATCTCTCCCCTCTCATCCACCTCTCCACCTCTCCCCTCTCATCCACCTCTCTATCTCTCCTCTCTCTATCTCTCCTCTCTCATCCACCTCTCTATCTCTCCTCTCTCATCCACCTCTCCATCTCTCCCCTCTCACCCACCTCTCCATCTCATCACACCATCTCCATCTCTGCCCTCTCTCATCCATCTCTCCATCTCTCCCCTCTCATCCACCTCTCCATCTCTCCTCTCTCATCCACCTCTCCATCACCTCTCCACCTCTCCTCTCATCCTCTATACCTCTGGTCCTCTGGTCCTCCAAGCATCTAAACACGCCTGTCCTTCCCTGCTCGGGTACCTAACTTCCCTGCGAAACTTGCTCCTACAGTTCTGTCCGTTTGGTTGAATGGTTAACCAATATTTGTTGGGGGGGGTTTGGTTGAATGGTTAACCAATATTTGTTGGGGGTGGGGGGTTTGGTTGAATGGTAAACCAATATTTGATGGGGGGGTTTGGTTGAATGGTTAACCAATATTTGTTGGGGGGTTTGGTTGAATGGTTAACCAATATTTGTTGGGGGGGGGGGGTTTGGTTGAATGGTTAACCAATATTTGTTGGGGGTGGGGGGTTTGGTTGAATGGTAAACCAATATTTGTTGGGGGTTTGGTTGAATGGTAAACCAATATTTGGGGGGTTTGGTTGAATGGTAAACCAATATTTGTTGGGGGGTTTGGTTGAATGGTAAACCAATATTTGTTGGGGGTTTGGTTGAATGGTAAACCAATATTTGTTGGGGGGGGGGGTTTGGTTGAATGGTAAACCAATATTTGTTGGGGGTTTGGTTGAATGGTAAACCAATATTTGTTGGGGGGGGGGTTTGGTTGAATGGTAAACCAATATTTTTGTTGGGGGGTTTGGTTGAATGGTAAACCAAATTTATTTGGGGGGGGTTTGGTTGAATGGTAAACCAATATTTGTTGGGGGTTTGGTTGAATGGTAAACCAATATTTGTTGGGGGTTTGGTTGAATGGTAAACCAATATTTGTTGGGGGGTTTGGTTGAATGGTAAACCAATATTTGTTGGGGGTTTCCACTCTTTTTAGTTCCTCTGCAGCCTGTGGTAGAATGTTGTAAACCAATATTTGTTGGGTGTGGACTCCTTTGGTTGAATGGTAAACCAATATTTGTTGGGGGGTTTGTGTTGAATGGTAAACCAATATTTGTTGGGGGTTTGGTTGAATGGTAAACCAATATTTGTTGGGGGTCCTCTCTTGAATGGTAAACCAATATTTGTTGGGGGGTTTGGTTGAATGGTAAACCAATATTTGATGGGGTGGGGGGGTTTGGTTGAATGGTAAACCAATATTTGTTGGGGGGTTTGGTTGAATGGTAAACCAATATTTGTTGGGGGGGTGGGGGTTTGGTTGAATGGTAAACCAATATTTGTTGGGGGTTTGTTGAATGGTAAACCAATATTTGTTGGGGGGTTTGTGTTGAATGGTAAACCAATATTTGTTGGGGGTTTGGTTGAATGGTAAACCAATATTTGTTGTTTGGTTGAATGGTAAACCAATATTTGTTGGGGGTTTGGTTGAATGGTAAACCAATATTTGTTGGGGGGTTTGGTTGAATGGTAAACCAATATTTGTTGGGGGTTTGGTTGAATCTAAACCAATATTTGTTGGGGGGTTTGTTGAATGGTAAACCAATATTTGTTGGGGGGTTTGGTTGAATGGTAAACCAATATTTGTTGGGTTTGGTTGAATAGTAGACCAATATTTGATGGGGTGGGGGGTTTGGTTGAATAGTAGACCAATATTTGATGGGGGGTTTGGTTGAATGGTAGACCAATATTTGATGGGGTGGGGGTTCGACAGGTCGTGTTAGAAACGTATGTGAAACATTCTGTTCTATTTTGTTTCTGCCTCTTTGTGTTTCTGTTTGATGACCAATTTGATTTGTGGACACTTCTTCTTGATACCCACAACCCCCTCTCCAGAACCCTCTCCACAATACCCACAAACTTCTCTGCCAGTTTATCCTCATTAAAAGTCTCTTCTTTCCAGCATGTCCTGACTCTGGTATTAAAAGACACCACCTTTCCTCTTTAGAACCAATCCCTCCACTCTTTTCCTAGTTCCTCTGCAGCCTGTGGTAGCAACTTGTAACCCTATTGGTCTAACCTACACTGTGTCTGTCAATCTACTTTTGCTGTGGCTCTCCTCTGTTGATCTCCTCTCGGTGTTGATCTCCCTCTCTCTGTCTGTGTTGATCTCCTCTCTCTCTCTGTGTTGATCTCCTCTCTCTCTGTGTTGATCTCCCTCTCTCTCTGTTGATCTCCCTCTCTCTCTGTGTGTTGATCTCCCTCTCTGTCTGTGTTGATCTCCCTCTCTCTGTGTTGATCTCTCTCTCTCTCTGTGTTGATCTCCTCTCTCTCTGTTGATCTCCCTCTCTCTGTGTTGATCTCCCCTCTCTCTGTTGATCTCTGTGTTGATCTCTCTCTGTGTGTTGATCTCCCTCTCTGTCTGTGTTGATCTCCTCTCTCTCTCTCTGTGTTGATCTCCCTCTCTCTCTGTGTTGATCTCCCTCTCTCTCTGTGTTGATCTCCCTGTGTTGATCTCTCTCTGTTGATCTCCCTCTCTCTGTGTTGATCTCCCTCTCTCTGTGTTGATCTCCCTCTCTCTCTGTGTGTTGATCTCCCTCTATCTCTGTGTGTTGATCTCTCTCTCTCTCTCTCTGTGTTGATCTCCCTCTCTCTCTCTGTGTTGATCTCCCTCTCTCTCTCTGTGTTGATCTCCCTCTCTCTCTGTTGATCTCCCTCTCTCTGTGTTGATCTCCCTCTCTCTCTCTGTGTTGATCTCCCTCTCTCTGTGTTGATCTCCCTCTCTCTGTGTTGATCTCCCTCTCTCTCTGTGTTGATCTCCCTCTCTCTCTCTGTGTTGATCTCCCTCTCTCTGTGTTGATCTCCCTCTCTCTCTCTGTTGATCTCCCTCTCTCTCTGTTGATCTCCCTCTCTCTGTTGATCTCTCCTCTCTCTCTCTGTGTTGATCTCCCTCTCTTTCTGTTGATCTCTCCTCTCTCTCTGTTGATCTCTCTCTCTGTGTTGATCTCCCTCTCTCTCTCTGTTGATCTCCCTCTCTCTGTGTTGATCTCCCTCTCTCTCTCTGTTGATCTCCCTCTCTCTGTGTTGATCTCCCTCTCTCTCTCTGTGTTGATCTCCCTCTCTCTCTGTTGATCTCCCTCTCTCTCTGTGTTGATCTCCCCTCTCTCTGTGTTGATCTCCCCTCTCTGTGTTGATCCCTCTCTTTCTCTGTGTTGATCTCCTCTCTCTCTGTGTTGATCTCCCTCTCTCTGTGTTGATCTCCCTCTCTGTGTTGATCTCCCCTCTCTCTCTGTGTTGATCTCCTCTCTCTCTGTTGATCTCCCTCTCTCTCTGTGTTGATCTCCCTCTCTCTGTGTTGATCTCCCTCTCTCTGTGTTGATCTCCCTCTCTCTCTGTTGATCTCCTCTCTCTGTGTTGATCTCTCTCTGTGTTCTCTCTCTGTTGATCTCCCTCTCTCTTGTTGATCTCCTCTCTCTGTGTTGATCTCCCTCTCTCTGTGTTGATCTCCCTCTGTGTTGATCTCTCTCTGTGTGTTGATCTCCCTCTATCTCTGTGTGTTGATCTCCCTCTCTCTCTCTGTGTTGATCTCCCTCTCTCTCTCTGTGTTGATCTCCCTCTCTCTCTCTGTTGATCTCCCTCTCTCTGTGTTGATCTCCCTCTCTCTCTCTGTGTTGATCTCCCTCTCTCTGTGTTGATCTCCCTCTCTCTGTGTTGATCTCCCTCTATCTCTGTGTTGATCTCCCTCTCTCTCTCTGTGTTGATCTCCCTCTCTCCCTCTCTCTCTCTGTGTTGATCTCTCTGTTGATCTCCTCTCTGTGTTGATCTCCCTCTCTCTCTCTCTGTTGATCTCCCTCTCTGTGTTGATCTCCTCTCTCTCTGTGTTGATCTCCCCTCTCTCTCTGTTGATCTCCCCTCTCTCTCTGTGTTGATCTCCCTCTCTCCTCTCTCTGTTGATCTCTCTGTTGATCTCTCTCTCTGTGTTGATCTCCCTCTCTCTCTCTGTGTTGATCTCCCTCTCTCTGTGTTGATCTCCCTCTCTCTGTTGATCTCCCTCTCTCTCTGTTGATCTCCCCCTCTCTCTCTCTGTGTTGATCTCCCTCTCTTTCTGTTGATCTCCCTCTCTCTCTGTTGATCTCCCTCTCTCTCTGTGTTGATCTCCCTCTCTCTCTGTGTTGATCTCCCCTCTCTCTCTGTGTTGATCCCTCTCTCTCTCTGTTGATCTCCCTCTCTCTGTGTTGATCTCCCTCTCTCTGTGTTGATCTCCTCTCTTTCTCTGTGTTGATCTCCTCTATCTCTGTGTGTTGATCTCCTCTGTGTTGATCTCTCTCTGTGTTGATCTCCCTCTCTCTGTGTTGATCTCCCTCTCTCTCTCTGTGTTGATCTCCCTCTCTCTCTCTGTTGATCTCCCTCTCTCTCTCTGTGTTGATCTCCCTCTCTCTGTGTTGATCTCCCCTCTCTCTCTGTTGATCTCTCTCTCTCTGTGTTGATCTCTCTCTCTGTTGATCTCCCTCTCTGTGTTGATCTCCCTCTCTCTCTGTGTTGATCTCCTCTCTCTCTGTGTTGATCTCCCTCTCTCTCTCTGTGTTGATCTCCCTCTCTCTGTGTTGATCTCCCTCTCTCTCTGTGTTGATCTCCCTCTCTCTCTGTTGATCTCCCTCTCTCTCTGTGTTGATCTCCCTCTCTCTCTGTGTTGATCTCCTCTCTCTGTTGATCTCCCTCTCTCTCTGTTGATCTCCCCTCTCTCTGTGTTGATCTCCCTCTCTCTCTGTGTTGATCTCCCTCTCTCTCTCTGTGTTGATCTCCCTCTCTCTCTGTGTTCTGATCTCTCCTCTCTCTCTGTGTTGATCTCCCCTCTCTCTCTGTGTTGATCCCTCTCTGTGTTGATCTCTCTGTGTTGATCTCCCTCTCTCTCTCTGTGTTGATCTCCCTCTCTCTCTCTGTTGATCTCCCTCTCTCTGTGTTGATCTCCCTCTCTCTCTCTGTGTTGATCTCCCTCTCTCTGTGTTGATCTCCCTCTCTCTCTCTGTGTTGATCTCCCTCTCTCTCTCTGTTGATCTCTCTCTCTCTCTGTGTTGATCTCCCTCTCTCTGTGTTGATCTCCCTCTCTCTCTCTGTTGATCTCCCTCTCTCTCTGTTGATCTCCCTCTCTCTCTCTCTGTGTTGATCTCCCTCTCTCTCTGTTGATCTCCCTCTCTCTCTGTTGATCTCCTCTCTCTCTCTGTGTTGATCTCCCTCTCTGTGTTGATCTCCCTCTCTCTCTGTTGATCTCCCTCTCTCTCTCTCTGTTGATCTCCCTCTCTCTCTCTCTGTGTTGATCTCCCTCTCTTTCTGTGTTTATCTCCCTCTCTCTCTGTGTTGATCTCCCTCTCTCTCTGTGTTGATCTCCCCCTCTGTGTTGATCTCCCTCTCTCTCTCTGTTGATCTCCCTCTCTCTCTCTGTGTTGACTCCCTCTCTCTCTGTGTTAATCTCCCTCTCTCTGTGTTGATCTCCCTCCCTCTATCTGTGTTAATCTCTCTGTGTTGACCCTCTATCTGTGTTGATCTCCTCTCTCTCTGATCTCTCTCTCTCTGTCTGATCTCTCTCTCTCTCTCTCTCTCTCTCTCTCTCTCTGTTCTCTCTCTCTCTCTCTCTGTGTTGATCTCTCTCTGTGTTGATCTCCCTCTCTCTGTGTTGATCTCCCTCTCTCTCTCTGTGTTGATCTCCCTCTCTCTCTGTTGATCTCCCTCTCTCTCTCTGTGTTGATCTCCCTCTCTCTGTGTTGATCTCCCTCTCTCTCTGTTGATCTCTGTTGATCTCTCTCTCTCTGTGTTGATCTCCCCTCTCTCTCTCTGTGTTGAACTCCCTCTCTTTCTGTTGATCTCCCCTCTCTCTCTGTGTTGATCTCCCTCTCTCTGATCTCTCTCTCTCTCTCTCTCTCTCTCTCTCCTCTCTCTCTCTCTCTCTCTCTCTCTCTCTCTCTCTCTCTCTCTCTCTCTCTGTGTGTTGATCTCCCTCTCTCTGTGTTGATCTCTGTGTTGATCTCTCTCTCTGTGTTGATCTCCCCCCTCTCTCTCTGTTGATCTCCCTCTCTCTCTCTGTGTTGATCTCCCTCTCTCTGTGTTGATCTCCCTCTCTCTCTGTTGATCTCTCTCTCTGTGTTGATCTCCCTCTCTCTCTCTCTGTGTTGAACTCCCTCTCTTTCTGTTGATCTCCCTCTCTCTCTCTGTGTTGATCTCTCTCTCTCTCTCTCTCTCTCTCTCTCTCTCTCTCTCTCTCTCTCTCTCTCTCTCTCTCTCTCTCTCTCTCTCTCTCTCTCTCTCTCTCTCTCTCTCTCTCTCTCTCTCTCTCTCTCTCCTGTGTTGTTCACTCTCTTGTTGTTGACCTCTTTCTCTCTGTAACATGTTGTTATCTGAGCAGCATCAAGCAACACATTTCCTCTCCACAGAGCAAGTAAGTCTAAACCCATCAAGACATGAAATGAAATGCCTCGCCCTGACATGCAGCCATTTCCTGCAAGCCAACCCTGACCTCTAACCCGACCTCTACCCATAAAGCCATCTCCCATTGCCTGACACTCAGTTTAGGGATTTGCATCCCAAATGGCACCCTATTCCCTATCAAGTGTGCTACCTTTGACCTGGGTAGTACACTTTATAGGGAATAGAGTGTAATTTCAATGTGCAGGTGTCCAGGCCTCCCTGTTCTCCTATTACCATTGATCTGTATTGAGAGACGATGATTCCTGAGAATCTGAGGACTTTTATTTTGAAGAATGCCAGTCAGAGGAATGTGCTTGTTGCTTTTCTATTAAACAGTCAGCTGCTAGCGGACACCCACGGCCGGAACAACTGCTTGATATGAGGCCCTTTGGGAAAGAAGTGTGTGTGTGTGTGTGTGTGTGTGTGTGTGTGTGTGTGTGTGTGTGTGTGTGTGTGTGTGTGTGTGTGTGTGTGTGTCTGTGTGTGTGTCTGTGTGTGTGTGTCTCTGTGTCTGTGTTGTCTGTCTCTGTCTGTCTCTGTCTGTGTCTGTGTCTGTGTCTGTGTCTGTGTCTGTGTCTGTGTCTGTGTGTGTGTCTGTGTCTGTGTGTGTGTGTCTGTGTCTGTGTCTGTGTCTGTGTGTGTGTCTGTGTCTGTGTCTGTGTCTGTGTCTGTGTCTGTGTCTGTGTCTGTGTGTGTGTGTGTGTGTGTGTGTGTGTGTGTGTGTGTGTGTGTGTGTTTGTGTGTGTTAGGGTTGGGCGATATTACAGCATTGATTGACGATGATTGACATCGTCGATGTTAACGACATCTTAATGTGACAGATGATGGTTGACCCTATTTGAACTGGACTGTAGAGCAGTGAAGGACAGATTCTCACAGGACACGGTAGAAGGACAGATTCTCACAGGACACGTGTAGTCTCCCTCTCCTCCCTCTCTCTCAGATTCTCACAGGACACGGTAGTGAAGGACAGATTCTCACAGGACACGGTAGTGAAGGACAGATTCTCACAGCACACAACTGGACTGGTGTACAGGACACGGTAGTGAAGGACAGATTCTCACAGGACACGGTAGTGAAGGACAGATTCTCACAGGACACGGTAGTGAAGGACAGATTCTCACAGGACACGGTAGTGAAGGACAGATTCTCACAGGACACGGTAGTGAAGGACAGATTCTCACAGGACACGGTAGTGAAGGACAGATTCTCACAGGACACGGTAGTGAAGGACAGATTCTCACAGGACATGGTAGTGAAGGACAGATTCTCACAGGACACGGTAGTGAAGGACAGATTCTCACAGCACACAACTGGACTGGTGTGACAGGACACGGTGAAGGACAGATTGTCACTGACACAGTGAAGGACAGATTCTCACAGGACACGGTAGTGAAGGACAGATTCTCACAGGACACGGTAGTGAAGGACAGATTCTCACAGGACACGGTAGTGAAGGACAGATTTTCACAGGACACGGTAGTGAAGGACAGATTCTCACAGGACACGGTAGTGAAGGACAGATTCTCACAGGACACGGTAGTGAAGGACAGATTCTCACAGGACACGGTAATGAAGGACAGATTCTCACAGGACACGGTAGTGAAGGACAGATTCTCACAGGACACGGTAGTGAAGGACAGATTCTCACAGGACACGGTAGTGAAGGACAGATTCTCACAGGACACGGTAGTGGAGGACAGATTCTGAGGAACTGAGGACACGGTAGTGAAGGACAGATTCTCACAGGACACGGTAGTGAAGGACAGATTCTCACAGGAACAACTGCTTGTAGTGAAGGACAGATTCTCACAGGACACGGTAGTGAAGGACAGATTCTCACAGGTGTGTGGTAGTGAAGGACAGATTCTCACAGGTGTGTGTGTGTGTGTGTGTGTGTGTGTGTGTGTGTGTAGTGAAGGACAGATTCTCTGTGTCTGTGTCAGGACTGTGTCTGGTAGTGAAGGACTGATTCTCACAGGACACGGTAGTGTCTGTGACAGTTCTCACTGGACACTGTGTCTGTGTGAAGGACAGATTCTCACAGGACACGGTAGTGAAGGACAGATTCTCACAGGACACGGTAGTGAAGGACAGATTCTCACAGGACATTGAAGGACAGATTCTCACAGGACACGGTAGTGAAGGACAGATTCTCACAGGACACGGTATGAAGTTGACAGATTTCACAGGACACGGTAGTGAAGGACAGATTCTCACAGGACACGGTAGTGAAGGACAGATTTCTCACAGGACACGGTAGTGAAGGACAGATTCTCACAGGACACGGTAGTGAAGGACAGATTCTCACAGGACACGGTAGTGAAGGACAGATTCTCACAGGACACGGTAGTGAAGGACAGATTCTCACAGGACACGGTAGTGAAGGACAGATTCTCACAGGACACGGTAGTGAAGGACAGATTCTCACAGCACACAACTGGACTGGTGTACAGGACACGGTAGTGAACAGATTCTCACAGGACACGGTAGTGAAGGACAGATTCTCACAGGACACGGTAGTGAAGGACAGATTCTCACAGGACACGGTAGAAGGACAGATTCTCACAGGACACGGTAGTGAAGGACAGATTCTCACAGGACACGGTAGTGAAGGACAGATTTTCACAGGACACGGTAGTGAAGGACAGATTCTCACAGGACACGGTAGTGAAGGACAGATTCTCACAGGACACGGTAGTGAAGGACAGATTCTCACAGGACACGGTAGTGAAGGACAGATTCTCACAGGACACGGTAGTGAAGGACAGATTCTCACAGGACACGGTAGTGAAGGACAGATTCTCACAGGACACGGTAGTGAAGGACAGATTCTCACAGGACACGGTAGTAGTGAAGGACAGATTCTCACAGGACACGGTAGTGAAGGACAGATTCTCACAGGACACGGTAGAAGGACAGATTCTCACAGGACACGGTAGTGAAGGACAGATTCTCACAGGACACGGTAGTGAAGGACAGATTCTCACAGGACACGGTAGTGAAGGACAGATTCTCACAGGACACGGTAGTGAAGGACAGATTCTCACAGGACACGGTAGTGAAGGACAGATTCTCACA
>NC_060194.1:49205322-49277822 GCF_021184085.1 Oncorhynchus gorbuscha | reverse complement strand
GGAGGCAGGTAGACTAGAGGGGTGGCAGGTAGACTAGAGGTTAGAGGCAGGTAGACTAGTGGTTAGAGGCAGGTAGACTAGTGGTTAGAGGCAGGTAGACTAGAGGGGAGGCAGGTAGACTAGAGGGGAGGCAGGTAGACTAGTGGTTAGAGGCAGGTAGACTAGAGGGGAGGCAGGTAGACTAGAGGGGAGGCAGGTAGACTAGAGGGGTGGCAGGTAGACTAGAGGGGAGGCAGGTAGCCTAGTGGGGAGGCAGGTAGCCTAGTGGGGAGGCAGGTAGACTAGAGGGGAGGCAGGTAGACTAGAGGGGAGGCAGGTAGACTAGAGGTTAGAGGCAGGTAGACTAGTGGTTAGAGGCAGGTAGACTAGAGGGGAGGCAGGTAGACTAGAGGGGAGGCAGGTAGACTAGTGGTTAGAGGCAGGTAGACTAGAGGGGAGGCAGGTAGACTAGAGGGGAGGCAGGTAGACTAGTGGGGTGGCAGGTAGACTAGAGGGGAGGCAGGTAGACTAGAGGGGAGGCAGGTAGACTAGAGGGGAGGCAGGTAGACTAGAGGGGAGGCAGGTAGACTAGAGGGGTGGCAGGTAGACTAGAGGGGAGGCAGGTAGACTAGTGGTTAGAGGCAGGTAGACTAGTGGGGGTGGCAGGTATACTAGAGGGGAGGCAGGTAGACTAGAGGGGTGGCAGGTAGACTAGAGGGGAGGCAGGTAGACTAGTGGGGAGGCAGGTAGACTAGAGGGGAGGCAGGTAGACTAGAGGGGAGGCAGGTAGACTAGAGGGGTGGCAGGTAGACTAGATGTTAGAGGCAGGTAGACTAGTGGTTAGAGGAAGGTAGACTAGTGGTTAGAGGCAGGTAGACTAGAGGGGAGGCAGGTAGACTAGAGGGGAGGCAGGTAGACTAGTGGTTAGAGGCAGGTAGACTAGAGGGGAGGCAGGTAGACTAGAGGGGAGGCAGGTAGACTAGAGGGGAGGCAGGTAGACTAGTGGTTAGAGGCAGGTAGACTAGAGGGGTGGCAGGTAGACTAGTGGTTAGAGGCAGGTAGACTAGTGGGGAGGCAGGTAGACTAGAGGGGAGGCAGGTAGACTAGAGGGGAGGCAGGTAGACTAGAGGGGAGGCAGGTAGACTAGAGGGGAGGCAGGTAGACTAGAGGGGAGGCAGGTAGACTAGAGGTTAGAGGCAGGTAGACTAGTGGTTAGAGGCAGGTAGACTAGAGGGGAGGCAGGTAGACTAGAGGGGAGGCAGGTAGACTAGTGGTTAGAGGCAGGTAGACTAGAGGGGAGGCAGGTAGACTAGAGGGGAGGCAGGTAGACTAGTGGTTAGAGGCAGGTAGACTAGTGGGGAGGCAGGTAGACTAGATGGGAGGCAGGTAGACTAGAGGGGAGGCAGGTAGACTAGAGGGGTGGCAGGTAGACTAGAGGGGAGGCAGGTAGACTAGTGGTTAGAGGCAGGTAGACTAGTGGGGTGGCAGGTAGACTAGAGGGGAGGCAGGTAGACTAGAGGGGTGGCAGGTAGACTAGAGGGGAGGCAGGTAGACTAGTGGTTAGAGGCAGGTAGACTAGTGGGGTGGCAGGTAGACTAGAGGGGAGGCAGGTAGACTAGAGGGGTGGCAGGTAGACTAGAGGGGTGGCAGGTAGACTAGAGGGGAGGCAGGTAGCCTAGTGGGGAGGCAGGTAGACTAGAGGGGAGGCAGGTAGACTAGTGGTTAGAGGCAGGTAGACTAGTGGTTAGAGGCAGGTAGACTAGAGGTTAGAGGCAGGTAGACTAGAGGGGCGGCAGGTAGACTAGTGGTTAGAGGCAGGTAGACTAGAGGGGAGGCAGGTAGACTAGTGGTTAGAGGCAGGTAGACTAGTGGTTAGAGGCAGGTAGACTAGAGGTTAGAGGCAGGTAGACTAGAGGGGCGGCAGGTAGACTAGAGGGGCAGCAGGTAGACTAGTGGTTAGAGGCAGGTAGACTAGTGGTTAGAGGCAGGTAGACTAGAGGGGCGGCAGGTAGACTAGTGGGGCGGCAGGTAGACTAGTGGTTAGAGGCAGGTAGACTAGTGGTTAGAGGCAGGTAGACTAGAGGGGCGGCAGGTAGACTAGTGGGGCGGCAGGGAGACTAGTGGTTAGAGGCAGGGAGACTAGTGGTTAGAGGCAGGTAGACTAGTGGTTAGAGGCAGGTAGACTAGTGGTTAGAGGCAGGTAGCAGACTGGCTGACTGATATTCTGACTAACTGACTGATTGACTGATACTCTGACTGACTGACTGATTGACTGACTGACTGACTGATTGACTGATACTCTGACTGACTGACTGACTGATTGACTGATTGACTGATACTCTGACTGACTGACTGACTGGATGACTGACTGACAAGATTGGCTGACTGATTGTCAGACTGACTGACTGACTATTGGCTGACTGACTGACTGGCTGACTATTGGCTGACTGACTGGTTGACTGACTGACTGGCTGACTGACTGACTGGCTGGCTGGTTGACTGACTGACTGACTGGCTGACTGACTGGCTGACTATTGGCTGACTGACTGACTGACTGACTGGTTGACTGACTGACTGGCTGACTGATTGTCAGACTGACTGACTGACTGGTTGACTGACTGACTGGCTGACTGATTGTCAGACTGACTACTGGTTGACTGACTTATTGACTGACGGATTAACTGGCTGACTGACTGACTATTGGCTGACTGACTGACTGACTGGCTGACTATTGGCTGACTGACTGACTGACTGGCTGACTATTGGCTGACTGACTGACTGACTGGCTGACTGATTGCTTCCTGTCTCGTCCTGTTCCTGTCAGACCTAATGAATAAGTGGCACCTGGTGGTGGACCGTCTGACTGACTGGCTGACTATTGGCTGACTGGCTGACTGATTACTTCCTGTCTCGTCCTGTTCCTGTCAGACCTAAAGAATAAGTGGCACCTGGTGGTGGACCGTCTGACTGTGCTGTTCCTCAAGTTCCTGGAATATTTCCACAAGCTGCAGCTCTTCATCTGGTGGCTCCTAGAGATACACATCATCAAGATCGTCTCTTCGTATATCATACTGGTCTCTGTCAAGGAGGTAAGGGCTGGGGGTTTGAGCCCAGCTGCCCTGCTTGCTACAAGACTGTGTTAAGGCAGCTGAGCTTCCGCCTCGGCATTACACAAACAATTGAATACTTGTCATCCAAACTACCTCTGTTTCAGTCGTTCCTATTAACAATCATTGTCTACCCTTGGAGTTTGTGTTTTTAGTAGTGATCTTTTCATAAAGCTAGTAGTGGTACAGACACTAAACCTAACTGTTTCTCCTCTCTGGCAGGAGTCCTTGTTCAACTACGTGTTCCTGGCGTGCTGGGCATTCGCTCTAACTGTTTCTCCTCTCTGGCAGGTGTCCTTGTTCAACTACGTGTTCCTGGCAGGCTGGGCATTCGCTCTAACTGTTTCTCCTCTCTGGCAGGAGTCCTTGTTCAACTACGTGTTCCTGGCGTGCTGGGCCTTCGCTCTAACTGTTTCTCCTCTCTGGCAGGAGTCCTTGTTCAACTACGTGTTCCTGGCGTGCTGGGCCTTCGCTCTAACTGTTTCTCCTCTCTGGCAGGTGTCCTTGTTTAACTACGTGTTCCTGGCGTGCTGGGCCTTCGCTCTACCCTTCGGTCAGTTCAGACCCCTGGCCTCCAGTATCTGTACAGTCTGGACCTGTGTTATCATCGTCTGTAAGATGTTGTACCAGCTGGAATCTATACAACCTGCCTCTTACTCCAAGAACTGCTCCATGGTGAGTAGGGTGGGTTGGTGTGTAGAATGGTTGGTTGGATGATGAAATGGTTGGTTGGTTGGTTTGTTGATGGAATGGTTGGTTGGCTGGTTGGTTTGTTGATGGAATGGTTGTTTGGTTGGTTGATGGAATGGTTGGTTGGCTGGTTGGTTTGTTGATGGAATGGTTGGTTGGTTGGTTGGTTGGTTGGTTGGTTGATGGAATGGTTGGTTGATGGAATTGCTGGTTGTGTGGTTGGTTGGTTGGTTGATGGAATGGTTGGTTTGTTGGTTGGTTGATGGAATGGTTGGTTGATTGACAGAATGGTTGGCTGGTTGATAGAATGGTTGGTTGATGGAAGGATTGGTTGGCTGATGGAAAGGTTGGTTGGTGGGATGGTTGATGGAATGGTTGGCTGGATGACAGAATGGTTTGCTGGTTGATCGAATGGTCAGTTGGTTGTTGGAATGGTTGGTAAATGGAATGGTTGGTTGGTTAATGGAATGGTTGGTTGGTTGATGGAATGGCCGGTTGGTTGATGGAATGGTTTGCTGGTTCATAGAATTGTTTGTTGGTTGATGGAATGGTTTGCTGGTTGGTTGGTTGATGGAATGGTTGGTTGGTTGATGGAATGGTTGGTTTGTTTATTTGAATGGCTGGTTGTTAGGTTGATGGAATGGTTGGCTGGTTGATGGAATGGTCGGTTGGTTAATGGAATGGTTTACTGGTTGGCTGGTTGGTTAGTTGATGGAATGATTGGTTGGTTGTTTGGTTGGTTGATCAAATGGTTGGTTGGGTGATGAAATGGTTGGTTGGTAGGTGGAATGGTTGGTTGGTTGGTCAGTTGGTTTATGGAATGGTTGGCTGTTTGATAGATTTTGTTAAATTGCTGTGTCTCAAATCTATGCCGAAGCCTTGGCCAAAGGTATTTGAACATATCTATTCAAACGTATGGAGATAGATACCAATATGTAACTGTCACTATGAACATTTTATGTTTTGGACTGACTTCGTCTTCTGGGTTGTTCGTAAGGGTACTTACAAAAGCCTAGGGTCGTCTAAATATTCTTTGACTGTTCTGACTCCTGTTCTGACTCCTCGTCCTCCCCAGCCAATGAACTACACAGACAAACAGAGAGAAGAGATGAAAGACTCTCTGCTGTACAAGGAGCCAGTAGACCCGTCCAACTGGGTCGGACTCAACAAATTCAACCCTCTACTGGAGAACCTCAGGGTGAGGAGACACTAACCGATCACGTTTACTTATAAAACAAGACATCTATATTGTATAGTAGTATAGCATCACTTTTGGGACATGCAAACATAGGAAATAGTTCTCAAATAAGATAGAAAACTCATACACTGAGTTTTTCATGAATCTGCCATTGATACATCTCAGTACCCAGGACATTGGGAGAGACTCACCTTTGATTATCTGTCTGGCAGGACCAGCCTGTGAATCAGGACCAGTCTCTGAGTCGGTGCTAGAAGAACCAGTCTCTGAGTCAGGGCTAGAAGGACCAGTCTCTGAGTCAGGGCTAGAAGGACCAGCCTTTGAGTCAGGGCTAGAAGGACCAGTCTCTGAGTCAGGGCTAGAAGGACCGGTCTCTGAGTCAGGGCTAGAAGGACCAGCCTTTGAGTCAGGGCTAGAAGGACCAGTCTCTGAGTCAAGGCTAGAAGGACCAGTCTCTGAGTCAGGGCTAGAAGGACCAGCCTTTGAGTCAGGGCTAGAAGGACCAGTCTCTGAGTCAATGCTAGAAGGACCAGTCTCTGAGTCCGGGCTAGAAGGACCATTCTCTGAGTCGGTGCTAGAAGGACCAGTCTCTGAGTCAAGGCTAGACTAAACATCTACCTCTATCAACTGAGTCAGTAGTGCAAAAATAACAAAAATAACAAAGATCTATTCTGTTACTTCACTGTTTCTTTGTCCTCCTCCAGAACAACCTGCTGATGTTGGCCATGCTGGCGTTTGAGGTGACCATCTACCGTCACCAGCAGTACTACAGACTGAGGAACAAGCTCACCGCGCCCGCCGCTCGCATCATCTTCCATGACATCACGCGGCAACACCTCGACAACGGCATTGGCAACTGTGCCAAGTACTTCATCAACTACTTCTTCTACAAGTTCGGGCTGGAGGTAGGCAGAAACCATTATATTCAGAGAGATCACATGGGATGGAGGAAGGCAGAAACCATTATATTCAGAGAGATCACATGGGATGGAGGAAGGTAGAAACCATTATATTCAGAGAGATCACATGGGATGGAGGAAGGTAGAAACCATTATATTCAGAGAGATCACATGGGATGGAGGAAGGTAGAAACCATTATATTCAGAGAGATCACATGGGATGGAGGAAGGTAGAAACCATTTTATTCAGAGAGATCATTTGGGCTAAACTTCACACACACTCTCTCTCCCTCTCTCTCTCTCCCTCTCTACCTCTTACTCCCTGTTCTAGACATGCTTCCTACTGGCGGTGAATGTGATTGGCCAGCGTATGGACTTCTATGCTGTGCTGCATGCCTTCTCTCTGATAGCCGTGATGTACAGACGTAGGAGGAAAGCTATAGCTGAGATCTGGCCTAAATACTGTTGTTTCCAGGCCTGTATTCTAACCTGGCAGTACTTTGTGTGCATCGGGATACCACCTGCAGCTTGCAAAGGTATGTGTGTGTGTGTGTGTGTGTGTGTGTGTGTGTGTGTGTGTGTGTGTGTGTGTGTGTGTGTGTGTGTGTGTGTGTGTGTGTGTGTGTGTGTGTGTGTGTGTGTGTGGGTGTGCGTGTGTGTGTGTGGGTGTGGGTGTGTGTGTGTGGGGGGTGTGTGTGTGTGTGTGTGTGTGTGGGGGGTGTGTGTGTGTGTGTGTGTGTGTGTGTGGGGGGGTGTATGTGGGGTGTGTGTTGGGGTGTGTGGGTGATGTGTGTGTGTGGGGGGGGTGTATGTGTGTGTGTGGGGGGCGTGCGTGTGCGTGTGCGTGTGCGTGTGGGGGGGGGTGTACGTGTGTGTGTGTGGTGTGTGTGTGGGGTGTGTGTGTGTGTGATGTGTGTGTGGGAGGGGGGTTGTTGTGTGTGTGTGTGTGTGTGTGTGTGGGGGGGTGTGTGTGTGTGTGTGTTGTGTGTGTGTGTGTGTCGGGGGGGTGTGTGGGGTGTGTGGGGTGTGTGTGTGTGTGATGTGTGTGTGTGGGGGGGGTGTGTGTGTGTGTGTGTGTGTGTGTGTGTGTGTGTGTGTGTAGACTACATGACCAAAAACATGTGTACACATGCTCGTCGAACATCCCTCCACTCTTCTGGGAAGGCTTTCCACTAGATGTAGGAACATTGCTGCTATAACAGCCTCTACTCTTCTGGGAAGGCTTTCCACTAGATGTTGGAACATTGCTGCTATAACAGCCTCCACTCTCCTGGGAAGGCTTTCTACTAGATGTTGGAACATTGCTGCTATAACAGCCTCCACTCTTCTGGAAAGGCTTTCCACTAGATGTATGAACATTGCTGCTATAACAGCCTCCACTCTTCTGGGAAGGCTTTCCACTAGATGTAGGAATATTGCTGCTATAACAGCCTCGACTCTTCTGGGAAGGCTTTCCACTAGATGTAGGAACATTGCTGCTATAACAGCCTCCACTCTTCTGGGAAGGCTTTCCACTAGATGTTGGAACATTGCTGCTATAACAGCCTCCAGAGAACGCTTGTCCACTGCTTAAGAGCCCAATGATTGTGAGCTTTACAGCACTCCAGCCGACGCTTGACATTGCACATGGTGATCTTAGGCTTGTGTGCGGCTGCTCAGCCATGGAAACCCATTTTATGAAGCTCCAGACGAACATTTCTTGTCCTGATGTTGCTTCCAGAGGCATTTTGGAACTTGGTAGTGAGCAACTTCAGCACTCGGAGGTCCCGTTCTGTGAGCTTATGTGGCCTACCACTTTGCGGCTGAGCCGTTGTTGCTCTTAGACGTTTCCACTTCACAATAACAGCACTTACTGTTGACCGGGGGGCAGCTCCAGCAGGGCAGAACTTTGACGAACTGACTTGTTGGAAACGTGGCATCCTATGACGATGCCAAAGTCACTGAGCTCTTCAGTAAGACCATTACACTGCCAATGTTTGTCTATGGAGATTGCATGGCGAACTGCCTTGTTGCAGAGGTGACGTTCTTTGACGGTGCCACGCTCTTCAGTACGGGCCGTTCTACTGTCTATGGCTGTGTGCTCGATTTTATACACCAATCAGCAACGGGTATGGCTGAAAAAGCCCAAATCCACTCATTTGAAGGCGTGTCCACATACCGCTGTATATATGGTGTTTGTTTCATTGTAGAGTTTACATGTAATTTGCTTGTTTAAGTGTTGTTGTTTTTTAACCTTTATTTAACCAGGCAAGTCAGTTAAGAACAAATTCTTATTTTCAATGACGGCCTAGGAACAGTGGGGTTAACTGCCTGTTCAGGGGCAGAACAACAGATTTGTACCTTGTCAACTCGAGGGGTTTGAACTTGCAAACTTCCGGTTACTAGTCCAACGCTCTAACCACTAGGCTACCCTGCCACCCTTTGTGTGTAAAATGTATGTGCTTCTCTTATATTTTAATATAGTTTGTTGTTGTTGTTGTTGTTGTTGTTGCTCTCTATCCCTTCAGACTACCCATGGAGGTTCCCAAACTCTGCAATGGACTCCAACGTCATCAAGTGGCTTTATTTCCCTGACTTCCACACCAACCCCAACCCAATCTTTCTCGTCTGTACGTATCATATTCTTCTGTTGGATTATTAAGGGTTGATATGGACAGGGTTGATATAATGGGGTCTCTATGGACAGGGTTGATATAATGGGGTCTCTATGGACAGGGTTGATATAATGGGGTCGTTATGGACAGGGTTGATATAATGGGGTCTCTATGGACAGGGTTGATATAATGGGGTCTCTATGGACAGGGTTGATATAATGGGGTCGATATGGACAGGGTTGGATAGAATTGATTATATTGCCTATCTATATCTATCTACATTTTTAGTTAAACACTAGTTTGCTATGGAGCTTAAATCTGCTGTTCTAAGTCCTCTCCTTCCTACCTCCTCTCCTCTCTCCTCCTCTCTAGATGATGTCATGCTCCTCCTCTCTTCCTCTCCTCCTCTCTAGATGATGTCATGCTCCTCCTCTCTTCCTCTCCTCCTCTATAGATGACTTCATGCTCCTCCTCTCTTCCTCTCCTCCTCTCTAGATGATGTCATGCTCCTCCTCTCTTCCTCTCCTCCTCTATAGATGACTTCATGCTCCTCCTCTCTTCCTCTCCTCCTCTCTAGATGATGTCATGCTCCTCCTCTCTTCCTCTCCTCCTCTCTAGATGACTTTGCTCCTCCTCTCTCCTCCTCTCTAGATGACTTCATGACTTCATGCCTCCTCCTCCTCTCCTCCTCTCCTCTCTAGATGACCTCATGCTCCTCCTCTCTTCCTCTCCTCCTCTCTAGATGATGTCATGCTCCTCCTCTCTTCCTCTCCTCCTCTCTAGATGATGTCATGCTCCTCCTCTCTTCCTCTCCTCCTCTCTAGATGACTTCATGCTCCTCCTCTCTCCTCCTCTATAGATGACTTCATGCTCCTCTCTCCTCCTCTCTAGATGACTTCATGCTCCTCCTCTCCTCCTCTCCTCTCTAGATGACCTCATGCTCCTCCTCTCTTCCTCTCCTCCTCTCTAGATGATGTCATGCTCCTCCTCTCTTCCTCTCCTCCTCTCTAGATGATGTCATGCTCCTCCTCTCTTCCTCTCCTCCTCTCTAGATGACTTCATGCTCCTCTCTCCTCCTCTATAGATGACTTCATGCTCCTCTCTCCTCCTCTATAGATGACTTCATGCTCCTCTCTCCTCCTCTCTAGATGACTTCATGCTCCTCTCTCCTCCTCTCTAGATGACTTCATGCTCCTCCTCTCTCCTCCTCTCTAGATGACTTCATGCTCCTCCTCTCTCCTCCTCTATAGATGACTTCATGCTCCTCTCTCCTCCTCTCTAGATGACTTCATGCTCCTCCTCTCCTCCTCTCCTCTCTAGATGACCTCATGCTCCTCCTCTCTTCCTCTCCTCCTCTCTAGATGATGTCATGCTCCTCCTCTCTTCCTCTCCTCCTCTCTAGATGATGTCTTGCTCCTCCTCTCTTCCGCTCCTCTCTAGATGACTTCATGCTCCTCCTCTCTCCTCCTCTCTAGATGACTTCATGCTCCTCCTCTGCGCCTCACTCCAGAGGAGTGTATTTGATGAGGAGAACAAGGCAGCTGTCCGTCTCATGGCCGGAGACAACGTGGAGATCTGCAGAGATTTAGACGCGGCCTCGTTCAGCGTTCACAACCCTGTGCCTGACTTCATACACTGCAGGTAGGTAGACCTATACCATTGGAAAAGAGCATACCCATACATACAGTATGTCTAGTTACTGTCTGTTTCTACAAGGTTTAGTGGGGCCACTGAAGTAGTAACCAGAGCCTCTCACCTCAATTGCACGGGTCAGCAATTGAGAAAGGGAGATGGGATAGACATTTACATTACATTTAAGTCATTTAGCAGACGCTCTTATCCAGAGCGACTTACAAATTGGTGCATTCACCTTATGACATCCAGTGGAACAGCCACTTTACAATAGTGCATCTAAATATTTTAAGGGGGAGGGGGTGAGAAGGATTACTTTATCCTATCCTAGGTATTCCTTAAAGAGGTGGGGTTTCAGGTGTCTCCGGAAGGTGGTGATTGACTCCGCTGTCCTGGCGTCGTGAGGGGGTTTGTTCCACCATTGGGGAGCCAGAGCAGCGAACAGTTTTGACTGGGCTGAGCGGGAACTGTACTTCCTCAGTGGTAGGGAGGCGAGCAGGCCAGAGGTGGATGAACGCAGTGCCCTTATTTGGGTGTAGGGCCTGATCAGAGCCTGGAGGTACTGAGGTGCCGTTCCCCTCACAGCTCCGTAGGCAAGCACCATGGTCTTGTAGCGGATGCGAGCTTCAACTGGAAGCCAGTGGAGAGAGCGGAGGAGCGGGGTGACGTGAGAGAACTTGGGAAGGTTGAACACTAGACGGGCTGCGGCGTTCTGGATGAGTTGTAGGGGTTTAATGGCACAGGCAGGGAGCCCAGCCAACAGCGAGTTGCAGTAATCCAGACGGGAGATGACAAGTGCCTGGATTAGGACCTGCGCCGCTTCCTGTGTGAGGCAGGGTCGTACTCTGCGGATGTTGTAGAGCATGAACCTACAGGAACGGGCCACCGCCTTGATGTTAGTTGAGAACGACAGGGTGTTGTCCAGGATCACGCCAAGGTTATTAGCGCTCTGGGAGGAGGACACAATGGAGTTGTCAACCGTGATGGCGAGATCATGGAACGGGCAGTCCTTCCCCGGGAGGAAGAGCAGCTCCGTCTTGCCGAGAAGTTCAGCTTGAGGTGGTGATCCGTCATCCACACTGATATGTCTGCCAGACATGCAGAGATGCGATTCGCCACCTGGTCATCAGAAGGGGGAAAGGAGAAGATTAATTGTGTGTCGTCTGCATAGCAATGATAGGAGAGACCATGTGAGGTTATGACAGAGCCAAGTGACTTGGTGTATAGCGAGAATAGGAGAGGGCCTAGAACAGAGCCCTGGGGGACACCAGTGGTGAGAGTGCGTGGTGAGGAGACAGATTCTCGCCACGCCACCTGGTAGGAGCGACCTGTCAGGTAGGACGCAATCCAAGTGTGGGCCGCGCCGGAGATGCCCAACTCGGAGAGGGTGGAGAGGAGGATCTGATGGTTCACAGTATCGAAGGCAGCCGATAGGTCTAGAAGGATGAGAGCAGAGGAGAGAGAGTTAGCTTTAGCGGTGCGGAGCGCCTCCGTGATACAGAGAAGAGCAGTCTCAGTTGAATGACTAGTCTTGAAACCTGACTGATTTGGATCAAGAAGGTCATTCTGAGAGAGATAGTGGGAGAGCTGACCAAGGACGGCACGTTCAAGAGTTTTGGAGAGAAAAGAAAGAAGGGATACTGGTCTGTAGTTGTTGACATCGGAGGGATCGAGTGTAGGTTTTTTCAGAAGGGGTGCAACTCTCGCTCTCTTGAAGACGGAAGGGACGTAGCCAGCGGTCAGGGATAAGTTGATGAGCGAGGTGAGGTAAGGGAGAAGGTCTCCGGAAATGGTCTGGAGAAGAGAGGAGGGGATAGGGTCGAGCGGGCAGGTTGTTGGGCGGCCGGCCGTCACAAGACGCGAGATTTCATCTGGAGAGAGAGGGAGAAAGAGGTCAGAGCACAGGGTAGGGCACTGTGAGCAGAACCAGCGGTGTCGTTTGACTTAGCAAACGAGGATCGGATGTCGTCGACCTTCTTTTCAAAATGGTTGACGAAGTCATCTGCAGAGAGGGAGGAGGGGGGGGGGAGGAGGATTCAGGAGGGAGGAGAAGGTGGCAAAGAGCTTCCTAGGGTTAGAGGCAGATGCTTGGAATTTAGAGTGGTAGAAAGTGGCTTTAGCAGCAGAGACAGAGGAGGAAAATGTAGAGAGGAGGGAGTGAAAGGATGCCAGGTCCGCAGGGAGGCGAGTTTTCCTCCATTTCCACTCGGCTGCCCGGAGCCCTGTTCTGTGAGCTCGCAATGAGTCGTCAAGCCACGGAGCGGGAGGGGAGGACCGAGCCGGCCTGGAAGATAGGGGACATAGAGAGTCAAAGGATGCAGAAAGGGAGGAGAGGAGGGTTGAGGAGGCAGAATCAGGAGATAGGTTGGAGAAGGTTTGAGCAGAGGGAAGAGATGATAGGATGGAAGAGGAGAGAGTAGCGGGGGAGAGAGAGCGAAGGTTGGGACGGCGCGATACCATCCGAGTAGGGGCAGTGTGGGAAGTGTTGGATGAGAGCGAGAGGGAAACGGATACAAGGTAGTGGTCGGAGACTTGGAGGGAAGTTGCAATGAGGTTAGCGGAAAAACAGCATCTAGTAAAGATGAGGTCGAGCGTATTGCCTGCCTTGTGAGTAGGGGGGGAAGGTGAGAGGGTGAGGTCAAAAGAGGAGAGGAGTGGAAAGAAGGAGGCAGAGAGGAATGAGTCAAAGGTAGACGTGGGGAGGTTAAAGTCGCCCAGAACTGTGAGAGGTGAGCCGTCCTCAGGAAAGGAGCTTATCAAGGCATCAAGCTCATTGATGAACTCTCCGAGGGGACCTGGAGGGCGATAAATGATAAGGATGTTAAGCTTGAAAGGGCTGGTAACTGTGACAGCATGAAATTCAAAGGAGGCGATAGACAGATGGGTAAGGGGAGAAAGAGAGAATGACCACTTGGGAGAGATAAGGATCCCGATGCCACCACCCCGCTGACCAGAAGCTCTCGGGGTGTGCGAGAACACGTGGGCGGACGAAGAGAGAGCAGTAGGAGTAGCAGTGTTATCTGTGGTGATCCATGTTTCTGTCAGTGCCAAGAAGTCGAGGGACTGGAGGGAGGCATAGGCTGAGATGAACTCTGCCTTGTTGGCTGCAGATCGGCAGTTCCAGAGGCTACCGGAGACCTGGAACTCCACGTGGGTCGTGCGCGCTGGGACCACCAGATTAGGGTGGCAGCGGCCACGCGGTGTGGAGCGTTTGTATGGTCTGTGCAGAGAGGAGAGAACAGGGATAGACAGACACATAGTTGACAGGCTACAGAAGAGGCTACGCTAATGCAAGGAGATTGGAATGACAAGTGGACTACACGTCTCAAATGTTCAGAAAGTTAAGCTTACGTAGCAAGAATCTTATTGACTAAAATGATTAAAATGATACAGTACTGCTGAAGTAGGCTAGCTGGCAGTGGCTGCGTTGTTGACTTTGTAGGCTAGCTGGCAGTGGCTGCGTTGTTGACACTACACTAATCAAGTCGTTCCGTTGAGTGTAATAGTTTCTACAGTGCTGCTATTCGGGGGCTAGCTGGCTAGCTAGCAGTGTTGATTACATTACGTTGCGTTAAAAGAACGACAATAGCTGGCTAGCTAACCTAGAAAATCGCTCTAGACTACACAATTATCTTTGATACACAGACGGCTATGTAGCTAGCTATGTAGCTAGCTACGATAAAACAAATCAAACCGTTGTGCTGTAATGAAATGAAATGAAAAATGTGATACTACCTGTGGAGCGAAGCGGAATGCGACCGGGTTGTTGAGTGCGGAAGTTCTATTCAGTAGACGTTGGCTAGCTGTTGGCTAGCTAGCAGTGTCTCCTACGTTAAGGACGACAAATAGCTGGCTAGCTAACCTCGGTAAATTAAGATAATCACTCTAAGATTACACGCTCTAAACTACACAATTATCTTGGATACGAAGACAGCAAAGACAACTATGTAGCTAGCTAACACTACATTAATCAAGTCGTTCAGTTGAGTGTAATAGTTTCTACAGTGCTGCTATTCGGTAGACGGTGGACGTATGCTAGCTGGCTAGCTGCTGGGCAGATAGTAGTGTAGACTACGTTAGGACGACGAAATACAAGTTGCAATAGAAGTGCTGACTGTTTCACTTTGTTGTCCTCTTTCTTTTCCTTTTTCTTCTGTCCTTCTTTTGTCCTTATTTTGTCTTCCTTTCTTCTGTTAACTAGATATTTTTTGTTGTTATTCTTTGTAAGCTAGCTAGCTTCTTCCAGGAGAGTCCCTAGCAACTGCTTAGCTAGACAGATGGGGATAGAGAGGGGGAAAGAGAGGGGGATAGAGAGGGGGAAAGAGAGATGGGATAGACAGATGGGGATAGAGAGGGGGAAAGAGAGGGGGATAGAGAGGGGGAAAGAGAGATGGGATAGACAGATGGGGATAGAGAGGGGGAAAGAGAGGGGGATAGAGAGGGGGAAAGAGAGATGGGATAGACAGATGGGGATAGAGAGGGGGAAAGAGAGGGGGATAGAGAGGGGGAAAGAGGGGGAGAGATGGGATAGACAGATGGGGATAGAGAGGGGGAAAGAGAGGGGGATAGAGAGGGGGAAAGAGAGATGGGATAGACAGATGGGGATAGAGAGGGGGAAAGAGAGGGGGATAGAGAGGGGGAAAGAGAGATGGGATAGACAGATGGGGATAGAGAGGGGGAAAGAGAGGGGGATAGAGAGGGGGGATAGAGAGGGGGAAAGAGAGATGGGATAGACAGATGGGGATAGAGAGGGGGAAAGAGAGGGGGAAAGGGGAGAGATGGGATAGACAGATGGGGATAGAGAGGGGGAAAGAGAGGGGGATAGAGAGGGGGAAAGAGAGATGGGATAGACAGATGGGGATAGAAAGAGAGGGGGATAGAGAGGGGGAAAGAGAGATGGGATAGACAGATGGGGATAGAGAGGGGGAAAGAGAGGGAGGATAGAGAGGGGGATAGAGAGGGGGAAAGACAGATGGGGATAGACAGATGGGGATAGAGAGGGGGAAAGAGAGGGGGATAGAGAGGGGGAAAGAGAGGGGGATAGAGAGGTGGGATAGACATATGGGGATAGAGAGGGGGAAAGAGAGGGGGATAGAGAGATGGGATAGACATATGGGGATAGAGAGGGGGAAAGAGAGGGGGGATAGAGAGGGGGAAAGGGAGATGGGAAAGGGAGATGGGGATAGAGAGGGGGAAAGAGAGGGGGATAGAGAGGGGGAAAGGGAGATGGGATAGACAGATGGGGATAGAGAGGGGGAAAGAGAGGGGGAAAGGGAGATGGGATAGACAGATGGGGATAGAGAGGGGGAAAGAGAGGGGGAAAGGGAGATGGGATAGACAGATGGGGATAGAGAGGGGGAAAGAGAGGGGGAAAGGGAGATGGGATAGAAAGATGGGGATAGAGAGGGGGAAAGAGAGGGGGAAGGGAGATGGGATAGACAGATGGGGATAGAGAGGGGGAAAGAGAGGGGGATAGAGAGGGGGAAAGAGAGGGGGATAGAGAGGGGGATAGAGAGGGGGAAAGGGAGATGGGATAGACAGATGGGGATAGAGAGGGGGAAAGAGAGGGGGAAAGAGAGGGGGAAAGAGAGATGGGATAGACAGATGGGGATAGAGAGGGGGATAGAGAGGGGGATAGAGAGGGGGAAAGGGAGATGGGATAGACAGATGGGGATAGAGAGGGGGAAAGAGAGGGGGAAAGGGAGATGGGATAGACAGATGGGGATAGAGAGGGGGATAGAGAGGGGGAAAGAGAGGGGGATAGACAGATGGGGATAGAGAGGGGGAAACAGAGGGGGATAGAGAGGGGGAAACAGAGGGGGAAAGAGAGGGGGAATAGAGAGGGGGAAAGAGAGGGGGATAAGAGGGGGGAAGAGAGGGGGAAAGAGAGGGGGAAAGGAGGGGGAAAGAGGGGGAAAGAGAGGGGGAATAGAGAGGGGGAACAGAGGGGGAAAGGGTGATGGCTTAGACAGATGGGGAAAGAGGGGGGATAGAGAGGGGGGAACAGAGGGGGAAAGAGAGATGGGATAGACAGATGGGGATAGAGAGGGGGGAAAGAGAGGGGGGAACAGAGGGGGGAAAGAGGCCATCCTGTTGCTGTTCATTCTCATCGATCTAACATGCCTCTGTTTTGATGCTCGGAGTGGAGAACTGTTTCATTATGGCACTCTGTGTCCATCAACAGCAGTAGTGAAGATACCACACATCTTTATACCACCCTGCTGTATCTGCAGCCCAAATGCCAACCTATTCCCTATATAGAGCACAACTTTTGGGCTCTTGTCAAAAGTAGTGCACTTATGTATGGGATATATTGCAAGTTGGGACTCGACCCCTCAACCCTTATTCCCCGGCACTTATTCTCTGGTTTTTCCACGTATCACATTACGGATATGGAGGTAGAGAGAAATCCATAATCCACAAAACTCTGTCCAATCAGTGTCACTCCGGCTCTCTCTCTCTCTGTCTCTCTCTCTTTATCTCTCTCTCTCTCTCTCTCTCTGTCTCTCTCTCTCTTTATCTCTCTCTTTGACTCAGACTCTTTAGTCTGGTACTCTGTCTAACTTAATAATAGCTTTCAATGTACGGAAAAGTGGAAAAGGTATTTTTTTCCCCCTCTTGATGTGATTGAGTTTGATGGAGGACCACACTCATCCATCCATCCACTCATCTATCTATCCATCCACTCATCTATCTATCCATCCACTCATCCCTCCATCCATTCATTCATCCATCCATCCAAAAGTAGTGCAATTTGGGATGCCGATACACTGAACAAAAAATATAAACGCAAAATGTAAAGTGTAGGTCCCATGTTTCATGAGCTGAAATAAAAGATCCCAGCCATTTGTCATGCGCACAAAAAGCTTATTTCTCTCAAATCCCTGCACGTGAGCAGTTCTCCTTTGCCAAGATAATCCATCTACCTGACAGGTGTGACATATCAAGAAGCTGATTGAACAGCATGATCATAACACAGCTTGTGCTGGGGACGATAACAGGCCACTCTAAAATGTGCCGTTTTGTCACACAACACAATGCCACAGATGTCTCAAGTTTTGAGGGAGCGTGCAATTGGCATGAATGTCCATCAGAACTGTTGCCAGAGAAGTGAATGTTCAGTTCTCTAACATAAGCCGCCACCTCAAATGGGTCGGCAGCGTAGCCTAGTGGTTAGAGTGTAGAGGCGGTAGGTAGCCTAGTGGTTAGAGTGTGGCCTAGTGGTTAGAGTGTAGAGGTAGGGTAGCCTAGTGGTTAGAGTGTGGACCTAGTGGTTAGAGTGTAGAAGGCAGCGTAGCCTAGTGGTTAGAGTGTAGAGGCGGCAAGCCTAGTGGTTGTAGAGGCGGCAGGGTAGCCTAGTGGTTAGATAGAGGCGGCAGGCTAGCCTAGTGGTTAGAGTGTAGAGGTACCAGGGTAGCCTAGTGGTTAGAGCGTTGGACTAGGAACCGAAAGGTTGCAAGATTGAATCCCTGAGATGACAAGGTACACATCTGTTGTTCTGCCCCCGAACTGCTCCTAGGCTGTCATTGAAAATAAGAATTAACTGACTTGCCTAGTTAAATAAAGGAAACATTTAAAAAATGTGGTTTTAGAGAATTTGGCAGTACGTCCAACCGGCCTCACAACCACAGGCCACGTGTCACCACGCCAGCCCAGGACCTCCACTTCCTGCTTCTTCACCTGAGGGATTGTCTGAGACCAGTCACCCGGACAGCGGATGAAACTGAGGAGTATTTCTGTCTGTAATAAAGCCCTTTTGTGGGGAAAAAAACTCATTCTGATTGGCTGGGCCTTGCTCCCCAGTGGGTGGGGAGTAGAGTACAATCACAGCAAATGTATTTATAAAGACCTTCTTACATCAGCTGATATATCAAAGTGCTTTACAGAAACCCATCCTAAACCCCCAAACAGCAAGCAATGCAGGTTTAGAAGCACAGTGGCTAGGAAAAAACTCCCTAGAAAGGCAGGAACTTAGGAAGAAACCTAGAGAGGAACCAGGCTTTGAAGTCCTCTTCTGGCTGTGCCGGGTGGAGATTATAACAGAACATGGCCAAGATGTTCAAATGTTCAGAAATGACCAGCATGGTCGAATAATAATAATCCCAGTGAACGGTCAGGGTTCCATAGCCGCAGGCAGAACAGTTGAAACTGGATCAGCAGCACGGCCAGGTGGACTGGGGACAACAAGGAGTCATCGTGCCAGGTAGTCCTGAGGTGTGGTCCTAGGGCTCAGGTCCTCCGAGAGAAGAAAGAGAGAAAGAGAAAGAGAGAAAGAGAAAGAGAGAGAGAGAAAGAGAGAGGATACTTAAATTCACACAGGACACCAGATACGACAGGAGAAGTACTCTAGATATAACAGACATAACAGATATAACAGACATAACAGATATAACAGACATAACAGATATAACAGACTAACTCAAGCCCCCCCCAAACCTGAACATACCTGAACTGGATCCAGTTATCACAAGGCCCTCTCTCTCTCCGTCTCTCCGTCTCTCTTTCGCTCTCTCTCTCTCTCTGTCTGTCTCTCTCTGTCTCTCTCTGTCTCTCTCTCTCTCTCTCTGTCTCTCTGTCTCTCCGTCTCTCCGTCTCTCCGTCTCTCCGTCTCTCTGTCTCTCTGTCTCTCTGTCTCTCTCTCTCTCTCTCTCTCTCTCTCTCTCTCTATCCATCTCTCTGTCTCTGTCTCTCTCTCTGTCTCTGTCTATCTCTCTCTCTCTCCATCTCTTTCTCTGTCTCTCCGTCTCTCCGTCTCTCTCTCTCTCTCTGTCTCTCCGTCTCTCAGTCTCTCCGTCTCTCCGTCTCTCCGTCTCTCTTTCTTTCTCTCTCTCTCTCTCTCCATCTCTTTCTCTGTCTATCTCTCTCTCTCTCACTCTGTCTCTCCGTCTCTCCATCTCTCCATCTCTCCCCTCTCTCTCTCTCTCTCTCTCTCTCTCTCTCTCTCTCTCTCTCTCTCTCTCTCTCTCTCTCTCTCTCTCCCTCTGTCTCTCCGTCTCTCTTTCTCTCTCTCTCTCTCTCCATCTCTTTCTCTGTCTATCTCTCTCTCTCTCTGTCTGTCTCTCCGTTTCTCCGTTTCTCCGTCTCTCCGTCTCTCCGTCTCTCTCTCTCTCTCTCTCTCCTCTCTCTCTCTCTCTCTCTCTCTCTCTGTCTGTCTCTCCTCTCTCTGTCTCTCCGTCTCTCGTCTCTCCTTTCTCTCCTGTCTCTCCGTCTCTCCGTCTCTCCTCTCTCCGTCTCTCCGTCTCTCCGTCTCTCTGTCTCTCTGTCTCTCTCTCTCTCTCTCTCTCTCTCTCCGTCTCTCCTCTCTCTCTCTCTCTCTCTCTCTCTTCTCTCCGTCTCTCTTTCTCTCTCTCTCTCTCTCCATCTCTTTCTCTGTCTGTCTCTCCTCTCTCTGTCTGTCTCTCCGTTTCTCCGTTTCTCTTTCTCTCCGTCTCTCCGTCTCTCTTTCTCTCTCTCTCTCTCTCTCTCTCTCTCTCTCTCTCTCTCTCTCTCTCTCTCTCTCTCTCTCTCCTCTCTCCGTCTCTCTGTCTCTCTGTCTCTCTGTCTCTCCGTCTCTCCGTCTCTCCGTCTCTCCGTCTCTCTCTCTCTCTCTCTCTGTCTCTCTGTCTATCCATCTCTCTTTCTCTGTCTCTGTCTCTGTCTCTGTCTCTCTCTCTCTCTCTCTCTCTCTCTCTCTCTCTCTCTCTCTCTCTCTCTCTCTCTCTCTCTCTCTCTCTCTCTCTCTCTCTCTCTCTCTCTCTCTCTCTCTCTCTCTCAGTACATACCCGTACTGATAGACATGGACTGAGTTATTACAAAGCCCTCTCTTTCTCTCGCTCGCTCTCACTCTCTCTCTCAGTAGAGTACATACCTGTCAACTCCATATATTATATAATCAACCATAATTTCCATGTATTGATCGATCACAATTAGACTCTTACTGTAAGCCTCACTGTTATTGATCTAGTTAAAATTATGTGATTGATGGATGTATTTACAGATTATATTACAGAGCAACCACAAACATTGTTTAGACTTTTCCTGTGCACTCAACATGATGCTTTTTCCTACTGTAGCTCAATGACCTAAAGATATATCTCATATGATTACAGACAAGGGGTATTCCCATTTAGGTAAAGTGGTCAGGGAAAAGGGGATGAGGTTTGAACCTTGGTCTGTGCATTACACTGAGCTAAAGCCTTGAACACATTAAACACATTGAACACAGTGAACCCTTGGTCTCGTTTTTCCCCCTTCTCTCCGGTCCTTTTACCAGATCCTACCTGGACATGCTGAAGGTGATCATGTTCAGCTACCTGTTCTGGTTCGTCCTCACCATCATCTTCATCACCGGCACCACACGTATCAGCCTCTTCTGTTTGGGCTATCTGGTGGGATGTTTCTACTTCCTGTTGTTCGGCGGGGAGCTGCTGCTCAAGCCAATCAAAAAGATCCTCCACTACTGGGACTTCCTGATCGCCTATAACGTGTTTGTGATCACCATGAAGAATATCCTGTCTGTGAGTAGGACCATGGTTATGAGCAGCTTATAGAGGGTTTACATAGCGTTCTTAAGTCATGTTACATAAAGGGGTCCTTCCATCCGGTGTTTGCCTTTTCACCACCGTGATTTAACCTGTAGATCAGATTCACCCATTAGATCTGATTCACCCTGTAGATCTGATTCACCCTGTAGATCTGATTCACCCTGTAGATCTGATTCACCCTGTAGATATGATTCACCCTGTAGATCTGATTCACCCTGTAGATCAGATTCACCCTGTAGATCTGATTCACCCTGTAGATCAGATTCACCCTGTAGATCTGATTCACCCTGTAGATCTGATTCACCCTGTAGATCTGATTCACCCTGTAGATCTGATTCACCCTTTAGTTCTGATTCCCCCTGTAGATCTGATTCACCCTGTAGATCTGATTCACCCTGTAGATCAGATTCACGCTTTAGTTCTGATTCACCCTGTAGATCTGATTCACCCTGTAGATCTGATTCACCCTGTAGATCTGATTCACCCTGTAGATCTGATTCACCCTGTAGATCAGATTCACGCTGTAGATCTGATTCACCCTGTAGATCTGATTCACCCTGTAGATCTGATTCACCCTGTAGATCTGATTCACCCTGTAGATCCGATTCACCCTGTCGATCCGATTCACCCTGTCGATCCGATTCACCCTGTAGATCAGATTCACGCTGTAGATCTGATTCACCCTGTAGATCTGATTCACCCTGTAGATCCGATTCACCCTGCAGATCCGATTCACCCTGTAGATCTGAGTCCTTGTCCTTTGTGCTCAGCCTGTATATTTGATTCCTTGTCTCTGTGTTGTGATCAGATCCTGGCCTGTGGCTACATCAATGTCCTGGTGGTAAATAACTGCTGGCTGATCCAGCTCCTCAGTCTGGCCTGCACCATCAAGGAGTATAAGGTCGTCACGAACAGAGACATCACACGTACGTCTCTTAACGCTAACTCTAACTGAATGACGGATCTCTTATCTCTCTTTCATCACACGTTCGTCTCTTAACGCTAACTCTAACTGAATGACGGATCTCTTATCTCTCTTTCATCACACGTACGTCTCTTAAAGCTAACTCTAACTGAATGACGGATCTCTTATCTCTCTTTCATCACACGTACGTCTCTTAACGCTAACTCTAACTGAATGACGGATCTCTTAACGCCGAGAAGTTCCGTGACATTCAATGAAATATGGACGTGTTTTATGAAGGAGAATAAACGTAGAAATGATACAACTAAAGGTGGTGTGCGTGTGTGTGTGTGCGTGTGTGTGTGTGCGTGTGTGTGTGTGTGTGTGTGTGTGTGTGTGTGTGTGTGTGTGTGTGTGTGTGTGTGTGTGTGTGTGTGTGTGTGTGTGTGTGTGTGTGTGTGTGTGTGTGTGTGTGTGTGTGTGTGTGTGTGTGTGTGTGTGTATATATTTGTGTGTGTGTATATCTGTGTGTGTGTGTGTATATATATATGTGTGTGTGTGTGTGTATATATATTTGTGTGTGTGTGTGTCTGTATATGTGTGCATATATATATATGTGTGTGTGTGTGTGTATATATGTGTGTGTGTGTGTGTGTGTGTGTATATATATATGTGTGTGTGTGTGTGTGTGTGTGTGTGTTTCCTCACTAGCTGCGGACGGTGGTAAGAAGTGTGATCTGCCCAGCGACGAGGCTGGGATCATCTGGGACAGCATCTGCTTTGCCTTCCTGCTGTTGCAGAGACGCGTCTTCATGAGTTACTACTTCCTCCATGTGGTGGCTGACATCAGGGCCTCACAGATACTGGCCTCCAGGTAAACTACTGTGGTTCCCAATGAGCTAAAGTCTAGGCATTTGGTTGTGGAGCAAACTCAAGTCTTTAGGTCTCAGGCAAGGTTACCCATCATATCAGGTTACTCATTACACCAGGTTACTCATTGCACCAGGTTACCCATCATATCAGGTTACTCATTACACCAGGTTACTCATTACACCAGGTTTCTCATTACACCAGGTTACCCATCATATCAGGTTACTCATTACATCAGGTTACTCATTACACCAGGTTACTCATTACACCAGGTTACTCATTACACCAGGTTACTCATTACACCAGGTTACTCATTACACCAGGTTACTCATTACACCAGGTTACTCATTACACCAGGTTACTCATTACACCAGGTTACTCATTACACCAGGTTACACCAGGTTACTCATTACACCAGGTTACTCATTACACCAGGTTACACCAGGTTACATTACACCAGGTTACTCATTACACCAGGTTACTCATTACACCAGGTTACTCATTACACCAGGTTACTCATTACACCAGGTTACCAGGTTACATTACACCAGGTTACTCATTACACCAGGTTACTCATTACACCAGGTTACACCAGGTTACTCATCACACCAGGTTACTCATTACACCAGGTTACTCATTACACCAGGTTACTCATTACACCAGGTTACTCATTACACCAGGTTACTCATTACACCAGGTTACACCAGGTTACTCATTACACCAGGTTACACCAGGTTACTCATTAAACCAGGTTACTCATTACACCAGGTTACTCATCACACCAGGTGACTCATTACACCAGGTTACTCATTACACCAGGTTACTCATTACACCAGGTTACACCAGGTTACTCATTACACCAGGTTACTCATTACACCAGGTTACACCAGGTTACTCATTACACCAGGTTACTCATTACACCAGGTTACTCATTACACCAGGTTACTCATCACACCAGGTTACTCATCACACCAGGTTACTCATTACACCAGGTTACACCAGGTTACTCATCACACCAGGTTACTCATTACACCAGGTTACTCATTACACCAGGTAACTCATTACACCAGGTTACTCATTACACCAGGTTACTCATTACACCAGGTTACTCATTACACCAGGTTACTCATTACACCAGGTTACACCAGGTTACTCATTACACCAGGTTACTCATTACACCAGGTTACTCATTACACCAGGTTACCCATCATATCAGGTTACTCATTACACCAGGTTACTCATTACACCAGGTTACTCATTACACCAGGTTACTCATTACACCAGGTTACTCATTACACCAGGTTACACCAGGTTACTCATCACACCAGGTTACACCAGGTTACTCATTACACCATGTTACTCATCACACCAGGTTACTCATTACACCAGGTTACTCATTACACCAGGTTACACCAGGTTACTCATCACACCAGGTTACACCAGGTTACTCATTACACCATGTTACTCATCACAACAGGTTACTCATTACACCAGGTTACTCATTACACCAGGTTACTCATTACACCAGGTTACACCAGGTTACTCATTACACCAGGTTACACCAGGTTACTCATTACACCAGGTTACTCATTACACAAGGTTACACCAGGTTACTCATTACACCAGGTTACTCATTACACCAGGTTACTCATTACACCAGGTTACTCATTACACCAGGTTACTCATTACACCAGGTTACTCATCACACCAGGTTACTCATTACACCAGGTTACTCATTACACCAGGTTACTCATTACACCAGGTTACACCAGGTTACTCATTACACCAAGTTACTCATTACACCAGGTTACACCAGGTTACTCATTACACCAGGTTACTCATTACACCAGGTTACTCATTACACCAGGTTACTCATTACACCAGGTTACACCAGGTTACTCATTACACAAGGTTACACCAGGTTACTCATTCCACCAGGTTACACCAGGTTACTCATTACACCAGGTTACACCAGGTTACACCAGGTTACACCAGGATACTCATTACACCAGGTTACTCATTACACCAGGTTACTCATTACACCAGGTTACACCAGGTTACTCATTACACCAGGTTACACCAGGTTACTCATTACACAAGGTTACTCATTACAGCAGGTTACTCATTACACCAGGTTACACCAGGATACTCATTACACCAGGTTACACCAGGTTACTCATTACACCAGGTTACACCAGGTTACACCAGGTTACACCAGGTTACTCATTACACCAGGTTACTCATTACACCAGGTTACACCAGGATACTCATTACACCAGGCTACACCAGGTTACTCATTACACCAGGTTACTCATTACACCAGGTTACTCATCACACCAGGTTACTCATTACACCAGGTTACTCATTACACCAGGTTACTCATTACACCAGGTTACACCAGGTTACACCAGGTTACTCATTACACCAGGTTACACCAGGTTACTCATTACACCAGGTTACTCATTACACCAGGTTACTCATTACACCAGGTTACTCATTACACCAGGTTACACCAGGTTACTCATTACACAAGGTTACACCAGGTTACTCATTACACCAGGTTACACCAGGTTACTCATTACACCAGGTTACACCAGGTTACACCAGGTTACACCAGGATACTCATTACACCAGGTTACTCATTACACCAGGTTACTCATTACACCAGGTTACACCAGGTTACTCATTACACCAGGTTACACCAGGTTACTCATTACACAAGGTTACTCATTACAGCAGGTTACTCATTACACCAGGTTACACCAGGATACTCATTACACCAGGTTACACCAGGTTACTCATTACACCAGGTTACACCAGGTTACACCAGGTTACACCAGGTTACTCATTACACCAGGTTACTCATTACACCAGGTTACACCAGGATACTCATTACACCAGGTTACACCAGGTTACTCATTACATCAGGTTACTCATTACACCAGGTTACTCATTACACCAGGTTACTCATCACACCAGGTTACACCAGGTTACTCATTACACCAGGTTACTCATTACACCAGGTTACACCAGGATACTCATTACACCAGGTTACACCAGGTTACTCATTACACCAGGTTACACCAGGTTACTCATTACACCAGGTTACTCATTACACCAGGTTACACCAGGTTACACCAGGTTACTCATTACACCAGGTTACACCAGGTTACTCATTACACCAGGTTACACCAGGTTACTCATTACACCAGGTTACACCAGGTTACACCAGGTTACACCAGGATACTCATTACACCAGGTTACTCATTACACCAGGTTACTCATTACACCAGGTTACTCATTACACCAGGTTACACCAGGTTACTCATTACACCAGGTTACACCAGGTTACTCATTACACCAGGTTACTCATTACACCAGGTTACACCAGGATACTCATTACACCAGGTTACACCAGGTTACTCATTACACCAGGTTACACCAGGTTACACCAGGTTACTCATTACACCAGGTTACTCATTACACCAGGTTACACCAGGATACTCATTACACCAGGTTACACCAGGTTACTAATTACACCAGGTTACTCATCACACCAGGTTACTCATTACACCAGGTTACTCATTACACCAGGTTACTCATTACACCAGGTTACACCAGGATACTCATTACACCAGGTTACACCAGGTTACTCATTACACCAGGTTACACCAGGTTACTCATTACACCAGGTTACACCAGGTTACTCATTACACCAGGTTACTCATTACACCAGGTTACACCAGGTTACACCAGGTTACTCATTACACCAGGTTACACCAGGTTACTCATTACACCAGGTTACTCATTACACCAGGTTACTCATTACACCAGGTTACTCATTACACCAGGTTACACCAGGTTACTCATTACACCAGGTTACACCAGGTTACTCATTACACCAGGTTACACCAGGTTACTCATTACACCAGGTTACTCATTACACCAGGTTACTCATTACACCAGGTTACACCAGGTTACACCAGGTTACACCAGGTTACTCATTACACCAGGTTACTCATTACACCAGGTTACACCAGGTTACTCATTACACCAGGTTACACCAGGTTACTCATTACACCAGGTTACACCAGGTTACTCATTACACCAGGTTACACCAGGTTACTCATTACACGAGGTTACTCATTACACCAGGTTACACCAGGTTACACCAGGATACTCATTACACCAGGTTACACCAGGATACTCATTACACCAGGTTACACCAGGTTACTCATTACACCAGGTTACACCAGGTTACACCAGGTTACTCATTACACCAGCTTACTCATTACACCAGGTTACTCATTACACCAGGTTACACCAGGTTACTCATTACACCAGGTTACTCATTACACCAGGTTACTCATTACACCAGGTTACACCAGGATACACCAGGATACTCATCACACCAGGTTACTCATTACACCAGGTTACACCAGGATACTCATTACACCAGGTTACACCAGGTTACTCATTACACCAGGTTACTCATTACACCAGGTTACTCTTTACACCAGGTTACTCATTACAACAGGTTACACCAGGTTACACCAGGTTACTCATTACACCAGGTTACTCATTACACCAGGTTACACCAGGTTACTCATTACACCAGGTTACACAAGGTTACTCATTACACCAGGTTACTCATTACACCAGGTTACTCATTACACCAGGTTACTCATTACACCAGGTTGCACCAGGTTACTCATTACACCAGTTTACACCAGGTTACTCATTACACCAGGTTACTCATTACACCAGGTTACACCAGGTTACTCATTACACCAGGTTACTCATTACACCAGGTTACACCAGGTTACTCATTACACCAGGTTACACCAGGTTACACCAGGATACTCATTACACCAGGATACTCATTACACCAGGTTACTCATTACACCAGGTTACACCAGGTTACTCATCACACCAGGTTACACCAGGTTACTCATTACACCAGGTTACACCAGGTTACACCAGGTTACACCAGGATACTCATTACACCAGGTTACTCATTACACCAGGTTACACCAGGTTACTCATTACACCAGGTTACACCAGGTTACTCATTACACCAGGTTACACCAGGTTACTCATTACACCAGGTTACACCAGGTTACACCAGGTTACACCAGGTTACTCATTACACCAGGTTACTCATTACACCAGGTTACACCAGGATACTCATTACACCAGGTTACACCAGGTTACTCATTACACCAGGTTACTCATCACACCAGGTTACTCATTACACCAGGTTACTCATTACACCAGGTTACTCATTACACCAGGTTACACCAGGATACTCATTACACCAGGTTACACCAGGTTACTCATTACACCAGGTTACACCAGGTTACTCATTACACCAGGTTACACCAGGTTACTCATTACACCAGGTTACTCATTACACCAGGTTACACCAGGTTACACCAGGTTACTCATTACACCAGGTTACACCAGGTTACTCATTACACCAGGTTACTCATTACACCAGGTTACTCATTACACCAGGTTACTCATTACACCAGGTTACACCAGGTTACTCATTACACCAGGTTACTCATTACACCAGGTTACACCAGGTTACTCATTACACCAGGTTACACCAGGTTACTCATTACACCAGGTTACACCAGGTTACTCATTACACCAGGTTACTCATTACACCAGGTTACACCAGGTTACACCAGGTTACACCAGGTTACTCATTACACCAGGTTACTCGTTACACCAGGTTACACCAGGTTACTCATTACACCAGGTTACACCAGGTTACTCATTACACCAGGTTACACCAGGTTACTCATTACACCAGGTTACACCAGGTTACTCATTACACGAGGTTACTCATTACACCAGGTTACACCAGGTTACACCAGGATACTCATTACACCAGGTTACACCAGGATACTCATTACACCAGGTTACACCAGGTTACTCATTACACCAGGTTACACCAGGTTACACCAGGTTACTCATTACACCAGGTTAGTCATTACACCAGGTTACTCATTACACCAGGTTACTCATTACACCAGGTTACACCAGGTTACACCAGGTTATTCATTACACCAGGTTACTCATTACACCAGGTTACACCAGGTTACTCATTACACCAGGTTACACCAGGTTACTCATTACACCAGGTTACTCATTACACCAGGTTACTCATTACACCAGGTTACACCAGGTTACTCATTACACCAGGTTACACCAGGTTACTCATTACACCAGGTTACACCAGGTTACTCATTACACCAGTTTACACCAGGTTACTCATTACACCAGGTTACATCAGGTTACACCAGGTTACACCAGGATACTCATTACACCAGGTTACTCATTACACCAGGTTACACCAGGTTACTCATTACACCAGGTTACACCAGGATACTCATTACACCAGGTTACACCAGGTTACTCATTACACCAGGTTACTCATTACACCAGGTTACACCAGGTTACACCAGGTTATTCATTACACCAGGTTACTCATTACACCAGGTTACACCAGGATACTCATTACACCAGGTTACACCAGGTTACTCATTACACCAGGTTACTCATTACACCAGGTTACTCATTACACCAGGTTACACCAGGTTACTCATTACACCAGGTTACACCAGGTTACTCATTACACCAGGTTACTCATTACACCAGGTTACACCAGGTTACACCAGGTTACTCATTACACCAGGTTACACCAGGTTACTCATTACACCAGGTTACTCATTACACCAGGTTACTCATTACACCAGGTTACTCATTACACCAGGTTACACCAGGTTACTCATTACACCAGGTTACTCATTACACCAGGTTACACCAGGTTACTCATTACACCAGGTTACACCAGGTTACTCATTACACCAGGTTACACCAGGTTACTCATTACACCAGGTTACTCATTACACCAGGTTACTCATTACACCAGGTTACACCAGGTTACACCAGGTTACTCATTACACCAGGTTACTCATTACACCAGGTTACACCAGGTTACTCATTACACCAGGTTACACCAGGTTACTCATTACACCAGGTTACACCAGGTTACTCATTACACCAGGTTACACCAGGTTACTCATTACACCAGGTTACTCATTACACCAGGTTACACCAGGTTACACCAGGATACTCATTACACCAGGTTACACCAGGATACTCATTACACCAGGTTACACCAGGTTACTCATTACACCAGGTTACACCAGGTTACACCAGGTTACTCATTACACCAGGTTAGTCATTACACCAGGTTACTCATTACACCAGGTTACTCATTACACCAGGTTACACCAGGTTACACCAGGTTATTCATTACACCAGGTTACTCATTACACCAGGTTACACCAGGATACTCATTACACCAGGTTACACCAGGTTACTCATTACACCAGGTTACTCATTACACCAGGTTACTCATTACACCAGGTTACACCAGGATACTCATTACACCAGGTTACACCAGGTTACTCATTACACCAGGTTACTCATTACACCAGGTTACTCATTACACCAGGTTACACCAGGTTACTCATTACACCAGGTTACACCAGGTTACTCATTACACCAGGTTACTCATTACACCAGGTTACACCAGGTTACACCAGGTTACTCATTACACCAGGTTACACCAGGTTACTCATTACACCAGGTTACTCATTACACCAGGTTACTCATTACACCAGGTTACTCATTACACCAGGTTACACCAGGTTACTCATTACACCAGGTTACTCATTACACCAGGTTACACCAGGTTACTCATTACACCAGGTTACACCAGGTTACTCATTACACCAGGTTACACCAGGTTACTCATTACACCAGGTTACTCATTACACCAGGTTACACAGGTTACACCAGGTTACACCAGGTTACTCATTACACCAGGTTACTCATTACACCAGGTTACACCAGGTTACTCATTACACCAGGTTACACCAGGTTACTCATTACACCAGGTTACACCAGGTTACTCATTACACCAGGTTACACCAGGTTACTCATTACACCAGGTTACTCATTACACCAGGTTACACCAGGTTACACCAGGATACTCATTACACCAGGTTACACCAGGATACTCATTACACCAGGTTACACCAGGTTACTCATTACACCAGGTTACACCAGGTTACACCAGGTTACTCATTACACCAGGTTAGTCATTACACCAGGTTACTCATTACACCAGGTTACTCATTACACCAGGTTACACCAGGTTACACCAGGTTATTCATTACACCAGGTTACTCATTACACCAGGTTACACCAGGTTACTCATTACACCAGGTTACACCAGGTTACTCATTACACCAGGTTACTCATTACACCAGGTTACTCATTACACCAGGTTACTCATTACACCAGGTTACACCAGGTTACTCATTACACCAGGTTACTCATTACACCAGGTTACTCATTACACCAGGTTACACCAGGATACACCAGGATACTCATCACACCAGGTTACTCATTACACCAGGTTACACCAGGATACTCATTACACCAGGTTACACCAGGTTACTCATTACACCAGGTTACTCATTACACCAGGTTACTCATTACACCAGGTTACTCATTACACCAGGTTACACCAGGTTACACCAGGTTACTCATTACACCAGGTTACTCATTACACCAGGTTACACCAGGTTACTCATTACACCAGGTTACACAAGGTTACTCATTACACCAGGTTACTCATTACACCAGGTTACTCATTACACCAGGTTACTCATTACACCAGGTTACACCAGGTTACTCATTACACCAGTTTACACCAGGTTACTCATTACACCAGGTTACTCATTACACCAGGTTACACCAGGTTACTCATTACACCAGGTTACTCATTACACCAGGTTACACCAGGTTACTCATTACACCAGGTTACACCAGGTTACACCAGGTTACTCATTACACCAGGTTACTCATTACACCAGGTTACTCATTACACCAGGTTACACCAGGTTACTCATCACACCAGGTTACACCAGGTTACTCGTTACACCAGGTTACACCAGGTTACACCAGGTTACACCAGGTTACTCATTACACCAGGTTACCAGGTTACACCAGGTTACACCAGGTTACTCATTACACCAGGTTACTCATTACACCAGGTTACACCAGGTTACACCAGGTTACTCATTACACCAGGTTACTCATTACACCAGGTTACACCAGGATACTCATTACACCAGGTTACACCAGGTTACTCATTAGACCAGGTTACACCAGGTTACACCAGGATACTCATTACACCAGGTTACTCATTACACCAGGTTACACCAGGATACTCATTACACCAGGTTACACCAGGTTACTCATTACACCAGGTTACTCATTACACCAGGTTATACCAGGTTACACCAGGATACTCATTACACCAGGATACTCATTACACCAGGTTACTCATTACACCAGGTTACACCAGGTTACACCAGGTTACTCATTACACCAGGTTACTCATTACACCAGGTTACACCAGGTTACACCAGGTTACTCATTACACCAGGTTACACCAGGTTACTCATTACACCAGGTTACACCAGGTTACTCATTACACCAGGTTACACCAGGTTACTCATTACACCAGGTTACTCATTACACCAGGTTACTCATTACACCAGGTTACACCAGGATACTCATTACACCAGGTTACTCATTACACCAGGTTACACCAGGTTACACCAGGATACTCATTACACCAGGTTACACCAGGATACTCATTACACCAGGTTACACCAGGTTACTCATTACACCAGGTTACAGGTTACCAGGTTACTCATTACACCAGGTTAGTCATTACACCAGGTTACTCATTACACCAGGTTACTCATTACACCAGGTTACACCAGGTTACACCAGGTTACTCATTACACCAGGTTACTCATTACACCAGGTTACACCAGGATACTCATTACACCAGGTTACACCAGGTTACTCATTACACCAGGTTACTCATTACACCAGGTTACTCATTACACCAGGTTACTCATTACACCAGGTTACACCAGGTTACTCATTACACCAGGTTACTCATTACACCAGGTTACACCAGGTTACACCAGGTTACTCATTACACCAGGTTACACCAGGTTACTCATTACACCAGGTTACTCATTACACCAGGTTACTCATTACACCAGGTTACTCATTACACCAGGTTACACCAGGTTACTCATTACACCAGGTTACTCATTACACCAGGTTACACCAGGTTACTCATTACACCAGGTTACACCAGGTTACTCATTACACCAGGTTACACCAGGTTACTCATTACACCAGGTTACTCATTACACCAGGTTACACCAGGTTACACCAGGTTACACCAGGTTACACCAGGTTACTCATTACACCAGGTTACTCATTACACCAGGTTACACCAGGTTACTCATTACACCAGGTTACACCAGGTTACTCATTACACCAGGTTACACCAGGTTACTCATTACACCAGGTTACACCAGGTTACTCATTACACCAGGTTACTCATTACACCAGGTTACACCAGGTTACACCAGGATACTCATTACACCAGGTTACACCAGGTTACTCATTACACCAGGTTACACCAGGTTACTCATTACACCAGGTTACACCAGGTTACACCAGGTTACTCATTACACCAGGTTAGTCATTACACCAGGTTACTCATTACACCAGGTTACTCATTACACCAGGTTACACCAGGTTACACCAGGTTATTCATTACACCAGGTTACTCATTACACCAGGTTACACCAGGATACTCATTACACCAGGTTACACCAGGTTACTCATTACACCAGGTTACTCATTACACCAGGTTACTCATTACACCAGGTTACTCATTACACCAGGTTACCAGGTTACTCATTACACCAGGTTACTCATTACACCAGGTTACTCATTACACCAGGTTACACCAGGTTACACCAGGATACTCATCACACCAGGTTACTCATTACACCAGGTTACACCAGGATACTCATTACACCAGGTTACACCAGGTTACTCATTACACCAGGTTACTCATTACACCAGGTTACTCTTTACACCAGGTTACTCATTACACCAGGTTACACCAGGTTACACCAGGTTACTCATTACACCAGGTTACTCATTACACCAGGTTACACCAGGTTACTCATTACACCAGGTTACACAAGGTTACTCATTACACCAGGTTACTCATTACACCAGGTTACTCATTACACCAGGTTACACCAGGTTACTCATTACACCAGGTTACACCAGGTTACTCATTACACCAGGTTACTCATTACACCAGGTTACACCAGGTTACTCATTACACCAGGTTACTCATTACACCAGGTTACACCAGGTTACTCATTACACCAGGTTACACCAGGTTACACCATTATACAGGTTACTCATTACACCAGGTTACTCATTACACCAGGTTACTCATTACACCAGGTTACACCAGGTTACTCATTACACCAGGTTACACCAGGTTACTCATTACACCAGGTTACACCAGGTTACTCATTACACCAGGTTACACCAGGTTACACCAGGTTACACCAGGTTACTCATTACACCAGGTTACACCAGGTTACACCAGGTTACACCAGGTTACTCATTACACCAGGTTACTCATTACACCAGGTTACACCAGGTTACACCAGGTTACTCATTACACCAGGTTACACCAGGTTACTCATTACACGAGGTTACATTCAGGTTACACCAGGTTACACCAGGTTACACCAGGATACTCATTACACCAGGTTACACCAGGATACTCATTACACCAGGTTACACCAGGTTACTCATTACACCAGGTTACACCAGGTTACACCAGGTTACTCATTACACCAGGTTACTCATTACACCAGGTTACTCATTACACCAGGTTACTCATTACACCAGGTTACACCAGGTTACACCAGGTTACTCATTACACCAGGTTACTCATTACACCAGGTTACACCAGGTTACTCATTACACCAGGTTACACCAGGTTACTCATTACACCAGGTTACATTACACCAGGTTACACCAGGTTACTCATTACCAGGTTACTCAGGTTACACCAGGTTACTCATTACACCAGGTTACTCATCACACCAGGTTACACCAGGTTACTCATCACACCAGGTTACTCATTACACCAGGTTACACCAGGTTACTCATTACACCAGGTTACACCAGGTTACTCATTACACCAGGTTACTCATTACACCAGGTTACTCATTACACCAGGTTACACCAGGTTACTCATTACACCAGGTTACTCATTACACCAGGTTACTCATTACACCAGGTTACACCAGGTTACTCATTACACCAGGTTACTCATTACACCAGGTTACTCATTACACCAGGTTACTCATTACACCAGGTTACTCATTACACCAGGTTACTCATTACACCAGGTTACACCAGGTTACTCATTACACCAGGTTACACCAGGTTACTCATTACACCAGGTTACTCATTACACCAGGTTACACCAGGTTACTCATTACACCAGGTTACTCATTACACCAGGTTACACCAGGTTACTCATTACACCAGGTTACACCAGGTTACACCAGGTTACTCATTACACCAGGTTACACCAGGTTACTCATTACACCAGGTTACACCAGGTTACTCATTACACCAGGTTACTCATTACACCAGGTTACTCATTACACCAGGTTACACCAGGTTACACCAGGTTACACCAGGTTACTCATTACACCAGGTTACTCATTACACCAGGTTACTCATTACACCAGGTTACACCAGGTTACACCAGGTTACTCATTACACCAGGTTACTCATTACACCAGGTTACACCAGGATACTCATTACACCAGGTTACACCAGGTTACTCATTACACCAGGTTACACCAGGTTACACCAGGTTACTCAGGTTACACCAGGTTACTCATTACACCAGGTTACACCAGGTTACTCAGGTTACACCAGGTTACACCAGGTTACTCATTACACCAGGTTACTCATTACACCAGGTTATACCAGGTTACACCAGGATACTCATTACACCAGGTTACACCAGGATACTCATTACACCAGGTTACTCATTACACCAGGTTACTCAGGTTACACCAGGTTACTCATTACACCAGGTTTATTACACCAGGTTACACCAGGTTACACCAGGTTACTCATTACACCAGGTTACACCAGGTTACTCATTACACCAGGTTACACCAGGTTACTCATTACACCAGGTTACTCATTACACCAGGTTACTCATTACACCAGGTTACTCATTACACCAGGTTACACCAGGTTACTCATTACACCAGGTTACTCATTACACCAGGTTACACCAGGTTACTCATTACACCAGTTTACACCAGGTTACTCATTACACCAGGTTACACCAGGTTACACCAGGTTACACCAGGATACTCATTACACCAGGTTACTCATTACACCAGGTTACACCAGGTTACTCATTACACCAGGTTACACCAGGTTACTCATTACACCAGGTTACACCAGGTTACTCATTACACCAGGTTACACCAGGTTACTCATTACACCAGGTTACTCATTACACCAGGTTACTCATTACACCAGGTTACACCAGGATACTCATTACACCAGGTTACACCAGGTTACTCATTACACCAGGTTACACCAGGTTACACCAGGTTACTCATTACACCAGGTTAGTCATTACACCAGGTTACTCATTACACCAGGTTACACCAGGTTACACCAGGTTATTCATTACACCAGGTTACTCATTACACCAGGTTACACCAGGATACTCATTACACCAGGTTACACCAGGTTACTCATTACACCAGGTTACTCATTACACCAGGTTACACCAGGTTACACCAGGATACTCATCACACCAGGTTACTCATTACACCAGGTTACACCAGGATACTCATTACACCAGGTTACACCAGGTTACTCATTACACCAGGTTACTCATTACACCAGGTTACTCATTACACCAGGTTACTCATTACACCAGGTTACTCATTACACCAGGTTACTCATTACACCAGGTTACACCAGGTTACTCATTACACCAGGTTACACCAGGTTACTCATTACACCAGGTTACACCAGGTTACTCATTACACCAGGTTACTCATTACACCAGGTTACTCATTACACCAGGTTACACCAGGATACTCATTACACCAGGTTACACCAGGATACTCATTACACCAGGTTACACCAGGATACTCATTACACCAGGTTACACCAGGTTACTCATTACACCAGGTTACACCAGGTTACTCATTACACCAGGTTACTCATTACACCAGGTTACTCATTACACCAGGTTACTCATTACACCAGGTTACACCAGGTTACTCATTACACCAGGTTACACCAGGTTACTCATTACACCAGGTTACACCAGGTTACACCAGGATACTCATTACACCAGGTTACTCATTACACCAGGTTACTCATTACACCAGGTTACACCAGGTTACACCAGGTTACTCATTACACCAGGTTACTCATTACACCAGGTTACACCAGGTTACTCATTACACCAGGTTACACCAGGTTACTCATTACACCAGGTTACACCAGGTTACTCATTACACCAGGTTACTCATTACACCAGGTTACTCATTACACCAGGTTACTCATTACACCAGGTTACTCATTACACCAGGTTACACCAGGTTACTCATTACACCAGGTTACACCAGGTTACTCATTACACCAGGTTACACCAGGTTACACCAGGTTACTCATTACACCAGGTTACACCAGGTTACTCATTACACCAGGTTACTCATTACACCAGGTTACCAGGATACCATTACACCAGGTTACACCAGGTTACTCATTACACCAGGTTACTCATTACACCAGGTTACTCATTACACCAGGTTACTCATTACACCAGGTTACTCATTACACCAGGTTACTCATTACACCAGGTTACACCAGGTTACTCATTACACCAGGTTACACCAGGTTACTCATTACACCAGGTTACACCAGGTTACACCAGGTTACACCAGGTTACTCATTACACAGGTTACACCAGGTTACTCATTACACCAGGTTACACCAGGTTACACCAGGTTACTCATTACACCAGGTTACACCATGTTACTCATTACACCAGGTTACACCATGTTACTCATTACACCAGGTTACACTAGGTTACACCAGGTTACTTATTACACCAGGTTACACCAGGTTACTCATTACACCAGGTTACTCCAGGTTACTCATTACACTAGGTTACACCAGGTTACTCATTACACCAGGTTACACCAGGTTACACCAGGATTCTCATTACACCAGGTTACTCATTACACCAGGTTACACCAGGATACTCATTACACCAGGTTACACCAGGTTACTCATTACACCAGGTTACTCATTACACCAGGTTACACCAGGTTACACCAGGATACTCATTACACCAGGTTACTCATTACACCAGGTTACACCAGGATACTCATTACACCAGGTTACTCATTACACCAGGTTACACCAGGTTACACCAGGATACTCATTACACCAGGTTACACCAGGTTACTCATTACACCAGGTTACTCATTACACCAGGTTACTCATTACACCAGGTTACACCAGGATACTCATTACACCAGGTTACACCAGGTTACTCATTACACCAGGTTACACCAGGTTACTCATTACACCAGGTTACACCAGGTTACTCATTACACCAGGTTACTCATTACACCAGGTAACACATTACACCAGGTTACACCAGGTTACACCAGGTTACTCATTACACCAGGTTACACCAGGTTACTCATTACACCAGGTTACACCAGGTTACTCATTACACCAGGTTACACCAGGTTACTCATTACACCAGGTTACTCATTACACCAGGTTACTCATTACACCAGGTTACTCATTACACCAGGTTACACCAGGTTACTCATTACACCAGGTTACACCAGGTTACTCATTACACCAGGTTACACCAGGTTACTCATTACACCAGGTTACACCAGGTTACACCAGGATACTCATTACACCAGGTTACTCATTACACCAGGTTACTCATTACACCAGGTTACTCATTACACCAGGTTACACCAGGTTACACCAGGATACTCATTACACCAGGTTACACCAGGTTACTCATTACACCAGGTTACACCAGGTTACTCATTACACCAGGTTACACCAGGTTACTCATTACACCAGGTTTACTCATTACACCAGGTTACTCATTACACCAGGTTACTCATTACACCAGCTTACTCATTACATCAGCTTACTCATTACACCAGGTTACACCAGGATACTCATTACACCAGGTTACACCAGGTTACACCAGGATACTCATTACACCAGGTTACACCAGGTTACACCAGGTTACTCATTACACCAGGTTACACCAGGTTACTCATTACACCAGGTTACACCAGGTTACACCAGGATACTCATTACACCAGGTTACACCAGGATACTCATTACACCAGGTTACTCATTACACCAGGTTATACCAGGTTACACCAGGATACTCATTACACCAGGTTACACCAGGATACTCATTACACCAGGTTACTCATTACACCAGGTTACTCATTACACCAGGTTACTCATTACACCAGGTTACTCATTACACCAGGTTACTCATTACACCAGGTTACACCAGGTTACACCAGGTTACTCATTACACCAGGTTACTCATTACACCAGGTTACACCAGGTTACTCATTACACCAGGTTACACCAGGTTACTCATTACACCAGGTTACACCAGGTTACACCAGGTTACTCATTACACCAGGTTACTCATTACACCAGGTTACACCAGGTTACACCAGGTTATTACACCAGGTTACACCAGGTTACTCATTACACCAGGTTACTCATTACACCAGGTTACACCAGGTTACACCAGGTTACTCATTACACCAGGTTACTCATTACACCAGGTTACACCAGGTTACTCATTACACCAGGTTACACCAGGTTACTCACCAGGTTACTCATTACACCAGGTTACTCATTACACCAGGTTACTCATTACACCAGGTTACTCATTACACCAGGTTACACCAGGTTACTCATTACACCAGGTTACACCAGGTTACTCATTACACCAGGTTACTCATTACACCAGGTTACTCATTACACCAGGTTACACCAGGTTACTCATTACACCAGGTTACACCAGGTTACTCATTACACCAGGTTACTCATTACACCAGGTTACACCAGGTTACTCATTACACCAGGTTACACCAGGTTACTCATTACACCAGGTTACTCATTACACCAGGTTACTCATTACACCAGGTTACTCATTACACCAGGTTACTCATTACACCAGGTTACTCATTACACCAGGTTACACCAGGTTACTCATTACACCAGGTTACACCAGGTTACTCAGGTTACACCAGGTTACACCAGGTTACATCACACCAGGTTACACCAGGTTACTCATTACACAGGTTACACCAGGTTACTCATTACACCAGGTTACACCAGGTTACACCAGGTTACTCATTACACCAGGTTACACCAGGTTACTCATTACACCAGGTTACACCAGGTTACTCATTACACCAGGTTACACTAGGTTACACCAGGTTACTCATTACACCAGGTTACACCAGGTTACTCATTACACCAGGTTACACCAGGTTACTCATTACACCAGGTTACACCAGGTTACTCATTACACCAGGTTACACCAGGTTACACCAGGTTACTCATTACACCAGGTTACTCATTACACCAGGTTACACCAGGATACTCATTACACCAGGTTACACCAGGTTACTCATTACACCAGGTTACTCATTACACCAGGTTACACCAGGTTACACCAGGATACTCATTACACCAGGTTACTCATTACACCAGGTTACACCAGGATACTCATTACACCAGGTTACTCATTACACCAGGTTACACCAGGTTACACCAGGATACTCATTACACCAGGTTACACCAGGTTACTCATTACACCAGGTTACTCATTACACCAGGTTACTCATTACACCAGGTTACACCAGGTTACTCATTACACCAGGTTACACCAGGTTACTCATTACACCAGGTTACACCAGTTTACTCATTACACCAGGTTACACCAGGTTACTCATTACACCAGGTTACTCATTACACCAGGTAACACATTACACCAGGTTACACCAGGTTACACCAGGATACTCATTACACCAGGTTACACCAGGATACTCATTACACCAGGTTACACCAGGTTACTCATTACACCAGGTTACACCAGGTTACTCATTACACCAGGTTACTCATTACACCAGGTTACTCATTACACCAGGTTACACCAGGATACTCATTACACCAGGTTACACCAGGTTACTCATTACACCAGGTTACACCAGGTTACTCATTACACCAGGTTACACCAGGTTACTCATTACACCAGGTTACACCAGGTTACACCAGGATACTCATTACACCAGGTTACTCATTACACCAGGTTACTCATTACACCAGGTTACTCATTACACCAGGTTACACCAGGTTACACCAGGATACTCATTACACCAGGTTACACCAGGTTACTCATTACACCAGGTTACACCAGGTTACTCATTACACCAGGTTACACCAGGTTACTCATTACACCAGGTTACACCAGGATACTCATTACACCAGGTTACTCATTACACCAGGTTACTCATTACACCAGCTTACTCATTACATCAGCTTACTCATTACACCAGGTTACACCAGGATACTCATTACACCAGGTTACACCAGGTTACACCAGGATACTCATTACACCAGGTTACACCAGGTTACACCAGGTTACTCATTACACCAGGTTACACCAGGTTACTCATTACACCAGGTTACACCAGGTTACACCAGGATACTCATTACACCAGGTTACACCAGGATACTCATTACACCAGGTTACTCATTACACCAGGTTACACCAGGTTACACCAGGATACTCATTACACCAGGTTACACCAGGATACTCATTACACCAGGTTACACCAGGTTACACCAGGTTACCAGGTTACTCATTACACCAGGTTACACCAGGTTACATTACACCAGGTTACTCATTACACCAGGTTACTCATTACACCAGGTTACTCATTACACCAGGTTACACCAGGATACTCATTACACCAGGTTACACCAGGTTACTCATTAGACCAGGTTACACCAGGTTACACCAGGATACTCATTACACCAGGTTACTCATTACACCAGGTTACACCAGGATACTCATTACACCAGGTTACACCAGGTTACTCATTACACCAGGTTACTCATTACACCAGGTTATACCAGGTTACACCAGGATACTCATTACACCAGGTTACACCAGGATACTCATTACACCAGGTTACTCATTACACCAGGTTACACCAGGTTACACCAGGTTACTCATTACACCAGGTTACTCATTACACCAGGTTACACCAGGTTACACCAGGTTACTCATTACACCAGGTTACACCAGGTTACTCATTACACCAGGTTACACCAGGTTACTCATTACACCAGGTTACTCATTACACCAGGTTACTCATTACACCAGGTTACACCAGGTTACTCATTACACCAGGTTACACCAGGTTACACCAGGTTACTCATTACACCAGGTTACACCAGGTTACTCATTACACCAGTTTACACCAGGTTACTCATTACACCAGGTTACACCAGGTTACACCAGGTTACACCAGGATACTCATTACACCAGGTTACTCATTACACCAGGTTACACCAGGTTACTCATTACACCAGGTTACACCAGGTTACTCATTACACCAGGTTACACCAGGTTACTCATTACACCAGGTTACACCAGGTTACTCATTACACCAGGTTACTCATTACACCAGGTTATACCAGGTTACACCAGGATACTCATTACACCAGGTTACACCACGTTACTCATTACACCAGGTTACACCAGGTTACACCAGGTTACTCATTACACCAGGTTAGTCATTACACCAGGTTACTCATTACACCAGGTTACACCAGGTTACACCAGGTTATTCATTACACCAGGTTACTCATTACACCAGGTTACACCAGGATACTCATTACACCAGGTTACACCAGGTTACTCATTACACCAGGTTACTCATTACACCAGGTTACACCAGGTTACACCAGGTTACTCATTACACCAGGTTACTCATTACACCAGGTTACACCAGGTTACTCATTACACCAGGTTACACCAGGTTACTCATTACACCAGGTTACTCATTACACCAGGTTACTCATTACACCAGGTTACTCATTACACCAGGTTACACCAGGTTACACCAGGTTACTCATTACACCAGGTTACTCATTACACCAGGTTACACCAGGTTACTCATTACACCAGGTTACACCAGGTTACTCATTACACCAGGTTACTCATTACACCAGGTTACTCATTACACCAGGTTACACCAGGATACTCATTACACCAGGTTACACCAGGTTACTCATTACACCAGGTTACTCATTACACCAGGTTACACCAGGTTACTCATTACACCAGGTTACACCAGGTTACTCATTACACCAGGTTTATTACACCAGGTTTACACCAGGTTACACCAGGTTACACCAGGATACTCATTACACCAGGTTACACCAGGTTACTCATTACACCAGGTTACACCAGGTTACTCATTACACCAGGTTACACCAGGTTACACCAGGATACTCATTACACCAGGTTACTCATTACACCAGGTTACTCATTACACCAGGTTACACCAGGTTACACCAGGATACTCATTACACAAGGTTACACCAGGTTACTCATTACACCAGGTTACACCAGGTTACTCATTACACCAGGTTACACCAGGTTACTCATTACACCAGGTTACACCAGGATACTCATTACACCAGGTTACTCATTACACCAGCTTACTCATTACACCAGCTTACTCATTACACCAGCTTACTCATTACACCAGGTTACACCAGGTTACTCATTACACCAGGTTACACCAGGTTACTCATTACACCAGGTTACACCAGGTTACACCAGGATACTCATTACACCAGGTTACACCAGGATACTCATTCCACCAGGTTACTCATTACACCAGGTAACACCAGGATACTTATTACACCAGGTTACACCAGGATACTCATTACACCAGGTTACTCATTACACCAGGTTACTCATTACACCAGGTTACTCATTACACCAGGTTACTCATTACACCAGGTTACTCATTCAGGTTACACCAGGTTACTCATTACACCAGGTTACACCAGGATACTCATTACACCAGGTTACACCAGTTTACTCATCACACCAAGTTACACCAGGTTACTCATTACACTAGGTTACACCAGGTTACTCATTACACCAGGTTACACCAGGTTACACCAGGTTACTCATTACACCAGGTTACACCATGTTACTCATTACACCAGGTTACACCATGTTACTCATTACACCAGGTTACACTAGGTTACACCAGGTTACTTATTACACCAGGTTACACCAGGTTACTCATTACACCAGGTTACTCCAGGTTACTCATTACACTAGGTTACACCAGGTTACTCATTACACCAGGTTACACCAGGTTACACCAGGATTCTCATTACACCAGGTTACTCATTACACCAGGTTACACCAGGATACTCATTACACCAGGTTACACCAGGTTACTCATTACACCAGGTTACTCATTACACCAGGTTACACCAGGTTACACCAGGATACTCATTACACCAGGTTACTCATTACACCAGGTTACACCAGGATACTCATTACACCAGGTTACACCAGGTTACACCAGGATACTCATTACACCAGGTTACACCAGGTTACTCATTACACCAGGTTACTCATTACACCAGGTTACACCAGGTTTACTCATTACACCAGGGTTACTCATTACACCAGGTTACACCAGGTTACTCATTACACCAGGTTACTCATTACACCAGGTAACACATTACACCAGGTTACACCAGGTTACACCAGGTTACTCATTACAGGTTACACCAGGTTACTCATTACACCAGGTTACTCAGGTTACTCATTACACCAGGTTACACCAGGTTACTCATTACACCAGGTTACTCATTACACCAGGTTACTCATTCATTACACCAGGTTACACCAGGATACTCATTACACCAGGTTACTCATTACACCAGGTTACACCAGGTTACTCATTACACCAGGTTACACCAGGTTTACTCATTACACCAGGTTACTCATTACACCAGGTTACTCATTACACCAGGTTACACCAGGTTACACCATTACACCAGGTTACACCAGGTTACTCATTACACCAGGTTACACCAGGTTACTCATTACACCAGGTTACACCAGGTTACTCATTACACCAGGTTACAGGTTACCAGGTTACTCATTACACCAGGTTACACCAGGTTACTCATTACACCAGGTTACACCAGGTTACTCATTACACCAGGTTACACCAGGTTACACCAGGTTACTCATTACACCAGGTTACTCATTACACCAGGTTACTCATTACACCAGGTTACACCAGGTTACATTACACCAGGTTACACCAGGTTACTCATTACACCAGGTTACACCAGGTTACTCATTACACCAGGTTACTCATTACACCAGGTTATACTCATTACACCAGGTTACACCAGGTTACACCAGGTTACTCATTACACCAGGTTACACCAGGTTACACCAGGTTACTCATTACACCAGGGTTACACCAGGTTACTCATTACACCAGGTTACACCAGGTTACACCAGGATACTCATTACACCAGGTTACTCATTACACCAGGTTACACCAGGTTACTCATTACACCAGGTTACACCAGGTTACTACACCATTACACCAGGTTACTCATTACACCAGGTTACTCATTACACCAGGTTACTCATTACACCAGGTTACTCATTACACCAGGTTACACCAGGATACTCATTACACCAGGTTACACCAGGATACTCATTACACCAGGTTACTCATTACACCAGGTTACTCATCATACCAGGTTACTCATTACACCAGGTTACTCAGGTTACACCAGGTTACTCATTACACCAGGTTACTCATTACACCAGGTTACACCAGGATACTCATTACACCAGGTTACACCAGGATACTCATTACACCAGGTTACTCATTACACCAGGTTACTCATCACACCAGGTTACTCATTACAGCAGGTTACACCAGGTTACTCATTACACCAGGTTACACCAGGATACTCATTACACCAGGTTACACCAGGTTACTCATTACACCAGGTTACACCAGGTTACTCATTACACCAGGTTACACCAGGTTACTCATTACACCAGGTTACACCAGGTTACACCAGGTTACACCAGGTTACTCATTACACCAGGTTACACCAGGTTACTCATTACACCAGGTTACACCAGGTTACACCAGGTTACTCATTACACCAGGTTACTCATTACACCAGGTTACTCATTACACCAGGTTACACCAGGTTACACCAGGATACTCATTACACCAGGTTACACCAGGTTACTCATTACACCAGGTTACACCAGGTTACTCATTACACCAGGTTACACCAGGTTACTCATTACACCAGGTTACACCAGGATACTCATTACACCAGGTTACTCATTACACCAGGTTACTCATTACACCAGGTTACTCATTACACCAGGTTACACCAGGTTACTCATTACACCAGGTTACACCAGGTTACTCATTACACCAGGTTACACCAGGTTACACCAGGTTACACCAGGTTACACCAGGATACTCATTACACCAGGTTACTCATTACACCAGGTTACACCAGGATACTCATTACACCAGGTTACACCAGGATACTCATTACACCAGGTTACTCATTACACCAGGTTACTCATTACACCAGGTTACTCATTACACCAGGTTACTCATACACCAGGTTACTCATTACACCAGGTTACACCAGGTTACTCATTACACCAGGTTACACCAGGATACTCATTACACCAGGTTACACCAGTTTACTCATCACATCAAGTTACACCAGGTTACTCATTACACTAGGTTACACCAGGTTACTCATTACACCAGGTTACTCAGGTTACACCAGGTTACTCATTACACCAGGTTACACCAGGTTACTCATTACACCAGGTTACACCAGGTTACTCATTACACCAGGTTACACAGGTTACACCAGGTTACTTCATTACACCAGGTTACACCAGGTTACTCATTACACCAGGTTACACCAGGTTACTCATTACACCAGGTTACACCAGGTTACTCATTACACCAGGTTACACCAGGTTACACCAGGTTACTCTCAGGTTACACCAGGTTACTCATTACACCAGGTTACACCAGGTTACTCATTCAGGTTACACCAGGTTACTCATTACACCAGGTTACTCATTACACCAGGTTTACCAGGTTACACCAGGTTACTCATTACCAGGTTACTCATTACACCAGGTTACCAGGATACTCATTACACCAGGTTACTCATTACACCAGGTTACACCAGGTTACACCAGGATACTCATTACACCAGGTTACACCAGGTTACTCATTACACCAGGTTACACCAGGTTACACCATTACACCAGGTTACTCATTACACCAGGTTACTCATTACACCAGGTTACACCAGGTTACTCATTACACCAGGTTACACCAGGTTACTCATTACACCAGGTTACTCATTACACCAGGTTACTCATTACACCAGGTTACACCAGGTTACACCAGGATACTCATTACACCAGGTTACACCAGGTTACTCATTACACCAGGTTACACCAGGTTACTCATTACACCAGGTTACTCATTACACCAGGTTACTCATTACACCAGGTTTCATTCAGGTTACACCAGGTTACTCATTACACCAGGTTACACCAGGTTACTCATTACACCAGGTTACACCAGGTTACATTACACCAGGTTACACCAGGTTACACCAGGTTACACCAGGTTACACCAGGTTACTCATTACACCAGGTTACTCATTACACCAGGTTACTCATTCATTACACCAGGTACACCAGGTTACTCATTACACCAGGTTACACCAGGTTACACCAGGTTACTCACCAGGTTACACCAGGTTACTCATTACACCAGGTTACCAGGTTACATTACACCAGGTTACACCAGGTTACTCATTACACCAGGTTACACCAGGATACTCATTACACCAGGTTACTCATTACACCAGGTTACTCATTACACCAGGTTACACCAGGTTACTCATTACACCAGGTTACACCAGGTTACTCATTACACCAGGTTACTCAGGTTACACCAGGTTACACCAGGTTACACCAGGTTACACCAGGTTACTCATTACACCAGGTTACACCAGGTTACTCATTACACCAGGTTACACCAGGTTACACCAGGATACTCATTACACCAGGTTACACCAGGATACTCATTACACCAGGTTACTCATTACACCAGGTTACACCAGGTTACACCAGGTTACTCATTACACCAGGTTACTCATTACACCAGGTTACTCATTACACCAGGTTACTCATTACACCAGGTTACACCAGGATACTCATTACACCAGGTTACACCAGGATACTCATTACACCAGGTTACTCATTACACCAGGTTACTCATTACACCAGGTTACTCATTACACCAGGTTACACCAGGTTACTCATTACACCAGGTTACACCAGGTTACACCAGGATACTCATTACACCAGGTTACCAGGTTACTCATTACACCAGGTTACCAGGTTACTCATTACACCAGGTTACACCAGGTTACTCATTACACCAGGTTACACCAGGTTACTCAGGTTACTCAGGTTACACCAGGTTACCAGGTTACTCATTACACCAGGTTACATTACACCAGGTTACTCATTACACCAGGTTACTCATTACACCAGGTTACACCAGGTTACACCAGGTTACTCATTACACCAGGTTACACCAGGTTACTCATTACACCAGGTTACTCATTACACCAGGTTACTCATTACACCAGGTTACTCATTACACCAGGTTACTCATTACACCAGGTTACACCAGGTTACTCATTACACCAGGTTACACCAGGTTACTCATTACACCATTACACCAGGTTACCAGGATACTCATTACACCAGGTTATACTCACACCAGGTTACTCATTACACCAGGTTACACCAGGATACTCATTACACCAGGTTACACCAGGATACTCATTACACCAGGTTACTCATTACACCAGGTTACTCATCACACCAGGTTACTCATTACAGCAGGTTACACCAGGTTACTCATTACACCAGGTTACACCAGGATACTCATTACACCAGGTTACACCAGTTTACTCATCACACCAGGTTACACCAAGTTACTCATTACACTAGGTTACACCAGGTTACTCATTACACCAGGTTACACCAGGTTACACCAGGTTACTCATTATTCCAGGTTACACTAGGTTACACCATGTTACTCATTACACCAGATTACACCATGTTACTCATTACACCAGGTTACACTAGGTTACACCAGGTTACTTATTACACCAGGTTACACCAGGTTACTCATTACACCAGGTTACTCCAGGTTACTCATTACACTAGGTTACACCAGGTTACTCATTACACCAGGTTACACCAGGTTACTCATTACACCAGGTTACACCAGGTTACTCATTACACCAGGTTACACCAGGTTACTCATTACACCAGGTTACACCAGGATACTCATTACACTAGGTTACTCATTACACCAGGTTACACCAGGTTACTCATCACACCAGGTTACACCAGGTTAATCATAACACCAGGTTACACCAGGTTACTCATTACACCAGGTTACTCATTCAGGTTACACCAGGTTTCATTACACCAGGTTACTCATTACACCAGGTTACCAGGTTACTCATTACACCAGGTTACTCATTACACCAGGTTACTCATTACACCAGGTTACTCATTACACCAGGTTACAGGTTACCAGGTTACTCATTACACCAGGTTACTCATTACACCAGGTTACTCATTACACCAGGTTACTCATTACACCAGGTTACTCATTACACCAGGTTACTCATTACACCAGGTTACACCAGGTTACTCATTACACCAGGTTACTCATTACACCAGGTTACACCAGGTTACTCATTACACCAGGTTACACCAGGTTACTCATTACACCAGGTTACACACCAGGTTACTCATTACACCAGGTTACACCAGGTTACACCAGGTTACACCAGGTTACTCATTACACCAGGTTACCAGGTTACTCATTACACCAGGTTACACCAGGTTACTCATTACACCAGGTTACTCAGGTTACACCAGGTTACTCATCACACCAGGTTACACCAGGTTACTCATTACACCAGGTTACACCAGGTTACTCATTACACAGGTTACACCAGGTTACACCAGGTTACTCATTACACCAGGTTACTCATTACACCAGGTTACTCATTACACCAGGTTACTCATTACACCAGGTTACACCAGGTTACTCATTACACCAGGTTACTCATTACACCAGGTTACTCATTACACCAGGTTACTCATTACACCAGGTTACTCATTACACCAGGTTACACCAGGTTACTCATTACACCAGGTTACTCATTACACCAGGTTACTCATTACACCAGGTTACCAGGTTACACCAGGTTACTCATTACACCAGTTACACCAGGTTACTCATTACACCAGGTTACTCATTCAGGTTACACCAGGTTACACCAGGTTACTCATTACACCAGGTTACACCAGGTTACTCATTACACCAGGTTACACCAGGTTACTCATTACACCAGGTTTACACCAGGTTACACCAGGTTACTCATTACACCAGGTTACTCATTACACCAGGTTACACCAGGTTACTCATTACACCAGGTTACACCAGGTTACTCATTACACCAGGTTACTCATTACACCAGGTTACTCATTACACAGGTTACTCATTCAGGTTACACCAGGTTACTCATTACACCAGGTTACACCATTACACCAGGTTACTCATTACACCAGGTTACTCATTACACCAGGTTACTCATTACACCAGGTTACTCATTACACCAGGTTACATTACACCAGGTTACACCAGGTTACTCATTACACCAGGTTACACCAGGTTACATTACACCAGGTTACACCAGGTTACTCATTACACCAGGTTACTCATTACACCAGGTTACTCATTACACCAGGTTTACACCAGGTTACACCAGGTTACACCAGGTTACTCATTACACCAGGTTACACCAGGTTACTCATTACACCAGGTTACTCAGGTTACACCAGGTTACTTATTCATTACACCAGGTTACTCATTACCAGGTTACTCATTACACCAGGTTACTCATTACACCAGGTTACACCAGGTTACATTACACCAGGTTACTCAGGTTACACCAGGTTACACCAGGTTACTCATTACACCAGGTTACACCAGGTTACTCATTACACCAGGTTACACCATTACACCAGGTTACACCAGGTTACTCATTACACCAGGTTACACCAGGTTACTCATTACACCAGGTTACTCATTACACCAGGTTACACCAGGTTACACCAGGTTACACCAGGTTACTCATTACACCAGGTTACTCGTTACACCAGGTTACACCAGGTTACTCATTACACCAGGTTACTCAGGTTACACCAGGTTACTCATTACACCAGGTTACTCATTACACCAGGTTACTACACCAGGTTACAGGTTACTCAGGTTACACCAGGTTACTACACCACCATATACCAGGTTACACCAGGATTAATCATTACACCAGGTTACACCAGGTTTACACCAGGTTACTCATTACACCAGGTTACTCATTACACCAGGTTACTCATTACACCAGGTTACTCATTACACCAGGTTACACCAGGTTACTCATTACACCAGGTTAGGTTACTCATTACACCAGGTTACTCATTACACCAGGTTACACCAGGTTACTCATTACACCAGGTTACTCATTACACCAGGTTACACCAGGTTACTCATTACACCAGGTTACCAGGTTACTCATTACACCATTTTACACCAGGTTACTCATTACACCAGGTTACTCATTACACCAGGTTACTCATTACACCAGGTTACTCATTACACCAGGTTACACCAGGTTACTCATTACACCAGGTTACTCATTACACCAGGTTACTCATTACACCAGGTTACACCACACCAGGTTACTCATTACACCAGGTTACTCATTACACCAGGTTATACCAGGTTACTCATTACACCAGGTTACTCATTACACCAGGTTACTCATTACACCAGGTTACACCAGGATACTCATTACACCAGGTTACTCATTACACCAGGTTACTCATCACACCAGGTTACACCAGGTTACACCAGGTTACTCATCACACCAGGTTACTCATTACACCAGGTTACTCATCACACCAGGTTACACCAGGTTACTCATCACGCCAGCGTGTTCTCACTCCGCTGTCGTACTGTGATGATCATGTATCTGCGATATGGTAATGTATCTGTGATAGTGTAATGTATCTGTAATAGTGTAATGTATCTGTGATATGGTAATGTATCTGTGATATGGTAATGTATCTGTGATATGGTAATGTATCTGTGATATGGTAATGTATCTGTGATATGGTAATGTATCTGTGATATGGTAATGTATCTGTGATATGGTAATATAGTTGTGATGTGATGATGTACCTGTGATAATGTAATGCATCTGTGTAATGTATCTTCAGGCAGAAGTTTGCATCCTGTAGCTCCAACTCCAAAAAGTTCTGGGACACTGTGAAGTTCCATTGGAGAACAAGAGCACCTCCTCCCAGCTGCCCACTACTCTGAGGCTAGGAAATACTGTCTCCAGGTTCCATGATTATCGAAAACTTCACCAGGTTAAACACAGGTTACTCATTACGGCTGGTTACCATGCCTTCCGCCTGGCTACTACACCAACCTCGGCCAACAGGTTTATTACACCCTCAGCTTCACCCAAGCCTCTCCAGGTTCTCCTTTACCCAAATCCAGGTTAGCAGATGTTCTGAAAGAGCTGCAAAACCTGCACCCGTACAAATCAGCTGGGTTGACAATCTGGACCCGCTATTTCTGAAACTATCTGCCGCCATTGTCGCAACCCCTAGGTTACCAGCCAGGTTCAACCTCTCTTTCATAGGTCTGAGATCCCCAGGTTACTGCCATTCATACCCCCTCTTCAAAGGGGGAGACACCCCTGGACCCAAACTGTTACAGACCTATATCCATCCAGCCCTGCCTATCTACCAGGTCTTACACCAGGTTACAAGGCCAAGTCAACAAACAGGTCACTGACCATCCAATCCCACCGTACCTTCTCCGCTGTGCAATCTGGTTTCCGAGCCGGTCACGGGTGCACCTCAGCCACACTCAAGGTACTAAACGATATCATAACCGCCATCGATAAAAGACAGTACTGTGCAGCCGTCTTCATCGACCTCGCCAAGGCTTTCGACTCTGTCAATCACCATATTCTTATCGGCAGACTCTACAGCCTCGGTTTTCGGATGACTGCCTTGCCTGGTTCACCAATTACTTTGCAGACAGAGTTCAGTGTGTCAAATCGGAGGGCATGCTGTCCGGTCCTCTGGCAGTCTCTATGGGGGTGCCACAGGGTTCAATTCTCGGGCCGACTCTTTTCTCTGTGTATATCAATGATGTTGCTCTTGCTGCGGGCGATTCCCTGATCCACCTCTACGCAGACGACACCATTCTATATACTTTCGGCCCGTCATTGGACACTGTGCTATCTAACCTCCAAACGAGCTTCAATGCCATACAGCACTCCTTCCGTGGCCTCCAACTGCTCTTAAATGCGAGTAAAACCAAATGCATGCTTTTCAACCGATCGTTGCCTGCACCCGCATGCCCGACTAGCATCACCACCCTGGATGGTTCCGACCTTGAATATGTGGACATCTATAAGTACCTAGGTGTCTGGCTAGACTGCAAACTCTCCTTCCAGACCCACATCAAACATCTCCAATCGAAAATCAAATCAAGAGTCGGCTTTCTATTCCGCAACAAAGCCTCCTTCACTCACGCTGCCAAGCTTACCCTAGTTAAACTGACTATCCTACCGATCCTCGACTTCGGCGATGTCATCTACAAAATGGCTTCCAACACTCTACTCAGCAAACTGGATGCAGTCTATCACAGTGCCATCCGTTTTGTCACTAAAGCACCTTATACCACCCACCACTGCGACTTGTATGCTCTAGTCGGCTGGCCCTCACTACATATTCGTCGCCAGACCCACTGGCTCCAGGTCATCTACAAGTCCATGCTAGGTAAAGCTCTGCCTTATCTCAGTTCACTGGTCACGATGGCAACACCCATCCGTAGCACGCGCTCCAGCAGGTGTATCTCACTGATCATCCCTAAAGCCAACACATCATTTGGCCGCCTTTCGTTCCAGTACTCTGCTGCCTGTGACTGGAACTAATTGCAAAAATCGCTGAAGTTGGAGACTTTTATCTCCCTCACCAACTTCAAACATCAGCTATCCGAGCAGCTAACCGATCGCTGCAGCTGTACATAGTCTATAGGAAAATAGCCCACCCATTTTCACCTACCTCATTCCCATACTGTTTTTTATACTGTTTTTATTTATTTATTTTTCTGCTCTTTTGCACACCAATATCTCTACCTGTACATGACCATCTGATCATTTATCACTCCAGTGTTAATCTGCAAAACTGTATTATTCGCCTACCTCCTCATGCCTTTTGCACACATTGTATATAGACTGCCCATTTTTTTTTTCTACTGTGTTATTGACTTTGTTTGTTAATGGTTTATTCCATGTGTAACTCTGTGTTGTCTGTTCACACTGCTATGCTTTTATCTTGGCCAGGTCGCAGTTGCAAATGAGAACTTGTTCTCAACTAGCCTACCTGGTTAAATAAAGGTGAAATAAATAAAAAAAAATAAAAAAAATATGGTAATGTATCTTTGATGTGATTATCTATGTGTGTGTTTCAGAGGGGCTGAATTGTTCCAGGCTACTATAGTGAAGGCAGTGAGAGCCAGACTGGAGGAAGAGAACAAGTCTATGGAGCAGCTGAAGAGACAGTAAGTCACAACAGCTGTCTGCTTGATATGAACCTTCCCTTTAAACCTGTATCTGTTAACCTTTATCCAACCTTTACTTATTAACCTTCACTTTAAATCTGTATCTATTAACCTTTATCCACCCTTTACTTATTAACCTTCCCTTTAAATCTGTATCTGTTAACCTTTATCCACCCTTTACTTATTAACCTTCCCTTTAAATCTTTATCTACTAACCTTTATCCAGCCTTTACTTATTAACCTTCCCTTTAAATCTTTATCAACTAACCTTTATCCAGCCTTTACTTATTAACCTTCCCTTTATATCTTTATCTACTAACCTTTATCCAACCTTTACTTATTAACCTTCCCTTTAAATCTTTATCTGTTAACCTTCCCTTTAAATCTGTATCTACTAACCTTTATCCAGCCTCTAACAGGCCAAATGGTCCAAATAGTACTTGCTTTCTTTCAATATTGTTCTAGAAACATGGAAGAAGAGAGAGAAACCTTGTCTGCTTTCTCTTGATAGATAAAACTGAGTGTTGTCATTCATCATTTTTCTGTCTCTGTCTCTCTCCCTCTCAGGATGGACCGTATAAAGCAGCGCCAGGAGAAGTTTAAGAGTGGGAAGAAAAAGATGTTGAGCCTGGCCCAGGAATCTGGGGACAGAGAGAACCCCATCCAGCCGCAGGAATCTGGGGACAGAGAGAACCCCATCCAGCCACAGGAGCAGGAGGAAGAGGATGATGGTACTGTACCATGATGAAGGCGCTTAACGTCTCTCTAGGAGTACTGATGTTAAAATTAGGTGGAATGGCTAATCAATATAGACTGGGTGTTGGTTAGTTCTCATGGAACGTTTATTCTACCCTGGAATAGATTTTCATACGATCCCGATCATTATGACATCATTACTGCAAACAATGTTGTGGTCACAAAGCTTCATGAAGATATATATATATATGTATATATATATATATATTTTTTTAAATACCGTTTAACTTGCACAAAGTCTGAATGAAGAAATATTTTTTGCAATATAAAGCATAATTGATCTACATGTGAAACCATTTTTATTTTAGGAGCAGAGCGAGAAAGAGAGAAAGAGAAAGTGAAAGAGAAAGAAACAGCCAAGACTAAAAAAAGGCAGTGGTGGCGGCCTTGGGTTGACCACGCCTCCAGTAGGTTGACCCCTCCTTCTTTCTCCGCTCTGATTGACTGTTGTGTCCTTGACCAGAACTCTCAGAGGATTCCCATACTGCACCTGGGCTCCAGACGACCCAAAACAAACGTCAACGTTCCATCCAGACCTCAGTCCTTTTCTGTCTCTATTTAAGGCCCCTCGATTGATTAATTCATTGATTGATTAGTTAATTGTTCGACTGATTGATGAACCCCGAAAACATCAGAAATATACAGATGAGATAGTGTACTGATTTGCTGGAATGAAATAAGACAATACTACAACATGCCTCAACTAATGGCAATGGGGGCCATAAATAGACTATTTTCCATGAGAGAAAATAAAATAACTGATGCCTGTGATGTTTGTGGTTGTGGTCCTGGTGAGGCCACAGTAGGGAATCTCTCGTTGTGAAAGATTCCATTAGACAGAGCTAAGTGCCTTCTCCCTCTTCATTCTTTCTTTCTAGGAAGAGTAAAAGGGTGAAGGATTATGTCTCTGTTATAGTCACGATCACCAGTATATGTACCGCATGAGGGGAAACTGAGCAATACTGATCAGAACGATCCACATTTAATACATTTTGAAGGTTTTAATAAGGAAATCGACTTTCAAATTGACATTGAAAAGCCGTAGAAAATTATACCCACGTTTCTCTGAGGTGTGTCTCAGTTGTTCTCTGTGGTGCCCTGTTTCTGTGTTGAATTGATTTTTTAGTATCACCCCTGTCATATCGTTGCATTGATTATATGATTTACCCAGTTCACCCCTCATCCTAACCCCATTCATATATTACCCAGCATCCTCCTCTCTTCCTGTTCCCCCCATTATGGCTCTTCTGTTCAAGGACATAAGTCAGTTTCAACTATTACAATTCTTTTGAAGGTCTGCCCAAATCACCTCAATCTATGCCATGTCTTAGTAAACAAACTAATATGCTAATATTGTGTGTCTAACATTGTGTTTACTTTCCTACTCTTATCAACTTCATCCCACAAGTGTTTTGAATCAAACCAACCTCTGCTGCCTCACACTACCCTAGTTTACAGACTCTCAACACCCCAAAGCATCACCTGCTTTTCAAGCCCTTTTTCCTCCAGTTAATATTAACAGCACCTTGCTTCTCTACTCATCAGTGGTGAGAAGTGGAGATTATTACTTGTTTGAAACTGACAGTGAAGAAGAGGAGGAAGAGGAGGAGAAAAGAGATGATCAAGAGCTGCCCAAGAAGTCAGCGTTTCAGGTGAGCTCCAGACCAGACCAGCGTCAACGTTTCCTCAGTATACCGAAGTAGTTACCCGGTATTACTCTAGTGTGAAATATTTCATTGTCTTTCAATTGTCAATATTGTCAATATTGTCTAGTTTAGTATCATATTATCTGTTGCCACTACTAGTGTATGAAACGACTTTCATCTTTGTGTTTTCTACTAACTACCCCCCTTTATCCCTCCTCTTCAGCGAGCTATTGGGAAGTTTGCCTCAGCTCTTATAGCTCTGCCCAGATCTATCATTAAACTGCCCAAAACCATCCTTCAGTATGTAATCAGGGCAGCCAAGGTACCAAATAACAGATTCAGCATCTCCTCTTACCACAGCCTGTGTCGACTGTATCCTGTGTCCTCAGCCTGTATCTCCTCTTAACACAGCCTGTGTAGACTGTATCCTGTGTCCTCAGCCTGTATCTCCCCTTACCACAGCCTGTGTAGACTGTATCCTGTGTCCTCAGCCTGTATCTCCTCTTACCACAGCCTGTGTAGACTGTATCCTGTGTCCTCAGCCTGTATCTCCTCTTACCACAGCCTGTGTCGACTGTATCCTGTGTCCTCAGCCTGTTTTGTGTAGATTTGCTGTTTTAATGAAGGCCAAGGCATTTATAACCAACTGTCTTTCCATCCCATATCCGATCCAATACCATATCCATTTAGAAACAAAAAATATCCTAAATATTCCAGACAGGATGGGGATGGAACTACAGTGGTCCTTCTGTCATGTGTTTTAAGTGATAGATTGTTGTTGAAGCAGTTTGCATGAACTCGGCAGACCCTTTTACCAACAGATTTCAGAAAATGCATTGGTGTTGTTATCACACATTTGCGATTTTGGTGTGGTTTGCTCCATTGTACTATAGTCTGTACAAGGTTAAATATATTTACAAGTAAGCCTTCGATATTGTCGCCTAGTCACAATGAAGCCATTGTTACAAATTACAATATAAGAGTGTAAAATGCCATAAATCACAGGTGGCCTCTACCTTTTGTACCGATGAAGCAAAAACACTCTAAAATTGTCATATTGTGACTCTGTTTGTTTGGATTTGTCTGTGGTTTAAAGGGTTAACTAATGGTCACCTGGCTTGCTATTGCTCTTGTTTTATTTGCCTCTGAGTGTGCCCGCCTTGACCGTAGCACTCCTTTGTTTGGACTGAAGCCTTGAGATTTGTGTGATTGGACTGAATCCTTGAGATCTGTTTGATTGGACTGAATCCTTGATATCTGTTTGATTGGACTGAATCCTTGAGATCTGATTGGACTGAATCCTTGAGATCTGATTGGACTGAATCCTTGAGATCTGATTGGACTGAATCCTTGAGATCTGATTGGACTGAATCCTTGAGATCTGATTGGACTGAATCCTTGAGATCTGATTGACTGAACTGAGATCTGTTTGATTGGACTGAATCCTTGATATCTGTTTGATTGGACTGAATCCTTGAGATCTGATTGGACTGAATCCTTGAGATCTGATTGGACTGAATCCTTGAGATCTGATTGGACTGAATCCTTGAGATCTGATTGGACTGAATCCTTGAGATCTGTTTGATTGGACTGAATCCTTGAGATCTGATTGGACTGAATCCTTGAGATCTGTTTGAATTGAACTGAACCCTTGAGATCTGTTTGATTGGACTGAACCCTTGATATCTGTTTGATTGGACTGAATCCTTGAGATCTGTGTGTGTAACTATCAACATACATGAATCAACACATGAATCAACACACGAATCCATACATGAATCATTGCGAATCAACACATGAATCAACACACGAATCCATACATGAATCATTGCGAATCAACACATGAATCAACACACGAATCCATACATGAATCATTGCGAATCAATACATGAATCAACACAAATCAATACATGAATCATTACATGTATCAACACATGACTCAATACATAATTTTGCGAAAGTCAGAGTTAAGAGCGCACAGATCTCAAATCAGGATTCATTCCTTTATGTCCAAACTAACATTGTGCTTCCTGTACTGTACGCTCCCAGTTTTTCTACCATGCCTGGATAACAGACTCCAAGACAGCCATGAAGGAACGAGGCAAAGAGAAGCGTAAGTTCTGGAAGAGGTACACCAAGAGAGACAAACACAAGAAGGACAAGAAGGAAGGTAAGTTAAGAGATATCAGTATTATAACAGAGCCACCGATATAAAGAAAATCATCAGCATACATCCTTTGACCAAATAGTTTCAGAAGAAGAAGAAGAAGAAGATCACAAGAATAGTTCAACACATCATTCTGTTCTTACAACCTCTGAGGAACCTCATGCTACTTCATTAGTTCTCACGGAAGATCCGTCTTTAATCTGTGATGATTCAAAAGCATCATTAATTTAATGTAAGGCTTGGTTGTGAAAGTGAAAAGCAGGGGTGAGAAAGGACATCCCTGACGACTACCCCGAGAGTTCTCACACTCACTCATTATAAACCAAATCTACTATAAACTAATTATAAACCAAGTCTACTGGAAGTATGTTATTCTCTGTAACGTGGCCAGCAGCATATCACCCAGCATTCCACTGCTGGCTTGTTTCTGAAGCTAAGCAGGGTTGGTCCTGGTTGGTCCCTGGATGGGAGACCAGATGATGCTTGAAGTGGTGTTGGAGACCAAGTAGGAGGCACCCTTTCTTCTGGTCTAAAAAAAATTGCCCCAGGGCAGTGATTGGGGGACATTGCCCTGTGCAGGGTGCTGTCTTTTGGATGGGATGTTAAATGGGTGTCCTGACTATGGTTGCTAAAGATCCCATGGTACTTATCGTAAGAGTAGGGATGTTAAACCCGGTGTCCTGACTAAATTCCCAATCTGGCCTTCAAACCATCATGGTCACCTAATCATCCCCAGTTTACAATTGGCTCATTCATCCCCCCTCCTCTCCCCTGTAACTATTCCTCAGGTTGTTGCTGTAAACGAGAATGTGTTCTCAGTCAACTTACCTGGGGAAAAAATACAATTTAAAAAAATGTATTGTTGTGTTATTCTCTCTAACTTATTGTTTTTTTTGCATTATTTACTGTAAATTATTGTTTTGTGTTATTCTCTCTAAGTTATTGTTTTGTTGTGTTATTTTCTGTAAATTGTTGTTTTGTTGTGTTATTCTGTGCAGGTCATGTGACTATAGAGATGGAGGAAGATCCGGAGGGAACACAGGAGAAGAAGTCTGACGGACCAGGTGGGCGTCACAGACCCTTTCAAATACTATAGTATATATATATATACACAACCACTTACACGGAGAGACAACCACCAGTCGTGGTATTGATTCTAAATAAAGTATATATATCATAGGTTCTTACTATAGTTTACTCCGAATCTATGATCGTGATGACAATGATCTGGATCATGGCTGTTTTAGCTAGTTTTAGTTGAGTGCCCTGATGCCACTTTGGATAAGATTGTCTGCAAAAAAATAAAAAAGTAAATATTTGTAACTTCTCTTTCCTACGTCCCACCAGACAACGTCTTGAAGCGAGTGTTCAACATCATCAAGTTCACCTGGGTGTTGTTCCAGACCACGGTGGAGAGCTTCACCAAATGGATGAACAACGTGTGTAGAGAACACATAGACATCTCCACCGTGCTGCGCATTGAGAGATGCATGCTCACTAGAGAGGTCAAAAAGGTACTGCTGCTGTCACTCTCTCTCTCTATATACATATTTATGTCACTCTCTGTCTCTATATATACATATTTATGTCACTCTCTGTCTCTATATATACATATTTATGTCACTCTCTCTCTATATATACATATTTATGTCACTCTCTCTCTATATATATATATACATATTTATGTCACTCTCTCTCTATATATATATACATATTTATGTCACTCTCTCTCTATATATATACATATTTATGTCACTCTCTGTCTCTATATATACATATTTATGTCACTCTCTGTCTCTATATATACATATTTATGTCACTCTCTGTCTCTATATATACATATTTATGTCACTCTCTCTCTATATATACATATTTATGTCACTCTCTGTCTCCATATATACATATTTATGTCACTCTCTGTCTATATATACATATTTATGTCACTCTCTGTCTCTATATATACATATTTATGTCACTCTCTCTATATATACATATTTATGTCACTCTCTCTCTATTTATACATATTTATGTCACTCTCTTTTACCTTCATTTAACTAGGCCAGTTAAAGAACAAATTCTTATTTTCAATAACGGCCCTAGGAACAGTGGGGTTAACTGCCTTGTTCAGGGGCAGAACAACAGATTTTTACCTTGTCTGCTCAGGGATTCAATCTTGCAACCTTTCGGTTACTAGTCCAATGCTCCAACCACTAGGCTACCTGCCGCCCCTACACTCTAACTACTAGGCTACCTGCCGCCCCTACACTCTAACCACTAGGCTACCTGCCGACCCTACACTCTAACCACTAGGCTACCTGCCGCCCCTACACTCTAACCACTAGGCTACCTGCCGCCCCTACACTCTAACTACTAGTCTACCTGCCGCCCCTACACTCTAACCACTAGGCTACCTGCCGCCCCTACACTCTAACTACTAGTCTACCTGCCGCCCCTACACTCTAACCACTAGTCTACCTGCCGCCCCTACACTCTAACCACTAGGCTACCTGCCGCCCCTACACTCTAACTACTGGGCTACCTGCCGCCCCTACACTCTAACCACTAGTCTACCTGCCGACCCTACCCTCTAACCACTAGGCTACCTGCCGCCCCTACACTCTAACTACTGGGCTACCTGCCACCCCTTTGAGTATCTTGTCTTACATAAACACTCTTTAAATAGTTAGATTACATTTTTTTGACTTTGATATGTAGCAAACTAGAAAACAAAACCGAGATTAAATGACATTTATCCTGATCTAACCTCCCCCTGCAGGGAAACGTCCCATCCAGAGAGAGTATCCATGTGTTCTACCAGAAGCAGATGCGTATGAGCATGTCTCGGGGGTCCAGCCTGGACCGGCTCAGTGAGGAGGACAGTGCGTCGGGGGGGTCTCACAGGGTCCACAGGAGGAGAGGCGACTATCGCATGGAGAGCCAGGACAGCATGGCATCGTTGGCATCACGAGACAGCATATCCAGGTCAGTGTTTCGTACGTGTAATCATTTGAATCAAATGTACATTTGACGTGTTAGTCATTTAGCAGATGCTCTTATCCTGAACAACTTACAGTCAGTTCATTCATCTTAAGATGACTAGGTGGGACAACCACATATCACAGGGATAGAAAGTACATTTAACCTCCATATCGTAGCTATTAGTAGAGTCAGAGCTAGGGGGAGGGGGTCAAGTCCTGGTTAAGTGCTGTGGGGGGCAGTAGAGTCAGAGCTTGGGGGGTCAAGTCCTGGTTAAGTGCTGTGGGCATCAGTAGAGTCAGAGCTTGGGAGGGGGCGGTCAAGTCCTGGTTAAGTGCTGTGGGGGTCAGTAGAGTCAGAGCTTGGGGGGTTAAGTCCTGGTTTAGTGCTGTGGGGGTCAGTAGAGTCAGAGCTTGGGGGGGGGTTAAGTCCTGGTTTAGTGCTGTGGGGGTTGAGGTGAGAAGGGGGATTATTTAACATACAGTTTGAAGAGATTGGATTTTTGGAAGATGGTTTTTGGAACTCCCGTTGGGGTTCCAGGACAGAGAAGAGCTTGGACTGGGCTGAGTGGGAGCTGACCTCCCGTTGGGGTGGGAGGACAGAGAAGAGCTTGGACTGGGCTGAGCCGGAGCTGACCTCCCGTTGGGGTGGGAGGACAGAGAAGAGCTTGGACTGGGCTGAGTGGGAGCTGACCTCCCGTTGGGGTGGGAGGACAGAGAAGAGCTTGGACTGGGCTGAGCGGGAGCTGACCTCCCGTTGGGGTGGGAGGGCCAAAAGACCTGAGGCGGCAGAACGGAGTGCTCGGGTTGGGGTGTCGGTTTTGAGCATAAAATCAAAGTGTATTGGTCAGATGCACACAGTACAGAGAAATGCTTACTTGCTGACTCTCCTCAACAATGCAGTACAATAAAAATATCAATCAAGAATCAAACGCCAAATACAAAAGTCTACAAATAACAAGTAGTAATAAAAAGCAGAAGAAAAGACTGTGGAGAGTCCTATTATTTCATTCTATATCTAATTCTAGGGCTTGATCAGTAACTTCAGCATTAGCGATGAGAAATCACATCACCACTATTACCATTTGGAAACTTCCACATCTTTAGCTGTGTCATGTGGAAGCCATGTTGTAACCATTGTGTCATTCCACTCATCTATTCCTCATCTCTCCATCCCTTTATCGCATCAGTGCCTTCACTGAGGCCACCATGCTGTTCTCCCGCCAAGACACGCTGGACGAGCTGGACGGAATGCCGTCAGACATTCCCATTCCCAAAACGAGTGAACGTGCCCGGCCAAAACTCCGTAAGATTTACGGCCTGGACGCCTCCAAATCAACTGACAGCAGCAGCAGCCAAGTGTCCAGGTGCCTGGTCCAAGCTGAAATCTTCCTCTTTCTCCTTCACCTCCTCTTCCATCCTCTTTGTCACTCTCTTCTTCCACCTCCTCATCCCCTCCACTCCTTTCTCATCCTCCTCTTCCTCTTCCTTCTGTCGTGACGTTAGTGTTATTCATGTGACAAATGCTATTCATCGAATAATTAACTATGTTTATAATTACGTGATCAAATTAACCAACAGTAACCAGCAAAGCAGAAGCGTTACAAAACTCAGAAATAGAGATAAAATGAATCCCTTACCTTTGATGATCTTCATATGGTGGCAATCAGAAGACATTCATTTACTCAATAAATGTTCCTTTTGTTCGATGAAGTCTTTTTATGCCCAAAAACCTCGTTAGCGCGTTTTCTTCAGTAATCCACAGGCTCAAACGCAGTCAAAACAATCAGACAAAAAGTTAATAGAAACATGTCAAACGATGTTTATATTCAATCCTCAGGTTGTTTTTAGCCTAAATGATCTATAATATTTCAACCGGAAAATAACGTCGTCAATATAAAAGGTAAACAAGAATTGCACTTGCGCATGAAAAAGCTCTGCGACACGGTAGGGTCCACTCGTTCAGACTGGTCTTACTTATTTACTTACTTACATTTATAAGAATACAGGCCTGAAACGATTTCTAAAGACGGTTGACATCTAGTGGAAGGCATAGGAACTGCAAATTGAGTCCTAAGTCAATGGATACTGTAATGGCATTGAATAGAAAACTACAAAACTACAAACTAACAAAAAAAAACTACTTCCTGAATGGATTTTTCTCAGGTTTTCGCCTGCTAAATCAGTTTTGTTTATACTCACAGACACTATTTTAACAGTGTTGGACACTTTAGAGTGTTTTCTATCCAAATCGACCAGTTATATGCATATCATGTCTTCTGGGCCCGAGTAGCAGGCCGGTTAATTTGGGCATGCTTTTCATCCAAAATTCTGAATGCTGCCCCCTAGAGAAGTTAATGAGTTACCGTTTCCCAAATGAACTTAAAGAATATTAGAATATCGATTTCCTAGCAGTCATTAATTAATTAATTTCCGAATCAGTCTCATTCTGAACGTCGCATAATTCGTAAATCTGCACAAATCCGGGTCTCACTAAATCATTCCTCATCACACCAATTGAGTTGATTATTTATTTACTAACAAGCTAAGTGATAATATAAGATAAACAAACACACAGTCTGGCTATTGATTAGAACTTAGTGTTGTGCAAAGGTGAATGAGGACCCAAAAGCGACTTGGCGAAAACAGAGTTTTTAATCCAGAAAGAAATTTACAAAACAAAAAGCATAATACTGAGAGAAAAGACGAGAACAGACAGGAGACTTGTTTTAGCCCTAACAGGTTACCCCGAACTGCCTTATGGGTCAGATTATAATGACAACAATACCTTGGACTGTTGAAAGTCTCTGTTTCTTTTTATTGGTGGCTCTCACAGTCTTGCCCTTAGGAGGCAAAGTGCAGACCTCACTCCGATGGCGGCTTCTCTCAGGTGCGGTGTATGTCTCTGATTGTCCACATGATGTCACACTTTCCTTTCTCTTGGGTATGGGAACTCGTTCTTTTCTCAGGAAGCTGGGATAAACAGCCATGTTGATGCTCCCAGCCTGGTCTAGGAGGGCTGTGAGACAACCAATGATTTGAAGGATAGCTGTTGTGACGCTCCCAGCCTGGTCTGCCCAAGACGAGGGTTTCTAGACAACAATGATTTGAAGAGAATAGCTGATTGGCCCCTCTGGTTAGGGACCGTTAGACTGGGGATGAAACCAATGGAAGAGAATAGCTGACGGACGCTCCCAGCCTGGTTAGGAGGGCTCCCTCCAAAATGATTTGAAGAGAATAGCTGTCTGGTTCTCCTGGAATTCACCTTCTTAGATACAGTCAATCAATTAATCAATCATATGATTTATAAAGCCCTTCTTACATCAGGATGTCACAAAGTGCTGTACAGAAACCCAGCCCAAACAGAAGCAATGCAGATGTAGAATCACAGTGGCTTCGGAAAAACTCCGCAGACAAAGGCAGAACCTAGGAAGAAACCTAGGGCGAGGAACCAGGCTCTGTAGGGAATGGGGAGTCCTCTTCTGAGATTATAACAGTACATGGTCAAGATGTTACAAACATTCTAGATGACCAGCATGGTCAAATAATAAACATTACAGTGGTTGTAGAGGGTGTAACAGGTCAGCAACTCAAGAGTGAATGACAGTTGGATGACCAGCTATCATTCAGAGTGAGCCCACTGAAGAACAGCCAGACGAGTGGAAACAGGAACGAAAAGAAGGTTACTAGGACAAGGTAGCACGTCCAGTGTGCGTCAGTGGTTCCTGTCTTTCAAGGCCCAAGACTGTCAACTGGAGCACAACACGCCCAGGTGGACTTGGGATCAAGGTGTCATTAGGCCAGGAAGAACTAAAAAAGACGGGATAAGGCATCAGGGGTGTTCCTACCCGGAGAGAAATCACAGGGTGAAAGAGATGGAGAGAGAGTTAGAGGGGAGCATTAAGTCGTTTGGCAGACACGGATGTACAGGTTCTTATGGTTTCCAAGACTGACCCTAGCCACCCATCCAACCACTAGAGCCTGCAGCCTAGGGCCACCGGATGGGACAATAATCAAGATAACATAAAACCCACATCATAGTTGCGTTCAGATGGCAATAATCAAGATAAGAAAAATAGAGCTGCAAGGATGAACCACGTCAGACTGGACAATAATGGGATAACATGGCTCCCACGCCTGACAATAATCAAGATAACCTCTGACAATAATCAAGCATAAAACTCAACCTCGACAATGAATTGTCAGTACGTCAAGATAACATAAAATAGGAGCCTGCACCGTCGACCAAACGTTCTTTAAGAAGATCATAAAAGCTAGAGCCTGCGGACCACCGGACCACTTAAAACACGTCTTGACAATAAGTAAGAGCTGTGAGAGGGCACCACTCGACCACCCGACTGGACAATAATCAAGATAACATAAAACCTAGAGCCTGCACCACTCGACACGTGACTGGACGGGCCAATCAAGATAACATAAAATCCATCTGAATGCCTTCAGCGGAAATAACGGAACTGGAAAAGTAATCAAGATAACATAAAAAGAGCACTTCTCAGCCTTCACGTAGAGACAATTCTCAAGATAGGCGCTGGAAAACGTAGAGCGTGCTGAACATGAATCTCGAGTGACGGTGAAAAAATCAGGATATCGTCAAGATAGACAAAAACAAAGATGTTCAGCATGTCTCTCAGAACATCATCAACTAATGCCTGAAAAACAGCTGGCGCATTGGCGAGACCCGACTGGAGAACCCGGTACTCAAATAACATAAAACTAGTGAGCCTTTTCCACTCGACCCCCTCTGATGCGCACGAGATGGTAAGCGTTCAAGTCCAACATAAAGCACCTGGCTCCCTGCAGAATCTCGAAGGCTGATGACATAATCAAGCGGATAACATAAAACGTTATGTCATTCACCCTCGACCACACGACTGGACAATAATCAAGTCCTTTTTCTTAACAAAAAAAAACCCCGCCCCGGCGGAGAGGAAGAAGGCACTATGGTACAATAATCAAGAGACACAGACAAATAATCCTCGAGAGCCTTACGACCGGGAGCCGACAGATAGTATAGTCTACCCCGAGGAGGAGTGGTCCCCGGAAGGAGATCAATACTACAATCATACGACCGGTGAGGAGGAAGGGAGTTGGCTCGGGACCGACTGAAGACCGTGCGCAGATCATGATATTCCTCCGGCACTCCTGTCAAATCGCCAGGTTCCTCCTGAGAAGTGGGGACAGAAGAAATGGGAGGATGGCAGACATTAAACACTTCACATGACAAGAAACGTTCCAGGATAGGATAGAATTACTAGACCAATTAATAGAAGGATTATGACATACTAGCCAGGGATGACCCAAAACAACAGGTGTAAAAGGTGAACAAAAATCAAAAAAGAAATAGTCTCACTGTGGTTACCAGATACTGTGAGGGTTAAAGGTAGTGTCTCAAATCTGATACTGGGAAGATGACTACCATCTAAGGGAAATGGGCGTAGGCTTGTCTAACTGTCTGAAAGGAATGTCATGTTTCCGAGCCCATCTTCACGTCCATGAAACAACCCTCAGCCCCAGAGTCTATCAAGGCACTGCATGTAGCACCCGAACCGGTCCAGCGTAGATGGACCGACATAATAGTACAGGATCTAGATGGAGAGACCTGAGTAGTAGCGCTCACCAGTAGCCCTCCGCTTACTGATGAGCTCTGGCCTTTACTGGACATGAATTGACAAAATGTCCATCAAATCCGCAATAGAGGCACAGGCGGTTGGTGATCCTCCGTTCCCTCTCCTTAGTTGAGATGCGAATACCTCCCAGCTGCATGGGCTCAGTCTCTGAGCCAGAGGAGGAGATGGTTGCGATGCGGAGCAGGGAAACACCGTTGACGCGAGCTCTCTACCACGAGCCTGGTGACGAAGATCTACCCGTCGTTCTATGCGGATGGCGAGAGCAATCAAAGAGTCCACACTTGAAGGAACCTCCCGGGAGAGAATCTCATCTTTAACCACTGCGTGGAGTCCCTCCAGAAAATTAGCGAGCAGCGCCGGCTCGTTCCACTTAGAGGCAGCAAGAGTGCGAAACTCAATAGAGTAATCCGTTATGGATCGATCACCTTGGCATAGGGAAGCCAGGGCCCTAGAAGCCTCCTACCAAAAACTGAACGGTGTCTCTGTGTTGTTGTAAAACCCGAATCATCTCCTCTTTAAAGTTCTGGTAATTGTTAGAGCAATCAGCCCTTGCCTCCCAGATAGCTGTGCCCCACTCTCGAGCCCGGCCAGTAACAGAGTGAAATGACGTAAGCACCCGAGATTCTCTCTAGAGTATGTGTTGGGTTGGAGAGAGCACAATATCACACTGGGTGAGAAAGGGTTATTGCACTCAAATGGGCTGCACTGTAGCAAGGTGGGTTATTAACCCTAGGTTCCATATGCTCGGCAGGCCAGGAAGTAACAGGTGGCACGAGTACAACTCTGGAACTGTCTCAGAAGGTTGAAACCAGTTTTGGCCAGGTTCTCCACGGCATGGGTGTCAGCAGACAATTCCTGCTCGTGTCAACAAAGCATGGCTCCTTGGATCTCAAGAAACGGCAGAGGAGCGTCTGTAGTCGCTGGGTCCATTCTTTGGTCGGATCCTTCTGTTATGCGGGTGAATGAGGACCCAAAAGCGACTTGGCGAAAACAGAGTCTTTAATCCAGTAAAGTAAATATACAATCATAAAGCACAATTCCACTCGTAATGACGAGAACAGACTGGAGACTCGATCATGAACTGCAGGTTGCCTCGGGAAGGCACTTGAACGTAGCAGACTCAGACACCTGCTCACCACGCAGCATCTGAGGGAGACACGACACGGCAGGGCGATACACAGACACAGCACGGTGAACAATAGACAAGGATCCGACAGGGCAGAAACGGAAAACAAGGGGAGAAATAGGGACTCTAATCAGGGAAAAGATAGGGAACAGGTGTGGGAAGACTAAATGATTGATTAGGGGAATAGGAACAGCTGGGAGCAGGAACGGAACGATAGAGAGAAGAGAGAGAGGAAGGGAGAGAGAAAAAGGGGAACGAACCTAAAAAGACCAGCAGGGGGAAAACGAATAGAGGGAAAAGCAAAATGACAAGACAATATAAGACAAAACATGACAACAGCAGTGGAGGAGGTGGAAAGTTTTAATTTCCTTGGCGTACACATCACGGACAAACTGAAATGGTCCACCCACACAAACAGTGTGGTGAAGAAGGCACAGCAGCGTCTCTTCAACCTCGGGAGGCACAAATGTGGCTTCTCACCTAAAACCCTCACAAACTAACAAAATTCACAATTGAGAACATCACCACCTGGTACAGCAACTACAATACCTATGACCGCAAGAGGGTGGTGCGGTCTGCACAACGCATCACCGGAGGCAAACAACCTGCCCTCCAGGACCCGATGTCACAGGAAGGCCAAAAATATCTTAGAGGGCGGCAGGGTAGTGGTTAGAGTGTTGGACTAGTAACCAAAAGGTTGCAAGTTCAAATCCCTGAGCTGACAAGGTACAAATCTGTCGTTCTGTCCCTGAACAGGCAGTTAACCCACTGTTCCTAGGCCGTCATTGAAAATAAGAATTTGTTCTTAACTGACTTGCCTAGTAAAATAAAATAAAAAAAAAAAACACCCGAGTCACTGCCTGTTCACCCCGCTATCATCCAGAAGGCGAGGTCAGTACAGGTGCATCAAAGCTGGGACAGAGAGACTGAAAAACAAGTTCCATCTCAAAGCCATCAGACTGTTAAACAGCCACAGAGAGGCTGCTGCCTACGTACAGACTTGAAATCATTGGGCACTTTAATAAATGGATCACTAAGTCACTTTAATAATGCCACTTTAATAATGTTTACATATCTTGCGTTACTCATCTCATATGTATATACTGTATTTTATACCAATTGCGTCTTGCCAATGCCGCTCTGTCATTGCTCATCCATATATTTATATGTATATATTCTTAATCCATTCCTTACTCAGATTTGTGTGTATTAGGGAGTTGTTGTGGAATTGGTAGATTACATGTTAGATATTGCTGCACTGTCGGAACTAGAAGCACAAGCATTTCGGCTACACTCACATTAACATCTGCGAACCATGTGTATGTAACCAATAAAAAATTTATTTGATCATTTGGCTTCTAAATGAATTTCAGAATGAATTAGTTGCTGCATTCAAAGTCTGCCACACTAACCAACCTACAGCACTAGACTAAACTTCACTTGCGTCATCCTTGTGGTGTTGAGGGATAAACTAATGGTTTCACTAATTGCACGTAAAGGAAGATAGCAAGCACTCCATCCTGTAGGAACTTTCTTATCCAACTGTTTTCTGTGTCCTTTTTTTGTCATCTTGTGAACCCGTTCATTGCTCCTCGCAGCTATATTTATCACTTCATCATCACATGTGGTTTGTCAGTCATCCTTGTAAATGTTGTTTCTGTTTCCTCAAAACACATAAAGCACTCAAACTACAGTAAATATTTTCTCTACCTCTAAAACTACACAATGGTACATTGGGCTGTTGAGTGTGTCACCTGAATACTGTCCACTTTGTGTACTGAGCATTGACAGGGTCCAGTAACTGACAGGGTCCTCTCTCATTGTCTGTCTGTCTGTCTCTACCCCACAGTGAAACGACCCAGTGCATCACTCTGTACTCCCGGCAGGGCACCACCGACACCATTGAGGAGGTGGAGGACGAACAGGACCAGGGGGAAAACAGGCTGCACGGACCCTGGGAACACCCACCTCCGGACGGGTCAGAGGGGGCTGAAGACAGCCCCTGGCGGGGTGGAGGAGATGGTAGTGATGGAGAGACAAAGAGGAGAGGAAGCGGTACCAGGGCCAGGGGGATCCATGGGGGTCTCCAGGCCCAGGGGAGGGCCCCTCCTTCAGGGTAGAGGAAGGAGCCTCAACTCTCCTGGCCCTCCGAGAAGGGTCCCGACCAGGGTCCCAGGACTGTACCACTGACAGTGACGACGGGGGTGTCCAGGACCGGCAAGAATACTTGAATAGGGAAGAGCGTGACCGGGCGGGGTTGCTGTACACCCCAGACACGGACGCTCCAAATACCTCGGATGCTGATGTGCCTCCCAGCTACAGCAAGGTTGGTTGTCTATATTCCTCGTCATTCTGTGCCGGGTTCCTCTCTAAGTTTCTTCCTTATATGGAGTTTTGCCTGTATTTCCGCTTCTGCTTCGCTTTGCTTTTTGGTGTCGGGTTACTGTAAAGCCCAGTGACAACTGCAGATGGAAAAAGGGCTTTAAAATATATATATATATATTTGATTGATATTTTTCTTGGCTCACACTGTAGCACTTGATGATTGTTATTAATGTGTTACTGAAGGCGGTGAGCTTTGACCGTCTGGAGGTGAGTGAGGATGAGAGCGACAGGGACGACAATAGGATGATGGCGATGACCCCAGACACCAGCCGGTCAGACTATCTGGACGACCCTTTGCTGCCCTCACTGACCACTGAGCTGACCGCCAGCGAACTGCTGCTCAACAAGTAAGTAGACTCAGTAGCAATACTACTACTACTACTACTACTACTACTACTACTACTTCTAGCATCACTACTACTACAAATACTACTACTACTACCAGCACCACTACTACTACTACTACTACTACTACTACTACTACTACTACTAGCATCACTACTACTACAAATACTACTACTACTACCAGCACCAATACTACTATTACTACCACTACTACTACTACTACTACTACTACTACTACTACTACTACTACTACTACTACTAGCATCACTACTACTACAAATACTACTACTACTACCAGCACTACTACTACTACTACTACTACTAATACGACTACTACTACTACTACGACTACTACTACTACTACTACTACTACTACTACTACTACTACTACTACTACTAATACGACTACTACTACTACTACTACTACTACTACGACTACTACTACTACTACTACTAATACTACTACTACTACGACTACTACTACTGCTACTAATACTACTGCTAATGCCACTGCTACTGCGGATACTACTACTACTACTACGGATGCTACTGCTGCTGCTACTACTGCTGCTATTACTGCTGCTGCTATTGCTACTGCTGCTACTACTACTGCTACTACTACTACTACTACTACTACTGCTACTATTACTACTACTACTACTACTTCTACTATGACCACTATCACCACTACTACTAAAACTACCACCACAACTACTACTACTAACACGACTACTACCACCACCACCACTACTACTACAACTACTACTATTACTGCTACTATTACTTCTACTACTATTACTACTGTTTCTACTATTACTACTACTACTGTTACTTCTACAGCTGCTGCTACTACTATTACTACTACCTCTACTGATATTACCACTACTAATGCTAATACTATTACTACTTCTACTGCTACTACTATTACTACTGCTCAACTATTACTACTACCTCTACTGATATTACTACTACTAATGCTAATACTACTACTGCTGCTACTGCTTCTACAATTACTATTACTACTACTACCACTACTACTGATATTAC